>NC_142717.1:47243592-47573592 GCF_055471065.1 Atractosteus spatula | reverse complement strand
ACACCCCAGGTAGGGTAAGGATCAGCATTTCCACACTACTCAGAGAATATTTATTTTCAGGGATGGATTTTTAGCCCAAATCAAGTTGATGAAAAGTGGTTTTGTGAAAATTGTAGAAAATTTATTTTCAGAAACTCCGGGGTGCCTGGAGGTCGCGGTGCACCACGCGACAGTTGTATTCCAAAACTGAGTCACTCAGATCACACGAGTACCCAAGCATGCTTGAAACTCATTCAAATGCAAGTGCTTCTATCTGTTGTCTTGATTGTTTCCCACTCATTCCTTTTGGTTTGGGGAACATGTCAAAATCCCATGCCCAGAGAACTTCAGGTAGAGCTCGTGGAAATGCTCATTGGACAACCCAGGCAGGGTAAGGATCAGTATTTCCACACTACTCAGAGAATTTTTATTTTCAGTGATGGATTTTTAGCTCAATTCAAGTTGAAGAAAAGTGGTTTCGTGAAAATCAGAGAAAATTTTTTTTCAGAAACTCCGGGGTGCCTGGAGGTCGCGGTGCACCACACGACAGTTGTATTCCAAAACTGAGTCACTCAGATCACACGAGTACCCAAGCATGCTTGAAACTCATTCAAATGCAAGTGCCTCTATCTCTTTTCTTGATTGTTTCCCACTCATTCCTTTTGGTTTGGGGAACATGTCAAAATCCCATGCCCAGAGAACTTCAGGTAGAGCTCGCGGAAATGTTCAGTGGACAACACAGGCAGGGTAAGGATCAGTATTTCCACACTACTCAGAGAATTTTTATTTTCAGGGATGGATTTTTAGCCCAATTCAAGTTGAAGAAAAGTGGTTTCGTGAAAATCGCAGAAAATTTTTTTTCAGAAACTCCAGGGTGCCTGGAGGTAGCGGTGCACCACGCGACAGTTGTATTCGAAAACTGAGTCATTCAGATCACACGAGTACCCAAGCATGTTTGAAACTCATTCAAATGCAAGTGCTTCTATCTGTTGTCTTGTTTGTTTCCCACTCATTCCTTTTGGTTTCGGTAAAATGTCAAAATCCCATGCCCAGAGAACTTCAGGTAGAGTTCGGGGAAATGCTCAGTGGACACCCCAGGTAGGGTAAGGATCAGCATTTCCACACTACTCAGAGAATATTTATTTTCAGGGATGGATTTTTAGCCCAAATCAAGTTGATGAAAAGTGGTTTTGTGAAAATTGTAGAAAATTTATTTTCAGAAACTCCGGGGTGCCTGGAGGTCGCGGTGCACCACGCGACAGTTGTATTCCAAAACTGAGTCACTCAGATCACACGAGTACCCAAGCATGCTTGAAACTCATTCAAATGCAAGTGCTTCTATCTGTTGTCTTGATTGTTTCCTCTCATTCCTTTTGGATTGGGGAACATGTCAAAATCCCATGCCCAGAGAACTTCAGGTAGAGCTCGCGGAAATGCTCAGTGGACAACCCAGGCAGGGTAAAATCAGTATTTCCACACTACTCAGAGAATTTTTATTTTCAGTGATGGATTTTTAGCCCAATTCAAGTTGAAGAAAAGTGGTTTCGTGAAAATCGCAGAAAATTTTTTTTCAGAAACTCCAGGGTGCCTGGAGGTAGCGGTGCACCACGCGACAGTTGTATTCGAAAACTGAGTCATTCAGATCACACGAGTACCCAAGCATGTTTGAAACTCATTCAAATGCAAGTGCTTCTATCTGTTGTCTTGATTGTTTCCCACTCATTCCTTTTGGTTTGGGTAAAATGTCAAAATCCCATGCCCAGAGAACTTCAGGTAGAGTTCGGGGAAATGCTCAGTGGACACCCCAGGTAGGGTAAGGATCAGCATTTCCACACTACTCAGAGAATATTTATTTTCAGGGATGGATTTTTAGCCCAAATCAAGTTGATGAAAAGTGGTTTTGTGAAAATTGTAGAAAATTTATTTTCAGAAACTCCGGGGTGCCTGGAGGTCGCGGTGCACCACGCGACAGTTGTATTCCAAAACTGAGTCACTCAGATCACACGAGTACCCAAGCATGCTTGAAACTCATTCAAATGCAAGTGCTTCTATCTGTTGTCTTGATTGTTTCCCACTCATTCCTTTTGGTTTGGGGAACATGTCAAAATCCCATGCCCAGAGAACTTCAGGTAGAGCTCGCGGAAATGCTCAGTGGACAACCAAGGCAGGGTAAGGATCAGTATTTCCACACTACTCAGAGAATTTTTATTTTCAGTGATGGATTTTTAGCCCAATTCAAGTTGAAGAAAAGTGGTTTCGTGAAAATCAGAGAAAATTTTTTTTCAGAAACTCCGGGGTGCCTGGAGGTCGCGGTGCACCACGCGACAGTTTTATTCGGAAACTGAGTCACTCAGATCACACGAGAACCCAAGCATGCTTGAAACTCATTCAAATGCAAGTGCTTCTATCTGTTGTCTTGATTGTTTCCCACTCATTCCTTTTGGTTTGGGTAACATGTCAAAATCCCATGCCCAGAGAACTTCAAGTAGAGTTCGCGGAAATGCTCAGTGGACAACCCAGGTAGGGTAAGGATCAGCATTTCCAAACTACTCAGAGAATATTTATTTTCAGGGATGGATTTTTAGCCCAATTCAAGTTGATGAAAAGTAGTTTCGTGAAAATTGCAGAAAATTTTTTTTCAGAAACTCCGGGGTGCCTGGAGGTCGCGGTGCACCACACGACAGTTGTATTCCAAAACTGAGTCACTCAGATCACACGAGTACCCAAGCATGCTTGAAACTCATTCAAATGCAAGTGCTTCTATCTGTTGTCTTGATTGTTTCCCACTCATTCCTTTTGGTTTGGGTAACATGTCAAAATCCCATACCCAGAGAACTTCAGGTAAAGTTCGCGGAAATGCTCAGTGGACACCCCAGGTAGGGTAAGGATCAGCATTTCCACACTACTCAGAGAATATTTATTTTCAGGGATGGATTTTTAGCCCAATTCAAGTTGATGAAAAGTGGTTTGGTGAAAATTGCAGAACATTTTTTTTCAGAAACTCCGGGGTGCCTGGAGGTCGCGATGCACCACGCGACAGTTGTATACCAAAACTGAGTCACTCAGATCACACGAGTACCCAAGCATGCTTGAAACTCATTCAAATGCAAGTGCCTCTATCTCTTTTCTTGATTGTTTCCCACTCCTTCCTTTTGGTTTGGGGAACATGTCAAAATCCCATGCCCAGAGAACTTCAGGTAGAGCTCGCGGAAATGTTCAGTGGACAACACAGGCAGGGTAAGGATCAGTATTTCCACACTACTCAGAGAATTTTTATTTTCAGGGATGGATTTTTAGCCCAATTCAAGTTGAAGAAAAGTGGTTTCGTGAAAATCGCAGAAATTTTTTTTTCAGAAACTCCAGGGTGCCTGGAGGTAGCGGTGCACCACGCGACAGTTGTATTCGAAAACTGAGTCATTCAGATCACACGAGTACCCAAGCATGTTTGAAACTCATTCAAATGCAAGTGCTTCTATCTGTTGTCTTGTTTGTTTCCCACTCATTCCTTTTGGTTTCGGTAAAATGTCAAAATCCCATGCCCAGAGAACTTCAGGTAGAGTTCGGGGAAATGCTCAGTGGACACCCCAGGTAGGGTAAGGATCAGCATTTCCACACTACTCAGAGAATATTTATTTTCAGGGATGGATTTTTAGCCCAAATCAAGTTGATGAAAAGTGGTTTTGTGAAAATTGTAGAAAATTTATTTTCAGAAACTCCGGGGTGCCTGGAGGTCGCGGTGCACCACGCGACAGTTGTATTCCAAAACTGAGTCACTCAGATCACACGAGTACCCAAGCATACTTGAAACTCATTCAAATGCAAGTGCTTCTATCTGTTGTCTTGATTGTTTCCTCTCATTCCTTTTGGATTGGGGAACATGTCAAAATCCCATGCCCAGAGAACTTCAGGTAGAGCTCGCGGAAATGCTCAGTGGACAACCCAGGCAGGGTAAAATCAGTATTTCCACACTACTCAGAGAATTTTTATTTTCAGTGATGGATTTTTAGCCCAATTCAAGTTGAAGAAAAGTGGTTTCGTGAAAATCGCAGAAAATTTTTTTTCAGAAACTCCAGGGTGCCTGGAGGTAGCGGTGCACCACGCGACAGTTGTATTCGAAAACTGAGTCATTCAGATCACACGAGTACCCAAGCATGTTTGAAACTCATTCAAATGCAAGTGCTTCTATCTGTTGTCTTGATTGTTTCCCACTCATTCCTTTTGGTTTGGGTAAAATGTCAAAATCCCATGCCCAGAGAACTTCAGGTAGAGTTCGGGGAAATGCTCAGTGGACACCCCAGGTAGGGTAAGGATCAGCATTTCCACACTACTCAGAGAATATTTATTTTCAGGGATGGATTTTTAGCCCAAATCAAGTTGATGAAAAGTGGTTTTGTGAAAATTGTAGAAAATTTATTTTCAGAAACTCCGGGGTGCCTGGAGGTCGCGGTGCACCACGCGACAGTTGTATTCCAAAACTGAGTCACTCAGATCACACGAGTACCCAAGCATGCTTGAAACTCATTCAAATGCAAGTGCTTCTATCTGTTGTCTTGATTGTTTCCCACTCATTCCTTTTGGTTTGGGGAACATGTCAAAATCCCATGCCCAGAGAACTTCAGGTAGAGCTCGCGGAAATGCTCAGTGGACAACCAAGGCAGGGTAAGGATCAGTATTTCCACACTACTCAGAGAATTTTTATTTTCAGTGATGGATTTTTAGCCCAATTCAAGTTGAAGAAAAGTGGTTTCGTGAAAATCAGAGAAAATTTTTTTTCAGAAACTCCGGGGTGCCTGGAGGTCGCGGTGCACCACGCGACAGTTTTATTCAGAAACTGAGTCACTCAGATCACACGAGAACCCAAGCATGCTTGAAACTCATTCAAATGCAAGTGCTTCTATCTGTTGTCTTGATTGTTTCCCACTCATTCCTTTTGGTTTGGGTAACATGTCAAAATCCCATGCCCAGAGAACTTCAAGTAGAGTTCGCGGAAATGCTCAGTGGACAACCCAGGTAGGGTAAGGATCAGCATTTCCAAACTACTCAGAGAATATTTATTTTCAGGGATGGATTTTTAGCCCAATTCAAGTTGATGAAAAGTGGTTTCGTGAAAATTGCAGAAAATTTTTTTTCAGAAACTCCGGGGTGCCTGGAGGTCGCGGTGCACCACACGACAGTTGTATTCCAAAACTGAGTCACTCAGATCACACGAGTACCCAAGCATGCTTGAAACTCATTCAAATGCAAGTGCTTCTATCTGTTGTCTTGATTGTTTCCCACTCATTCCTTTTGGTTTGGGTAACATGTCAAAATCCCATACCCAGAGAACTTCAGGTAAAGTTCGCGGAAATGCTCAGTGGACACCCCAGGTAGGGTAAGGATCAGCATTTCCACACTACTCAGAGAATATTTATTTTCAGGGATGGATTTTTAGCCCAATTCAAGTTGATGAAAAGTGGTTTGGTGAAAATTGCAGAACATTTTTTTTCAGAAACTCCGGGGTGCCTGGAGGTCGCGATGCACCACGCGACAGTTGTATACCAAAACTGAGTCACTCAGATCACACGAGTACCCAAGCATGCTTGAAACTCATTCAAATGCAAGTGCCTCTATCTCTTTTCTTGATTGTTTCCCACTCATTCCTATTGGTTTGGGGAATATGTCAAAATCCCATGCCCAGAGAACTTCAGGTAGAGCTCGCGGAAATGTTCAGTGGACAACACAGGCAGGGTAAGGATCAGTATTTCCACACTACTCAGAGAATTTTTATTTTCAGGGATGGATTTTTAGCTAAATTCAAGTTGAAGAAAAGTGGTTTCGTGAAAATCGCAGAAAATTTTTTTTCAGAAACTCCGGGGCGCCTGGAGGTCGCGATGCACCACGCGACAGTTGTATACCAAAACTGAGTCACTCAGATCACACGAGTACCCAAGCATGCTTGAAACTCATTCAAATGCAAGTGCTTCTATCTGTTGTCTTGATTGTTTCCCACTCATTCCTTTTGGTTTGGGTAACATGTCAAAATCCCATGCCCAGAGAACTTCAAGTAGAGTTCGCGGAAATGCTCAGTGGACAACCCATGTAGGGTAAGGATCAGCATTTCCACACTACTCAGAGAATATTTATTTTCAGGGATGGATTTTTAGCCCAAATCAAGTTGATGAAAAGTGGTTTTGTGAAAATTGTAGAAAATTTATTTTCAGAAACTCCGGGGTGCCTGGAGGTCGCGGTGCACCACGCGACAGTTGTATTCCAAAACTGAGTCACTCAGATCACACGAGTACCCAAGCATGCTTGAAACTCATTCAAATGCAAGTGCTTCTATCTGTTGTCTTGATTGTTTCCCACTCATTCCTTTTGGTTTGGGGAACATGTCAAAATCCCATGCCCAGAGAACTTCAGGTAGAGCTCGTGGAAATGCTCATTGGACAACCCAGGCAGGGTAAGGATCAGTATTTCCACACTACTCAGAGAATTTTTATTTTCAGTGATGGATTTTTAGCTCAATTCAAGTTGAAGAAAAGTGGTTTCGTGAAAATCAGAGAAAATTTTTTTTCAGAAACTCCGGGGTGCCTGGAGGTCGCGGTGCACCACACGACAGTTGTATTCCAAAACTGAGTCACTCAGATCACACGAGTACCCAAGCATGCTTGAAACTCATTCAAATGCAAGTGCCTCTATCTCTTTTCTTGATTGTTTCCCACTCATTCCTTTTGGTTTGGGGAACATGTCAAAATCCCATGCCCAGAGAACTTCAGGTAGAGCTCGCGGAAATGTTCAGTGGACAACACAGGCAGGGTAAGGATCAGTATTTCCACACTACTCAGAGAATTTTTATTTTCAGGGATGGATTTTTAGCCCAATTCAAGTTGAAGAAAAGTGGTTTCGTGAAAATCGCAGAAATTTTTTTTTCAGAAACTCCAGGGTGCCTGGAGGTAGCGGTGCACCACGCGACAGTTGTATTCGAAAACTGAGTCATTCAGATCACACGAGTACCCAAGCATGTTTGAAACTCATTCAAATGCAAGTGCTTCTATCTGTTGTCTTGTTTGTTTCCCACTCATTCCTTTTGGTTTCGGTAAAATGTCAAAATCCCATGCCCAGAGAACTTCAGGTAGAGTTCGGGGAAATGCTCAGTGGACACCCCAGGTAGGGTAAGGATCAGCATTTCCACACTACTCAGAGAATATTTATTTTCAGGGATGGATTTTTAGCCCAAATCAAGTTGATGAAAAGTGGTTTTGTGAAAATTGTAGAAAATTTATTTTCAGAAACTCCGGGGTGCCTGGAGGTCGCGGTGCACCACGCGACAGTTGTATTCCAAAACTGAGTCACTCAGATCACACGAGTACCCAAGCATGCTTGAAACTCATTCAAATGCAAGTGCTTCTATCTGTTGTCTTGATTGTTTCCTCTCATTCCTTTTGGATTGGGGAACATGTCAAAATCCCATGCCCAGAGAACTTCAGGTAGAGCTCGCGGAAATGCTCAGTGGACAACCCAGGCAGGGTAAAATCAGTATTTCCACACTACTCAGAGAATTTTTATTTTCAGTGATGGATTTTTAGCCCAATTCAAGTTGAAGAAAAGTGGTTTCGTGAAAATCGCAGAAAATTTTTTTTCAGAAACTCCAGGGTGCCTGGAGGTAGCGGTGCACCACGCGACAGTTGTATTCGAAAACTGAGTCATTCAGATCACACGAGTACCCAAGCATGTTTGAAACTCATTCAAATGCAAGTGCTTCTATCTGTTGTCTTGATTGTTTCCCACTCATTCCTTTTGGTTTGGGTAAAATGTCAAAATCCCATGCCCAGAGAACTTCAGGTAGAGTTCGGGGAAATGCTCAGTGGACACCCCAGGTAGGGTAAGGATCAGCATTTCCACACTACTCAGAGAATATTTATTTTCAGGGATGGATTTTTAGCCCAAATCAAGTTGATGAAAAGTGGTTTTGTGAAAATTGTAGAAAATTTATTTTCAGAAACTCCGGGGTGCCTGGAGGTCGCGGTGCACCACGCGACAGTTGTATTCCAAAACTGAGTCACTCAGATCACACGAGTACCCAAGCATGCTTGAAACTCATTCAAATGCAAGTGCTTCTATCTGTTGTCTTGATTGTTTCCCACTCATTCCTTTTGGTTTGGGGAACATGTCAAAATCCCATGCCCAGAGAACTTCAGGTAGAGCTCGCGGAAATGCTCAGTGGACAACCAAGGCAGGGTAAGGATCAGTATTTCCACACTACTCAGAGAATTTTTATTTTCAGTGATGGATTTTTAGCCCAATTCAAGTTGAAGAAAAGTGGTTTCGTGAAAATCAGAGAAAATTTTTTTTCAGAAACTCCGGGGTGCCTGGAGGTCGCGGTGCACCACGCGACAGTTTTATTCGGAAACTGAGTCACTCAGATCACACGAGAACCCAAGCATGCTTGAAACTCATTCAAATGCAAGTGCTTCTATCTGTTGTCTTGATTGTTTCCCACTCATTCCTTTTGGTTTGGGTAACATGTCAAAATCCCATGCCCAGAGAACTTCAAGTAGAGTTCGCGGAAATGCTCAGTGGACAACCCAGGTAGGGTAAGGATCAGCATTTCCAAACTACTCAGAGAATATTTATTTTCAGGGATGGATTTTTAGCCCAATTCAAGTTGATGAAAAGTGGTTTCGTGAAAATTGCAGAAAATTTTTTTTCAGAAACTCCGGGGTGCCTGGAGGTCGCGGTGCACCACACGACAGTTGTATTCCAAAACTGAGTCACTCAGATCACACGAGTACCCAAGCATGCTTGAAACTCATTCAAATGCAAGTGCTTCTATCTGTTGTCTTGATTGTTTCCCACTCATTCCTTTTGGTTTGGGTAACATGTCAAAATCCCATACCCAGAGAACTTCAGGTAAAGTTCGCGGAAATGCTCAGTGGACACCCCAGGTAGGGTAAGGATCAGCATTTCCACACTACTCAGAGAATATTTATTTTCAGGGATGGATTTTTAGCCCAATTCAAGTTGATGAAAAGTGGTTTGGTGAAAATTGCAGAACATTTTTTTTCAGAAACTCCGGGGTGCCTGGAGGTCGCGATGCACCACGCGACAGTTGTATACCAAAACTGAGTCACTCAGATCACACGAGTACCCAAGCATGCTTGAAACTCATTCAAATGCAAGTGCCTCTATCTCTTTTCTTGATTGTTTCCCACTCATTCCTTTTGGTTTGGGGAATATGTCAAAATCCCATGCCCAGAGAACTTCAGGTAGAGCTCGCGGAAATGTTCAGTGGACAACACAGGCAGGGTAAGGATCAGTATTTCCACACTACTCAGAGAATTTTTATTTTCAGGGATGGATTTTTAGCTAAATTCAAGTTGAAGAAAAGTGGTTTCGTGAAAATCGCAGAAAATTTTTTTTCAGAAACTCCGGGGCGCCTGGAGGTCGCGATGCACCACGCGACAGTTGTATACCAAAACTGAGTCACTCAGATCACACGAGTACCCAAGCATGCTTGAAACTCATTCAAATGCAAGTGCTTCTATCTGTTGTCTTGATTGTTTCCCACTCATTCCTTTTGGTTTGGGTAACATGTCAAAATCCCATGCCCAGAGAACTTCAAGTAGAGTTCGCGGAAATGCTCAGTGGACAACCCATGTAGGGTAAGGATCAGCATTTCCAAACTACTCAGAGAATATTTATTTTCAGGGATGGATTTTTAGCCCAATTCAAGTTGAAGAAAAGTGGTTTCGTGAAAATCGCAGAAAATTTTTTTTCAGAAACTCCAGGGTGCCTGGAGGTAGCGGTGCACCACGCGACAGTTGTATTCGAAAACTGAGTCATTCAGATCACACGAGTACCCAAGCATGTTTGAAACTCATTCAAATGCAAGTGCTTCTATCTGTTGTCTTGATTGTTTCCCACTCATTCCTTTTGGTTTGGGTAAAATGTCAAAATCCCATGCCCAGAGAACTTCAGGTAGAGTTCGGGGAAATGCTCAGTGGACACCCCAGGTAGGGTAAGGATCAGCATTTCCACACTACTCAGAGAATATTTATTTTCAGGGATGGATTTTTAGCCCAAATCAAGTTGATGAAAAGTGGTTTTGTGAAAATTGTAGAAAATTTATTTTCAGAAACTCCGGGGTGCCTGGAGGTCGCGGTGCACCACGCGACAGTTGTATTCCAAAACTGAGTCACTCAGATCACACGAGTACCCAAGCATGCTTGAAACTCATTCAAATGCAAGTGCTTCTATCTGTTGTCTTGATTGTTTCCCACTCATTCCTTTTGGTTTGGGGAACATGTCAAAATCCCATGCCCAGAGAACTTCAGGTAGAGCTCGCGGAAATGCTCAGTGGACAACCAAGGCAGGGTAAGGATCAGTATTTCCACACTACTCAGAGAATTTTTATTTTCAGTGATGGATTTTTAGCCCAATTCAAGTTGAAGAAAAGTGGTTTCGTGAAAATCAGAGAAAATTTTTTTTCAGAAACTCCGGGGTGCCTGGAGGTCGCGGTGCACCACGCGACAGTTTTATTCGGAAACTGAGTCACTCAGATCACACGAGAACCCAAGCATGCTTGAAACTCATTCAAATGCAAGTGCTTCTATCTGTTGTCTTGATTGTTTCCCACTCATTCCTTTTGGTTTGGGTAACATGTCAAAATCCCATGCCCAGAGAACTTCAAGTAGAGTTCGCGGAAATGCTCAGTGGACAACCCAGGTAGGGTAAGGATCAGCATTTCCAAACTACTCAGAGAATATTTATTTTCAGGGATGGATTTTTAGCCCAATTCAAGTTGATGAAAAGTGGTTTCGTGAAAATTGCAGAAAATTTTTTTTCAGAAACTCCGGGGTGCCTGGAGGTCGCGGTGCACCACACGACAGTTGTATTCCAAAACTGAGTCACTCAGATCACACGAGTACCCAAGCATGCTTGAAACTCATTCAAATGCAAGTGCTTCTATCTGTTGTCTTGATTGTTTCCCACTCATTCCTTTTGGTTTGGGTAACATGTCAAAATCCCATACCCAGAGAACTTCAGGTAAAGTTCGCGGAAATGCTCAGTGGACACCCCAGGTAGGGTAAGGATCAGCATTTCCACACTACTCAGAGAATATTTATTTTCAGGGATGGATTTTTAGCCCAATTCAAGTTGATGAAAAGTGGTTTGGTGAAAATTGCAGAACATTTTTTTTCAGAAACTCCGGGGTGCCTGGAGGTCGCGATGCACCACGCGACAGTTGTATACCAAAACTGAGTCACTCAGATCACACGAGTACCCAAGCATGCTTGAAACTCATTCAAATGCAAGTGCCTCTATCTCTTTTCTTGATTGTTTCCCACTCATTCCTTTTGGTTTGGGGAATATGTCAAAATCCCATGCCCAGAGAACTTCAGGTAGAGCTCGCGGAAATGTTCAGTGGACAACACAGGCAGGGTAAGGATCAGTATTTCCACACTACTCAGAGAATTTTTATTTTCAGGGATGGATTTTTAGCTAAATTCAAGTTGAAGAAAAGTGGTTTCGTGAAAATCGCAGAAAATTTTTTTTCAGAAACTCCGGGGCGCCTGGAGGTCGCGATGCACCACGCGACAGTTGTATACCAAAACTGAGTCACTCAGATCACACGAGTACCCAAGCATGCTTGAAACTCATTCAAATGCAAGTGCTTCTATCTGTTGTCTTGATTGTTTCCCACTCATTCCTTTTGGTTTGGGTAACATGTCAAAATCCCATGCCCAGAGAACTTCAAGTAGAGTTCGCGGAAATGCTCAGTGGACAACCCATGTAGGGTAAGGATCAGCATTTCCAAACTACTCAGAGAATATTTATTTTCAGGGATGGATTTTTAGCCCAATTCAAGTTGAAGAAAAGTGGTTTCGTGAAAATCGCAGAAAATTTTTTTTCAGAAACTCCGGGGCGCCTGGAGGTCGCGATGCACCACGCGACAGTTGTATACCAAAACTGAGTCACTCAGATCACACGAGTACCCAAGCATGCTTGAAACTCATTCAAATGCAAGTGCTTCTATCTGTTGTCTTGATTGTTTCCCACTCATTCCTTCTGGTTTGGGTAACATGTCAAAATCCCATGCCCAGAGAACTTCAAGTAGAGTTCGCGGAAATGCTCAGTGGACAACCCAGGTAGGGTAAGGATCAGCATTTCCAAACTACTCAGAGAATATTTATTTTCAGGGATGGATTTTTAGCCCAATTCAAGTTGATGAAAAGTGGTTTCGTGAAAATTGCAGAAAATTTTTTTTCAGAAACTCCGGGGTGCCTGGAGGTCGCGGTGCACCACACGACAGTTGTATTCCAAAACTGAGTCACTCAGATCACACGAGTACCCAAGCATGCTTGAAACTCATTCAAATGCAAGTGCTTCTATCTGTTGTCTTGATTGTTTCCCACTCATTCCTTTTGGTTTGGGTAACATGTCAAAATCCCATACCCAGAGAACTTCAGGTAAAGTTCGCGGAAATGCTCAGTGGACACCCCAGGTAGGGTAAGGATCAGCATATCCACACTACTCAGAGAATATTTATTTTCAGGGATGGATTTTTAGCCCAATTCAAGTTGATGAAAAGTGGTTTGGTGAAAATTGCAGAAAATTTTTTTTCAGAAACTCCGGGGTGCCTTGAGGTCGCGATGCACCACGCGACAGTTGTATACCAAAACTGAGTCACTCAGATCACACGAGTACCCAAGCATGCTTGAAACTCATTCAAATGCAAGTGCCTCTATCTCTTTTCTTGATTGTTTCCCACTCATTCCTTTTGGTTTGGGGAACATGTCAAAATCCCATGCCCAGAGAACTTGAGGCAGAGCTCGCGGAAATGTTCAGTGGACAACACAGGCAGGGTAAGGATCAGTATTTCCACACTACTCAGAGAATTTTTATTTTCAGGGATGGATTTTTAGCCCAATTCAAGTTGAAGAAAAGTGGTTTCGTGAAAATCGCAGAAAATTTCTTTTCAGAAACTCCGGGGCGCCTGGAGGTCGCGATGCACCACGCGACAGTTGTATACCAAAACTGAGTCACTCAGATCACACGAGTACCCAAGCATGCTTGAAACTCATTCAAATGCAAGTGCTTCTATCTGTTGTCTTGATTGTTTCCCACTCATTCCTTTTGGTTTGGGTAACATGTCAAAATCCCATGCCCAGAGAACTTCAAGTAGAGTTCGCGGAAATGCTCAGTGGACAACCCATGTAGGGTAAGGATCAGCATTTCCAAACTACTCAGAGAATATTTATTTTCAGGGATGGATTTTTAGCCCAATTCAAGTTGATGAAAAGTGGTTTCGTGAAAATTGCAGAAAATTTTTTTTCAGAAACTCCGGGGTGCCTGGAGGTCGCGGTGCACCACACGACAGTTGTATTCCAAAACTGAGTCACTCAGATCACACGAGTACCCAAGCATGCTTGAAACTCATTCAAATGCAAGTGCTTCTATCTGTTGTCTTGATTGTTTCCCACTCATTCCTTTTGGTTTGGGTAACATGTCAAAATCCCATACCCAGAGAACTTCAGGTAAAGTTCGCGGAAATGTTCAGTGGACAACACAGGCAGGGTAAGGATCAGTATTTCCACACTACTCAGAGAATTTTTATTTTCAGGGATGGATTTTTAGCCCAATTCAAGTTGAAGAAAAGTGGTTTCGTGAAAATCGCAGAAAATTTTTTTTCAGAAACTCCGGGGCGCCTGGAGGTCGCGATGCACCACGCGACAGTTGTATACCAAAACTGAGTCACTCAGATCACACGAGTACCCAAGCATGCTTGAAACTCATTCAAATGCAAGTGCTTCTATCTGTTGTCTTGATTGTTTCCCACTCATTTCTTTTTGTTTGGGGAACATGTCAAAATCCCATGCCCAGAGAACTTCAGGTAGAGCTCGCGGAAATCCTCAGTGGACAACCCAGGCAGGGTAAGGATCAGTATTTCCACACTACTCAGAGAATTTTTATTTTCAGGGATGGATTTTTAGCCCAATTCAAGTTGAAGAAAAGTGGTTTCGTGAAAATCGCAGAAAATTTTTTTTCAGAAACTCCAGGGTGCCTGGAGGTAGCGGTGCACCACGCGACAGTTGTATTCGAAAACTGAGTCATTCAGATCACACGAGTACCCAAGCATGTTTGAAACTCATTCAAATGCAAGTGCTTCTATCTGTTGTCTTGATTGTTTCCCACTCATTCCTTTTGGTTTGGGTAAAATGTCAAAATCCCATGCCCAGAGAACTTCAGGTAGAGTTCGGGGAAATGCTCAGTGGACACCCCAGGTAGGGTAAGGATCAGCATTTCCACACTACTCAGAGAATATTTATTTTCAGGGATGGATTTTTAGCCCAAATCAAGTTGATGAAAAGTGGTTTTGTGAAAATTGTAGAAAATTTATTTTCAGAAACTCCGGGGTGCCTGGAGGTCGAGGTGCACCACGCGACAGTTGTATTCCAAAACTGAGTCACTCAGATCACACGAGTACCCAAGCATGCTTGAAACTCATTCAAATGCAAGTGCTTCTATCTGTTGTCTTGATTGTTTCCCACTCATTCCTTTTGGTTTGGGGAACATGTCAAAATCCCATGCCCAGAGAACTTCAGGTAGAGCTCGCGGAAATGCTCAGTGGACAACCCAGGCAGGGTAAAATCAGTATTTCCACACTACTCAGAGAATTTTTATTTTCAGTGATGGATTTTTAGCCCAATTCAAGTTGAAGAAAAGTGGTTTCGTGAAAATCAGAGAAAATTTTTTTTCAGAAACTCCGGGGTGCCTGGAGGTCGCGGTGCACCACGCGACAGTTTTATTCGGAAACTGAGTCACTCAGATCACACGAGAACCCAAGCATGCTTGAAACTCATTTAAATGCAAGTGCTTCTATCTGTTGTCTTGATTGTTTCCCACTCATTCCTTTTGGTTTGGGTAACATGTCAAAATCCCATGCCCAGAGAACTTCAAGTAGAGTTCGCGGAAATGCTCAGTGGACAACCCAGGTAGGGTAAGGATCAGCATTTCCAAACTACTCAGAGAATATTTATTTTCAGGGATGGATTTTTAGCCCAATTCAAGTTGATGAAAAGTGGTTTCGTGAAAATTGCAGAAAATTTTTTTTCAGAAACTCCGGGGTGCCTGGAGGTCGCGGTGCACCACACGACAGTTGTATTCCAAAACTGAGTCACTCAGATCACACGAGTACCCAAGCATGCTTGAAACTCATTCAAATGCAAGTGCTTCTATCTGTTGTCTTGATTGTTTCCCACTCATTCCTATTGGTTTGGGTAACATGTCAAAATCCCATACCCAGAGAACTTCAGGTAAAGTTCGCGGAAATGCTCAGTGGACACCCCAGGTAGGGTAAGGATCAGCATTTCCACACTACTCAGAGAATATTTATTTTCAGGGATGGATTTTTAGCCCAATTCAAGTTGATGAAAAGTGGTTTGGTGAAAATTGCAGAAAATTTTTTTTCAGAAACTCCGGGGTGCCTTGAGGTCGCGATGCACCACGCGACAGTTGTATACCAAAACTGAGTCACTCAGATCACACGAGTACCCAAGCATGCTTGAAACTCATTCAAATGCAAGTGCCTCTATCTGTTTTCTTGATTGTTTCCCACTCATTCCTTTTGGTTTGGGGAACATGTCAAAATCCCATGCCCAGAGAACTTCAGGTAGAGCTCGCGGAAATGTTCAGTGGACAACACAGGCAGGGTAAGGATCAGTATTTCCACACTACTCAGAGAATTTTTATTTTCAGGGATGGATTTTTAGCCCAATTCAAGTTGAAGAAAAGTGGTTTCGTGAAAATCGCAGAAAATTTTTTTTCAGAAACTCCGGGGCGCCTGGAGGTCGCGATGCACCACGCGACAGTTGTATACCAAAACTGAGTCACTCAGATCACACGAGTACCCAAGCATGCTTGAAACTCATTCAAATGCAAGTGTCTCTACCTCTTTTCTTGATTGTTTCCCACTCATTCCTTTTGGTTTGGGGAATATGTCAAAATCCCATGCCCAGAGAACTTCAGGTAGAGCTCGCGGAAATGCTCAGTGGACAACCCAGGCAGGGTAAGGATCAGTATTTCCACACTACTCAGAGAATTTTTATTTTCAGGGATGGATTTTTAGCCCAATTCAAGTTGAAGAAAAGTGGTTTCGTGAAAATCGCAGAAAATTTTTTTTCAGAAACTCCAGGGTGCCTGGAGGTAGCGGTGCACCACGCGACAGTTGTATTCGAAAACTGAGTCATTCAGATCACACGAGTACCCAAGCATGTTTGAAACTCATTCAAATGCAAGTGCTTCTATCTGTTGTCTTGATTGTTTCCCACTCATTCCTTTTGGTTTAGGTAAAATGTCAAAATCCCATGCCCAGAGAACTTCAGGTAGAGTTCGGGGAAATGCTCAGTGGACACCCAGGTAGGGTAAGGATCAGCATTTCCACACTACTCAGAGAATATTTATTTTCAGGGATGGATTTTTAGCCCAAATCAAGTTGATGAAAAGTGGTTTTGTGAAAATTGTAGAAAATTTTTTTTCAGAAACTCCGGGGTGCCTGGAGGTCGCGGTGCACCACGCGACAGTTTTATTCGGAAACTGAGTCACTCAGATCACACGAGTACCCAAGCATGCTTGAAACTCATTCAAATGCAAGTGCTTCTATCTTTTGTCTTGATTGTTTCCCACTCATTCCTTTTGGTTTGGGTAACATGTCAAAATCCCATGCCCAGAGAACTTCAGGTAGAGTTCGGGGAAATGCTCAGTGGACACCCCAGGTAGGGTAAGGATCAGCATTTCCACACTACTCAGAGAATATTTATTTTCAGGGATGGATTTTTAGCCCAAATCAAGTTGAAGAAAAGTGGTTTTGTGAAAATTGTAGAAAATTTATTTTCAGAAACTCTGGGGTGCCTGGAGGTCGCGGTGCACCACGCGACAGTTGTATTCCAAAACTGAGTAACTCAGATCACACGAGTACCCAAGCATGCTTGAAACTCATTCAAATGCAAGTGCTTCTATCTGATGTCTTGATTGTTTCCCACTCATTCCTTTTGGTTTGGGGAACATGTCAAAATCCCATGCCCAGAGAACTTCAGGTAGAGCTTGCGGAAATGCTCAGTGGACAACCCAGGCAGGGTAAGGATCAGTATTTCCACACTACTCCGAGAATTTTTATTTTCAGTGATGGATTTTTAGCCCAATTCAAGTTGAAGAAAAGTGGTTTCGTGAAAATCGCAGAAAATTTTTTTTCAGAAACTCCGGGGTGCCTGGAGGTCGCGGTGCGCCACGCGACAGTTGTATTCCAAAACTGAGTCACTCAGATCACACGAGTACCCAAGCATGCTTGAAACTCATTCAAATGCAAGTGCTTCTATCTGTTGTCTTGATTGTTTCCCACTCATTCCTTTTGGTTTGGGTAACATGTCAAAATCCCATGCCCAGAGAACTTCAAGTAGAGTTCGCGGAAATGCTCAGTGGACAACCCAGGTAGGGTAAGGATCAGCATTTCCAAACTACTCAGAGAATATTTATTTTCAGGGATGGATTTTTAGCCCAATTCAAGTTGATGAAAAGTGGTTTCGTGAAAATTGCAGAAAATTTTTTTTCAGAAACTCCGGGGTGCCTGGAGGTCGCGGTGCACCACACGACAGTTGTATTCCAAAACTGAGTCACTCAGATCACACGAGTACCCAAGCATGCTTGAAACTCATTCAAATGCAAGTGCTTCTATCTGTTGTCTTGATTGTTTCCCACTCATTCCTTTTGGTTTGGGGAACATGTCAAAATCCCATGCCCAGAGAACTTCAGGTAGAGCTCGCGGAAATGCTCAGTGGACAACCCAGACAGGTTAAGGATCAGTATTTCCACACTACTCAGAGAATTTTTTTTTCAGGGATGGATTTTTAGCCCAATTCAAGTTGAAGAAAAGTGGTTTCGTGAAAATCGCAGAAAATTTTTTTTCAGAAACTCCGGGGTGCCTGGAGGTCACGGTGCACCACGCGACAGTTGTATTCCAAAACTGAGTCACTCAGATCACATGAGTACCCAAGCATGCTTGAAACTCATTCAAATGCAAGTGCTTCTATATGTTGTCTTGATTGTTTCCCACTCATTCCTTTTGGTTTGGGTAACATGTCAAAATCCCATGCCCAGAGAACTTCAAGTAGAGTTCGCGGAAATGCTCAGTGGACACCCCAGGTAGGGTAAGGATCAGCATTTCCACACTACTCAGAGAATATTTATTTTCAGGGATGGATTTTTAGCCCAATTCAAGTTGATGAAAAGTGGTTTCGTGAAAATTGCAGAAAATTTTTTTTCAGAAACTCCGGGGTGCCTTGAGGTCGCGATGCACCACGCGACAGTTGTATTCCAAAACTGAGTCACTCAGATCACACGAGTACCCAAGCATGCTTGAAACTCATTCAAATGCAAGTGCCTCTATCTCTTTTCTTGATTGTTTCCCACTCATTCCTTTTGGTTTGGGGAACATGTCAAAATCCCATGCCCAGAGAACTTCAGGTAGAGCTCGCGGAAATGCTCAGTGGACAACCCAGGCAGGGTAAGGATCAGTATTTCCACACTACTCAGAGAATTTTAATTTTCAGTGATGGATTTTTAGCCCAATTCAAGTTGAAGAAAAGTGGTTTCATGAAAATCGCAGAAAATTTTTTTTCAGAAACTCCGGGATGCCTGGAGGTCGCGGTGCACCACGCGACAGTTGTATTCGAAAACTGAGTCACTCAGATCACACGAGTACCCAAACATGCTTGAAACTCATGCAAATGCAAGTTCCTCTATCTGTTTTCTTGATTGTTTCCCACTCATTCCTTTTCGTTTGGGGAACATGTCAAAATCCCATGCCCAGAGAACTTCAGGTAGAGTTCAGGGAAATGCTCAGTGGACAACACAGGCAGAGTAAGGATCAGCATTTACACACTACTCAGAGAATTTTTATTTTCAGGGATGGATTTTTAGCCCAATTCAAGTTGAAGAAAAGTGGTTTCGTGAAAATCGCAGAAAATTTTTTTTCAGAAACTCCGGGGTGCCTGGAGGTCGCGGTGCACCACGCGACAGTTGTATTCCAAAACTGAGTCACTCAGATCACACGAGTACCCAAGCATGCTTGAAACTCATTCAAATGCAAGTGCTTCTATCTGTTGTCTTGATTGTTTCCCACTCATTTCTTTTGGTTTGGGGAACATGTCAAAATCCCATGCCCAGAGAACTTCAGGTAGAGCTCGCGGAAATGCTCAGTGGACAACCCAGGCAGGGTAAAGATCAGTATTTCCACACTACTCAGAGAATTTTTATTTTCAGGGATGGATTTTTAGCCCAATTCAAGTTGAAGAAAAGTGGTTTCGTGAAAATCGCAGAAATTTTTTTTTCAGAAACTCCGGGGTGCCTGGAGGTCGCGGTGCACCACTCGACAGTTGTATTCCAAAACTGAGTCACTCAGATCACACGAGTACCCAAGCATGCTTGAAACTCATTCAAATGCAAGTGCTTCTATATGTTGTCTTGATTGTTTCCCACTCATTTCTTTTGGTTTGGGGAACATGTCAAAATCCCATGCCCAGAGAACTTCAGGTAGAGCTCGCGGAAATGCTCAGTGGACAACCCAGGCAGGGTAAGGATCAGTATTTCCACACTACTCAGAGAATTTTTATTTTCAGGGATGGATTTTTAGCCCAATTCAAGTTGAAGAAAAGTGGTTTCGTGAAAATCGCAGAAAATTTTTTTTCAGAAACTCCGGGGTGCCTGGAGGTCGCGGTGCACCACGCGACAGTTGTATTCGAAAACTGAGTCATTCAGATCACACGAGTACCCAAGCATGTTTGAAACTCATTCAAATGCAAGTGCTTCTATCTGTTGTCTTGATTGTTTCCCACTCATTCCTTTTGGTTTGGGTAATATGTCAAAATCCCATGCCCAGAGAACTTCAGGTAGAGTTCGGGGAAATGCTCAGTGCACACCCCAGGTAGGGTAAGGATCAGCATTTCCACACTACTCAGAGAATATTTATTTTCAGGGATGGATTTTTAGCCCAAATCAAGTTGATGAAAAGTGGTTTCGTGAAAATTGCAGAAAATTTATTTTCAGAAACTCCAGGGTGCCTGGGGGTCGCGGTGCACCACGCGACAGTTGTATTCCAAAACTGAGTCACTCAGATCACACGAGTACCCAAGCATGCTTGAAACTCATTCAAATGCAAGTGCTTCTATCTGTTGTCTTGATTGTTTCCCACTCATTCCTTTTGGTTTGGGGAACATGTCAAAATCCCATGCCCAGAGAACTTCAGGTAGAGCTTGCGGAAATGCTCAGTGGACAACCCAGGCAGGGTAAGGATCAGTATTTCCACACTACTCAGAGAATTTTTTTTTCAGGGATGGATTTTTAGCCCAATTCAAGTTGAAGAAAAGTGGTTTCGTGAAAATCGCAGAAAATTTTTTTTCAGAAACTCCGGGGTGCCTGGAGGTCACGGTGCACCACGCGACAGTTGTATTCCAAAACTGAGTAACTAAGATTACACGAGTACCCAAGCATGCTTGAAACTCATTCAAATGCAAGTGCTTCTATCTGTTGTCTTGATTGTTTCCCACTCATTCCTTTTGGTTTGGGGAACATGTCAAAATCCCATGCCCAGAGAACTTCAGGTAGAGCTCGCGGAAATGCTCAGTGGATAACCCAGGCAGGGTAAGGATCAGTATTTCCACACTACTCAGAGAATTTTTATTTTCAGGGATGGATTTTTAGCCCAATTCAAGTTGAAGAAAAGTGGTTTCGTGAAAATCGCAGAAAATTTTTTTTCAGAAACTCCAGGGTGCCTGGAGGTAGCGGTGCACCACGCGACAGTTGTATTCGAAAACTGAGTCATTCAGATCACACGAGTACCCAAGCATGTTTGAAACTCATTCAAATGCAAGTGCTTCTATCTGTTGTCTTGATTGTTTCCCACTCATTCCTTTTGGTTTGGGTAACATGTCAAAATCCCATGCCCAGAGAACTTCAAGTAGAGTTCGCGGAAATGCTCAGTGGACAACCCAGGTAGGGTAAGGATCAGCATTTCCAAACTACTCAGAGAATATTTATTTTCAGGGATGGATTTTTAGCCCAATTCAAGTTGATGAAAAGTGGTTTCGTGAAAATTGCAGAAAATTTTTTTTCAGAAACTCCGGGGTGCCTGGAGGTCGCGGTGCACCACACGACAGTTGTATTCCAAAACTGAGTCACTCAGATCACACGAGTACCCAAGCATGCTTGAAACTCATTCAAATGCAAGTGCTTCTATCTGTTGTCTTGATTGTTTCCCACTCATTCCTTTTATTTTGGGGAACATGTCAAAATCCCATGCCCAGAGAACTTCAGGTAGAGCTCGCGGAAATGCTCAGTGGACAACCCAGACAGGTTAAGGATCAGTATTTCCACACTACTCAGAGAATTTTTTTTTCAGGGATGGATTTTTAGCCCAATTCAAGTTGAAGAAAAGTGGTTTCGTGAAAATCGCAGAAAATTTTTTTTCAGAAACTCCGGGGTGCCTGGAGGTCACGGTGCACCACGCGACAGTTGTATTCCAAAACTGAGTCACTCAGATCACATGAGTACCCAAGCATGCTTGAAACTCATTCAAATGCAAGTGCTTCTATATGTTGTCTTGATTGTTTCCCACTCATTCCTTTTGGTTTGGGTAACATGTCAAAATCCCATGCCCAGAGAACTTCAAGTAGAGTTCGCGGAAATGCTCAGTGGACACCCCAGGTAGGGTAAGGATCAGCATTTCCACACTACTCAGAGAATATTTATTTTCAGGGATGGATTTTTAGCCCAATTCAAGTTGATGAAAAGTGGTTTCGTGAAAATTGCAGAAAATTTTTTTTCAGAAACTCCGGGGTGCCTTGAGGTCGCGATGCACCACGCGACAGTTGTATTCCAAAACTGAGTCACTCAGATCACACGAGTACCCAAGCATGCTTGAAACTCATTCAAATGCAAGTGCTTCTATCTGTTGTCTTGATTGTTTCCCACTCATTCCTTTTGGTTTGGGGAACATGTCAAAATCCCATGCCCAGAGAACTTCTGGTAGAGCTCGCGGAAATGCTCAGTGGACAACCCAGGCAGGGTAAGGATCAGTATTTCCACACTACTCAGAGAATTTTTATTTTCAGTGATGGATTTTTAGCCCAATTCAAGTTGAAGAAAAGTGGTTTCGTGAAAATCAGAGAAAATTTATTTTCAGAAACTCCGGGGTGCCTGGAGGTCGCGGTGCACCACGCGACAGTTGTATTCCAAAACTGAGTAACTCAGATCACACGAGTACCCAAGCATGCTTGAAACTCATTCAAATGCAAGTGCTTCTATCTGATGTCTTGATTGTTTCCCACTCATTCCTTTTGGTTTGGGGAACATGTCAAAATCCCATGCCCAGAGAACTTCAGGTAGAGCTTGCGGAAATGCTCAGTGGACAACCCAGGCAGGGTAAGGATCAGTATTTCCACACTACTCCGAGAATTTTTATTTTCAGTGATGGATTTTTAGCCCAATTCAAGTTGAAGAAAAGTGGTTCCGTGAAAATCGCAGAAAATTTTTTTTCAGAAACTCCGGGGTGCTTGGAGGTCGCGGTGCGCCACGCGACAGTTGTATTCCAAAACTGAGTCACTCAGATCACACGAGTACCCAAGCATGCTTGAAACTCATTCAAATGCAAGTGCCTCTATCTCTTTTCTTGATTGTTTCCCACTCATTCCTTTTGGTTTGGGGAACATGTCAAAATCCCATGCCCAGAGAACTTCAGGTAGAGCTCGCGGAAATGCTCAGTGGACAACCCAGGCAGGGTAAGGATCAGTATTTCCACACTACTCAGAGAATTTTTATTTTCAGGGATGGATTTTTAGCCCAATTCAAGTTGAAGAAAAGTGGTTTCGTGAAAATCGCAGAAAATTTTTTTTCAGAAACTCCGGGGTGCCTGGAGGTCGCGGTGCACCACGCGACAGTTGTATTCGAAAACTGAGTCATTCAGATCACACGAGTACCCAAGCATGTTTGAAACTCATTCAAATGCAAGTGCTTCTATCTGTTGTCTTGATTGTTTCCCACTCATTCCTTTTGGTTTGGGTAAAATGTCAAAATCCCATGCCCAGAGAACTTCAGGTAGAGTTCGGGGAAATGCTCAGTGCACACCCCAGGTAGGGTAAGGATCAGCATTTCCACACTACTCAGAGAATTTTTATTTTCAGGGATGGATTTTTAGCCCAATTCAAGTTGAAGAAAAGTGGTTTCGTGAAAATCGCAGAAAATTTTTTTTCAGAAACTCCGGGGCGCCTGGAGGTCGCGGTGCACCACGCGACAGTTGTATTCCAAAACTGAGTCACTCAGATCACACGAGTACCCAAGCATGCTTGAAACTCATTCAAATGCAAGTGCTTCTATCTGTTGTCTTGATTGTTTCCCACTCATTTCTTTTGGTTTGGGGAACATGTCAAAATCCCATGCCCAGAGAACTTCAGGTAGAGCTCGCGGAAATGCTCAGTGGACAACCCAGGTAGGGTAAGGATCAGCATTTCCACACTACTCAGAGAATATTTATTTTCAGGGATGGATTTTTAGCCCAATTCAAGTTGATGAAAAGTGGTTTCGTGAAAATTGCAGAAAATTTTTTTTCAGAAACTCCGGGGTGCCTTGAGGTCGCGATGCACCACGCGACAGTTGTATTCCAAAACTGAGTCACTCAGATCACACGAGTACCCAAGCATGCTTGAAACTCATTCAAATGCAAGTGCCTCTATCTCTTTTCTTGATTGTTTCCCACTCATTCCTTTTGGTTTGGGGAACATGTCAAAATCCCATGCCCAGAGAACTTCAGGTATAGCTCGCGGAAATGCTCAGTGGACAACCCAGGCAGGGTAAGGATCAGTATTTCCACACTACTCAGAGAATTTTTATTTTCAGGGATGGATTTTTAGCCCAATTCAAGTTGAAGAAAAGTGGTTTCGTGAAAATCGCAGAAATTTTTTTTTCAGAAACTCCGGGGTGCCTGGAGGTCGCGGTGCACCACGCGACAGTTGTATTCGAAAACTGAGTCATTCAGATCACACGAGTACCCAAGCATGTTTGAAACTCATTCAAATGCAAGTGCTTCTATCTGTTGTCTTGATTGTTTCCCACTCATTCCTTTTGGTTTGGGGAACATGTCAAAATCCCATTTCCAGAGAACTTCAGGTAGAGTTCGGGGAAATGCTCATTGCACACCCCAGGTAGGGTAAGGATCAGCATTTCCACACTACTCAGAGAATTTTTATTTTCAGGGATGGATTTTTAGCCCAATTCAAGTTGAAGAAAAGTGGTTTCGTGAAAATCGCAGAAAATTTTTTTTCAGAAACTCCGGGGTGCCTGGAGGTCGCGGTGCACCACGCGACAGTTGTATTCGAGAACTGAGTCACTCAGATCACACGAGTACCCAAGCATGTTTGAAACTCATTCAAATGCAAGTGCTTCTATCTGTTGTCTTGATTGTTTACCACTCATTCCTTTTGGTTTGGGGAACATGTCAAAATCCCATGCCCAGAGAACTTCAAGTTGAGTTCGCAGAAATGCTCAGTGGACACCCCAGGTAGGGTAAGGATAAGCATTTCCACACTACTCAGAGAATATTTATTTTCAGGGATGGATTTTTACCCCAATTCAAGTTGAAGAAAAGTGGTTTCGTGAAAATCGCAGAAAATTTTTATTCAGAAACTCCGGGGTGCCTGGAGGTCGAGGTGCACCACGCGACAGTTGTATTCCAAAACTGAGTCACTCAGATCACATGAGTACCCAAGCATGCTTGAAACTCATTCAAATGCAAGTGCTTCTATCTGTTGTCTTGATTGTTTCCCACTCATTCCTTTTGGTTTGGGTAACATTTCAAAATCCCATGCCCAGAGAACTTCAGGTAGAGCTCGCGGAAATGCTCAGTGGACAACCCAGGCAGGGTAAGGATCAGTATTTCCACACTACTCAGAGAATTTTTATTTTCAGGGATGGATTTTTAGCCCAATTCAAGTTGAAGAAAAGTGGTTTCGTGAAAATCGCAGAAAATTTTTTTTCAGAAACTCCGGGGTGCCTGGAGGTCGCGGTGCACAACGCGACAGTTGTATTCGAAAACTGAGTCACTCAGATCACACGAGTACCCAAGCATACTTGAAACTCATTCAAATGCAAGTGCTTCTATCTGTTGTCTTGATTGTTTCCCACTCATTCCTTTTGGTTTGGGGAACATGTCAATATCCCATGCCCAGAGAACTTCAGGTAGAGCTCGGGGAAATGCTCAGTGGACAACCCAGGCAGGGTAAGGATCAGTATTTCCACACTACTCAGAGAATTTTTATTTTCAGTGATGGATTTTTAGCCCAATTCAAGTTGATGAAAAGTGGTTTCGTGAAAATTGCAGAAAATTTTTTTTCAGAAACTCCGGGGTGCCTTGAGGTCGCGATGCACCACGCGACAGTTGTATTCCAAAACTGAGTCACTCAGATCACACGAGTACCCAAGCATTCTTGAAACTCATTGAAATGCAAGTGCCTCTATCTCTTTTCTTGATTGTTTCCCACTCATTCCTTTTGGTTTGGGGAACATGTCAAAATCCCATGCCCAGAGAACTTCAGGTAGAGCTCGCGGAAATGCTCAGTGGACAACCCAGGCAGGGTAAGGATCAGTATTTCCACACTACTCAGAGAATTTTTATTTTCAGTGAAAGATTTTTAGCCCAATTCAAGTTGAAGAAAAGTGGTTTCGTGAAAATCGCAGAAAATTTTTTTTCAGAAACTCCGGGATGCCTGGAGGTCGCGGTGCACCACGTGACAGTTGTATTCGAAAACTGAGTCACTCAGATCACACGAGTACCCAAACATGCTTGAAACTCATTCAAATGCAAGTGCCTCTATCTGTTTTCTTGATTGTTTCCCACTCATTCCTTTTCGTTTGGGGAACATGTCAAAATCCCATGCCCAGAGAACTTCAGGTAGAGTTCGGGGAAGTGCTCAGTGGACAACCCAGGCAGGGTAAGGATCAGCATTTACACACTACTCAGAGAATTTATATTTTCAGGAATGGATTTTTAGCCCAATTCAAGTTGAAGAAAAGTGGTTTCGTGAAAATTGCAGAAAATTTTTTTTCAGAAACTCCGGGGTGCCTTGAGGTCGCGATGCACCACGCGACAGTTGTATTCCAAAACTGAGTCACTCAGATCACAAGAGTAGCCAAGCATGCTTGAAACTCATTCAAATGCAAGTGCCTCTATCTCTTTTCTTGATTGTTTCCCACTAATTCCTTTTGGTTTGGGGAACATGTCAAAATCCCATGCCCAGAGAACTTCAGGTAGAGCTCGCGGAAATGCTCAGTGGACAACCCAGGCAGGGTAAGGATCAGTATTTCCACACTACTCAGAGAATTTTTATTTTCAGTGATGGATTTTTAGCCCAATTCAAGTTGAAGAAAAGTGGTTTCGTGAAAATATCAGAAATATTTTTTTCAGAAACTCCGGGGTGCCTGGAGGTGGAGGTGCACAACGCGACAGTTGTATTCCAAAACAGAGTCACTCAGATCACATGAGTACCCAAGCATGCTTGAAACTCATTCAAATGCAAGTGCTTCTATCTGTTGTCTTGATTGTTTCCCACTCATTCCTTTTGGTTTGGGGAACATGTCAAAATCCCATGCCCAGAGAACTTCAGGTAGAGCTCGCGGAAATGCTCAGTGGACAACCCAGGCAGGGTAAGGATCAGTATTTCCACACTACTCAGAGAATTTTTATTTTCAGGGATGGATTTTTAGCCCAATTCAAGTTGAAGAAAAGTGGTTTCGTGAAAATCGCAGAAAATTTTTTTTCAGAAACTCCAGGGTGCCTGGAGGTCGCGGTGCACCACGCGACAGTTGTATTCGAAAACTGAGTCACTCAGATCACACGAGTACCCAAGCATATTTGAAACTCATTCTAATGTAAGTGCTTCTATCTGTTGTCTAGATTGTTTCCCACTCATTCCTTTTGGTTTGGGGAACATGTCAAAATCCCATGCCCAGAGAACTTCAGGTAGAGCTCGCGGAAATGCTCAGTGGACAACCCAGGCAGGGTAAGGATCAGTATTTCCACAGTACTCAGAGAATTTTTATTTTCAGTGATGGATTTTTAGCCCAATTGAAGTTGAAGAAAAGTGGTTTCGTGAAAATCGCAGAAAATTTTTTTTCAGAAACTCAGGGGTGCCTGGAGGTCGCGGTGCACCATGCGACAGTTGTATTCCAAATCTGAGTCACTCAGATCACACGAGTACCCAAGCATGCTTGAAACTCATTCAAATGCAATTGCTTCTATCTGTTGTCTTGATTGTTTCCCACTCATTCCTTTTGGTTTGGGGAACATGTCAAAATCCCATGCCCAGAGAACTTCAGGTAGAATTCGGGGAAATGCTCAGTGGACACCCCAGGTAGGGTAAGGATCAGCATTTCCACACTACTCAGAGAATATTTATTTTCAGGGATGGATTTTTAGCCCAATTCAAGTTGATGAAAAGTGGGTTCGTGAAAATTGCAGAAAAATTTTTTTCAGAAACTCCGGGGTGCCTTGAGGTCGCGATGCACCACGCGACAGTTGTATTCGAAAACTGAGTCTCTCAGATCACACGAGTACCCAAGCATGTTTGAAACTCATTCAAATGCAAGTGCTTCTATCTGTTGTCTTGATTGTTTACCACTCATTCCTTTTGGTTTGGGGAACATGTCAAAATCCCATGCCCAGAGAACTTCAGGTAGAGCTCGCGGAAATGCTCAGTGGACAATCCAGGCAGGGTAAGGATCAGTATTTCCACACTACTCAGAGAATTTTTATTTTCAGGGATGGATTTTTAGCCCAATTCAAGTTGAAGAAAAGTGGTTTCGTGAAAATCGCAGAAAATTTTTTTTCAGAAACTCCGGGGTGCCTGGAGGTCGCGGTGCACCACGCGACAGTTGTATTCCAAAACTGAGTCACTCAGATCCCACGAGTACCCAAGCATGCTTGAAACTCATTCAAATGCAAGTGCTTCTATCTGTTGTCTTGATTGTTTCCCACTCATTCCTTTTGGTTTGGGGAACATGTCAAAATCCCATTTCCAGAGAACTTCAAGTATAGTTTGCGGAAATGCTCAGTGGACACCCCAGGTAGAGTAAGGATCAGCATTTCCACACTACTCAGAGAATTTTTATTTTCAGGGATGGATTTTTAGCCCAATTCAAGTTGAAGAAAAGTGGTTTCGTGAAAATCGCAGAAATTTTTTTTTCAGAAACTCCGGGGTGCCTGGAGGTCGCGGTGCACCACGCGACAGTTGTATTCGAGAACTGAGTCACTCAGATCACACGAGTACCCAAGCATGCTTGAAACTCATTCAAATGCAAGTGCTTTAATCTGTTGTCTTGATTGTTTCAAACTCATTCCTTTTGGTTTGGGTAACATGTCAAAATCCCATGCCCAGAGAACTTCAAGTAGAGTTCGCGGAAATGCTCAGTGGACACCCCAGGTAGGGTAAGGATCAGCATTTCCACACTACTCAGAGAATATTTATTTTCAGGGATGGATTTTTAGCCCAATTCAAGTTGATGAAAAGTGGTTTCGTGAAAATTGCAGAAAATTTTTTTTCAGAAACTCCGGGGTGCCTTGAGGTCGCGATGCACCACGCGACAGTTGTATTCCAAAACTGAGTCACTCAGATCACACGAGTACCCAAGCATGCTTGAAACTCATTCAAATGCAAGTGCCTCTATCTCTTTTCTTGATTGTTTCCCACTCATTCCTTTTGGTTTGGGGAACATGTCAAAATCCCATGCCCAGAGAACTTCAGGTAGAGCTCGCGGAAATGCTCAGTGGACAACCCAGGCAGGGTAAGGATCAGTATTTCCACACTACTCAGAGAATTTTTATTTTCAGGGATGGATTTTTAGCCCAATTCAAGTTGAAGAAAAGTGGTTTCGTGAAAATATCAGAAATATTTTTTTCAGAAACTCAGGGGTGCCTGGAGGTCGCGGTGCACCACGCGACAGTTGTATTCCAAATCTGAGTCACTCAGATCACACGAGTACCCAAGCATGCTTGAAACTCATTCAAATGCAAGTGCTTCTATCTGTTGTCTTGATTGTTTCCCACTCATTACTTTTGGTTTGGGGAACATGTCAAAATCCCATGCCCAGAGAACTTCAGCTAGAATTCGGGGAAATGCTCAGTGGACACCCCAGGTAGGGTAAGGATCAGCATTTCCACACTACTCAGAGAATATTTATTTTCAGGGATGGATTTTTACCCCAATTCAAGTTGAAGAAAAGTGGTTTCGTGAAAATCGCAGAAAATTTTTTTTCAGAAACTCCGGGGTGCCTGGAGGTCGAGGTGCACCACGCGACAGTTGTATTCCAAAACTGAGTCACTCAGATCACATGAGTACCCAAGCATGCTTGAAACTCATTCAAAAGCAAGTGCTTCTATCTCTTTTCTTGATTGTTTCCCACTCATTCCTTTTGGTTTGGGGAACATGTCAAAATCCCATGCCCAGAGAACTTCAGGTAGAGCTCGCGGAAATGCTCAGTGGACAACCCAGGCAGGGTAAGGATCAGCATTTACACACTACTCAGAGAATTTTTATTTTCAGGGATGGATTTTTAGCCCAATTCAAGTTGAAGAAAAGTGGTTTCGTGAAAATTGCAGAAATTTTTTTTTCAGAAACTCCGGGGTGCCTGGAGGTCGCGGTGCACCACGCGACAGTTGTATTCGAAAACTGAGTCACTCAGATCACACGAGTACCCAAGCATGCTTGAAACTCATTCAAATGCAAGTGCTTCTATCTGTTGTCTTGATTGTTTCCCACTCATTCCTTTTGGTTTGGGGAACATGTCAATATCCCATGCCCAGAGAACTTCAAGTAGAGTTCGCGGTAATGCTTTGTGGACACCCCAGGTAGGGTACGGATCAGCATTTCCACACTACTCAGAGAATTTTTATTTTCAGGGATGGATTTTTAGCCCAATTCAAGTTGAAGAAAAGTGGTTTCGTGAAAATCGGAGAAAATTTTTTTTCAGAAACTCCGGGGTGCCTGGAGGTCACCGTGCACCACGCAACAGTTGTATTCGAAAACTGAGTCACTCAGATCACACGAGTACCCAAGTATGCTTGAAACTCATTCAAATGCAAGTGCTTTTATCTGTTGTCTTGATTGTTTCAAACTCATTCCTTTTGGTTTGGGTAACATTTCAAAATCCCATGCCCAGAGAACTTCAAGTAGAGTTCGCGGAAATGCTCAGTGGACACCCCAGGTAGGGTAAGGATCAGCATTTCCACACTACTCAGAGAATATTTATTTTCAGGGATGGATTTTTAGCCCAATTGAAGTTGAAGAAAAGTGGTTTCGTGAAAATCGCAGAAAATTTTTTTTCAGAAACTCCGGGGTGCCTGGAGGTCGCGGTGCACCACGCGACAGTTGTATTCCAAAACTGAGTCACTCAGATCACACGAGAACCCAAGCATGCTTGAAACTCATTCAAATGCAAGTGCTTCTATCTGTTGTCTTGATTGTTTCCCACTCATTCCTTTTGGTTTGGGTAACATGTCAAAATCCCATGCCCAGAGAACTTCAAGTAGAGTTCGCGGAAATGCTCAGTGGACACCCCAGGTAGGGTAAGCATCAGCATTTACACACTACTCAGAGAATTTTTATTTTCAGGGATGGATTTTTAGCCCAATTCAAGTTGAAGAAAAGTGGTTTCGTGAAAATCGCAGAAAGTTTTTTTTCAGAAACTCCGGGGTGCCTGGAGGTCGCGGTGCACCACGCGACAGTTGTATTCCAAAACTGAGTCACTCAGATCACACGAGTACCCAAGCATGCTTGAAACTCATTCAAATGCAAGTGCTTCTATCTGTTGTCTTGATTGTTTCCCACTCATTCCTTTTGGTTTGGGGAACATGTCAAAATCCCATGCCCAGAGAACTTCAGGTAGAGTTCGGGGAAATGCTCAGTGGACAACCCAGGCAGGGTAAGGATCAGTATTTCCACACTACTCAGAGAATTTTTTTTTCAGGGATGGATTTTTAGCCCAATTCAAGTTGATGAAAAGTGGTTTCGTGAAAATCGCAGAAAATTTTTTTTCAGAAACTCCGGGGTGCCTGGAGGTCACGGTGCACCACGCGACAGTTGTTTTCCAAAACTGAGTAACTCAGATCACACGAGTACCCAAGCATGCTTGAAACTCATTCAAATGCAAGTGCTTCTATCTGTTGTCTTGATTGTTTCCCACTCATTCCTTTTGGTTTGGGGAACATGTCAAAATCCCATGCCCAGAGAACTTCAGGTAGAGCTTGCGGAAATGCTCAGTGGACAACCCAGGCAGGGTAAGGATCAGTATTTCCACACTACTCCGAGAATTTTTATTTTCAGTGATGGATTTTTAGCGCAATTCAAGTTGAAGAAAAGTGGTTTCGTGAAAATCGCAGAAAATTTTTTTTCAGAAACTCCGGGGTGCCTGGAAGTCGCGTTGCGCCACGCGACAGTTGTATTCCAAAACTGAGTCACTCAGATCACACGAGTACCCAAGCATGCTTGAAACTCATGCAAATGCAAGTGCTTCTATCTGTTGTCTTGATTGTTTCCCACTCATTCCTTTTGGTTTGGGTAACATGTCAAAATCCCATACCCAGAGAACTTCAGGTAAAGTTCGCGGAAATGCTCAGTGGACACCCCAGGTAGGGTAAGGATCAGCATTTCCACACTACTCAGAGAATATTTATTTTCAGGGATGGATTTTTAGCCCAATTCAAGTTGATGAAAAGTGGTTTGGTGAAAATTGCAGAAAATTTTTTTTCAGAAACTCCGGGGTGCCTTGAGGTCGCGATGCACCACGCGACAGTTGTATACCAAAACTGAGTCACTCAGATCACACGAGTACCCAAGCATGCTTGAAACTCATTCAAGTGCAAGTGCCTCTATCTCTTTTCTTGATTGTTTCACACTCATTCCTTTTGGTTTGGGGAACATGTCAAAATCCCATGCCCAGAGAACTTCAGGTAGAGCTCGCGGAAATGTTCAGTGGACAACACAGGCAGGGTAAGGATCAGTATTTCCACACTACTCAGAGAATTTTTATTTTCAGGGATGGATTTTTAGCCCAATTCAAGTTGAAGAAAAGTGGTTTCGTGAAAATCGCAGAAAATTTTTTTTCAGAAACTCCGGGGCGCCTGGAGGTCGCGATGCACCACGCGACAGTTGTATACCAAAACTGAGTCACTCAGATCACACGAGTACCCAAGCATGCTTGAAACTCATTCAAATGCAAGTGTCTCTATCTCTTTTCTTGATTGTTTCCCACTCATTCGTTTTGGTTTGGGGAACATGTCAAAATCCCATGCCCAGAGAACTTCAGGTAGAGTTCGGGGAAATGCTCAGTGGACAACACAGGCAGGGTAAGGATCAGCATTTACACACTACTCAGAGAATTTTTATTTTCAGGGATGGATTTTTAGCCCAATTCAAGTTGAAGAAAAGTGGTTTCGTGAAAATCGCAGAAATTTTTTCTTCAGAAACTCCGGGGTGCCTGGAGGTCGCGGTGCACCACGCGACAGTTGTATTCCAAAACTGAGTCACTCAGATCACACGAGTACCCAAGCATGCTTGAAACTCATTCAAATGCAAGTGCTTCTATCTGTTGTCTTGATTGTTTCCCACTCATTTCTTTTGGTTTGGGGAACATGTCAAAATCCCATGCCCAGAGAACTTCAGGTAGAGCTCGCGGAAATGCTCAGTGGACAACCCAGGAAGGGTAAGGATCAGTATTTCCACACTACTCAGAGAATTTTTATTTTCAGGGATGGATTTTTAGCCCAATTCAAGTTGAAGAAAAGTGGTTTCATGAAAATCGCAGAAAATTTTTTTTCAGAAACTCCAGGGTGCCTGGAGGTAGCGGTGCACCACGCGACAGTTGTATTCGAAAACTGAGTCATTCAGATCACACGAGTACCCAAGCATGCTTGAAACTCATTCAAATGCAAGTGCTTCTATCTGTTGTCTTGATTGTTTCCCACTCATTCCTTTTGGTTTGGGTAACATGTCAAAATCCCATGCCCAGAGAACTTCAGGTAGAGTTCGGGGAAATGCTCAGTGGACACCCCAGGTAGGGTAAGGATCAGCATTTCCACACTACTCAGAGAATATTTATTTTCAGGGATGGATTTTTAGCCCAATTCAAGTTGATGAAAAGTGGTTTGGTGAAAATTGCAGAAAATTTTTTTTCAGAAACTCCGGGGTGCCTTGAGGTCGCGATGCACCACGCGACAGTTGTATACCAAAACTGAGTCACTCAGATCACACGAGTACCCAAGCATGCTTGAAACTCATTCAAATGCAAGTGCCTCTATCTCTTTTCTTGATTGTTTCCCACTCATTCCTTTTGGTTTGGGGAACATGTCAAAATCCCATGCCCAGAGAACTTCAGGTAGAGCTCGCGGAAATGTTCAGTGGACAACACAGGCAGGGTAAGGATCAGTATTTCCACACTACTCAGAGAATTTTTATTTTCAGGGATGGATTTTTAGCCCAATTCAAGTTGAAGAAAAGTGGTTTCGTGAAAATCGCAGAAAATTTTTTTTCAGAAACTCCGGGGCGCCTGGAGGTCGCGATGCACCACGCGACAGTTGTATACCAAAACTGAGTCACTCAGATCACACGAGTACCCAAGCATGCTTGAAACTCATTCAAATGCAAGTGTCTCTATCTCTTTTCTTGATTGTTTCCCACTCATTCCTTTTGGTTTGGGGAACATGTCAAAATCCCATGCCCAGAGAACTTCAGGTAGAGTTCGGGGAAATGCTCAGTGGACAACACAGGCAGGGTAAGGATCAGCATTTACACACTACTCAGAGAATTTTTATTTTCAGGGATGGATTTTTAGCCCAATTCAAGTTGAAGAAAAGTGGTTTCGTGAAAATCGCAGAAATTTTTTTTTCAGAAACTCCGGGGTGCCTGGAGGTCGCGGTGCACCACGCGACAGTTGTATTCCAAAACTGAGTCACTCAGATCACACGAGTACCCAAGCATGCTTGAAACTCATTCAAATGCAAGTGCTTCTATCTGTTGTCTTGATTGTTTCCCACTCATTTCTTTTGGTTTGGGGAACATGTCAAAATCCCATGCCCAGAGAACTTCAGGTAGAGCTCGCGGAAATGCTCAGTGGACAACCCAGGCAGGGTAAGGATCAGTATTTCCACACTACTCAGAGAATTTTTATTTTCAGGGATGGATTTTTAGCCCAATTCAAGTTGAAGAAAAGTGGTTTCGTGAAAATCGCAGAAAATTTTTTTTCAGAAACTCCAGGGTGCCTGGAGGTAGCGGTGCACCACGCGACAGTTGTATTCGAAAACTGAGTCATTCAGATCACACGAGTACCCAAGCATGTTTGAAACTCATTCAAATGCAAGTGCTTCTATCTGTTGTCTTGATTGTTTCCCACTCATTGCTTTTGGTTTGGGTAAAATGTCAAAATCCCATGCCCAGAGAACTTCAGGTAGAGTTCGGGGAAATGCTCAGTGGACACCCCAGGTAGGGTAAGGATCAGCATTTCCACACTACTCAGAGAATATTTATTTTCAGGGATGGATTTTTAGCCCAAATCAAGTTGATGAAAAGTGGTTTCGTGAAAATTGCAGAAATTTTTTTTTCAGAAACTCCGGGGTGCCTGGAGGTCGCGGTGCACCACGCGACAGTTGAATTCGAAAACTGAGTCACTCAGATCACACGAGTACCCAAGCATGCTTGAAACTCATTCAAATGCAAGTGCTTCTATCTGTTGTCTTGATTGTTTCCCACTCATTCCTTTTGGTTTGGGGAACATGTCAATATCCCATGCCCAGAGAACTTCAAGTAGAGTTCGCGGTAATGCTTTGTGGACACCCCAGGTAGGGTACGGATCAGCATTTCCACACTACTCAGAGAATTTTTATTTTCAGGGATGGATTTTTAGCCCAATTCAAGTTGAAGAAAAGTGGTTTCGTGAAAATCGGAGAAAATTTTTTTTCAGAAACTCCGGGGTGCCTGGAGGTCACCGTGCACCACGCAACAGTTGTATTCGAAAACTGAGTCACTCAGATCACACGAGTACCCAAGTATGCTTGAAACTCATTCAAATGCAAGTGCTTTTATCTGTTGTCTTGATTGTTTCAAACTCATTCCTTTTGGTTTGGGTAACATTTCAAAATCCCATGCCCAGAGAACTTCAAGTAGAGTTCGCGGAAATGCTCAGTGGACACCCCAGGTAGGGTAAGGATCAGCATTTCCACACTACTCAGAGAATATTTATTTTCAGGGATGGATTTTTAGCCCAATTGAAGTTGAAGAAAAGTGGTTTCGTGAAAATCGCAGAAAGTTTTTTTTCAGAAACTCCGGGGTGCCTGGAGGTCGCGGTGCACCACGCGACAGTTGTATTCCAAAACTGAGTCACTCAGATCACACGAGTACCCAAGCATGCTTGAAACTCATTCAAATGCAAGTGCTTCTATCTGTTGTCTTGATTGTTTCCCACTCATTCCTTTTGGTTTGGGGAACATGTCAAAATCCCATGCCCAGAGAACTTCAGGTAGAGTTCGGGGAAATGCTCAGTGGACAACCCAGGCAGGGTAAGGATCAGTATTTCCACACTACTCAGAGAATTTTTTTTTCAGGGATGGATTTTTAGCCCAATTCAAGTTGATGAAAAGTGGTTTCGTGAAAATCGCAGAAAATTTTTTTTCAGAAACTCCGGGGTGCCTGGAGGTCACGGTGCACCACGCGACAGTTGTTTTCCAAAACTGAGTAACTCAGATCACACGAGTACCCAAGCATGCTTGAAACTCATTCAAATGCAAGTGCTTCTATCTGTTGTCTTGATTGTTTCCCACTCATTCCTTTTGGTTTGGGGAACATGTCAAAATCCCATGCCCAGAGAACTTCAGGTAGAGCTTGCGGAAATGCTCAGTGGACAACCCAGGCAGGGTAAGGATCAGTATTTCCACACTACTCCGAGAATTTTTATTTTCAGTGATGGATTTTTAGCGCAATTCAAGTTGAAGAAAAGTGGTTTCATGAAAATCGCAGAAAATTTTTTTTCAGAAACTCCGGGGTGCCTGGAAGTCGCGTTGCGCCACGCGACAGTTGTATTCCAAAACTGAGTCACTCAGATCACACGAGTACCCAAGCATGCTTGAAACTCATTCAAATGCAAGTGCTTCTATCTGTTGTCTTGATTGTTTCCCACTCATTCCTTTTGGTTTGGGTAACATGTCAAAATCCCATACCCAGAGAACTTCAGGTAAAGTTCGCGGAAATGCTCAGTGGACACCCCAGGTAGGGTAAGGATCAGCATTTCCACACTACTCAGAGAATATTTATTTTCAGGGATGGATTTTTAGCCCAATTCAAGTTGATGAAAAGTGGTTTGGTGAAAATTGCAGAAAATTTTTTTTCAGAAACTCCGGGGTGCCTTGAGGTCGCGATGCACCACGCGACAGTTGTATACCAAAACTGAGTCACTCAGATCACACGAGTACCCAAGCATGCTTGAAACTCATTCAAATGCAAGTGCCTCTATCTCTTTTCTTGATTGTTTCACACTCATTCCTTTTGGTTTGGGGAACATGTCAAAATCCCATGCCCAGAGAACTTCAGGTAGAGCTCGCGGAAATGTTCAGTGGACAACACAGGCAGGGTAAGGATCAGTATTTCCACACTACTCAGAGAATTTTTATTTTCAGGGATGGATTTTTAGCCCAATTCAAGTTGAAGAAAAGTGGTTTCGTGAAAATCGCAGAAAATTTTTTTTCAGAAACTCCGGGGCGCCTGGAGGTCGCGATGCACCACGCGACAGTTGTATACCAAAACTGAGTCACTCAGATCACACGAGTACCCAAGCATGCTTGAAACTCATTCAAATGCAAGTGTCTCTATCTCTTTTCTTGATTGTTTCCCACTCATTCGTTTTGGTTTGGGGAACATGTCAAAATCCCATGCCCAGAGAACTTCAGGTAGAGTTCGGGGAAATGCTCAGTGGACAACACAGGCAGGGTAAGGATCAGCATTTACACACTACTCAGAGAATTTTTATTTTCAGGGATGGATTTTTAGCCCAATTCAAGTTGAAGAAAAGTGGTTTCGTGAAAATCGCAGAAATTTTTTCTTCAGAAACTCCGGGGTGCCTGGAGGTCGCGGTGCACCACGCGACAGTTGTATTCCAAAACTGAGTCACTCAGATCACACGAGTACCCAAGCATGCTTGAAACTCATTCAAATGCAAGTGCTTCTATCTGTTGTCTTGATTGTTTCCCACTCATTTCTTTTGGTTTGGGGAACATGTCAAAATCCCATGCCCAGAGAACTTCAGGTAGAGCTCGCGGAAATGCTCAGTGGACAACCCAGGAAGGGTAAGGATCAGTATTTCCACACTACTCAGAGAATTTTTATTTTCAGGGATGGATTTTTAGCCCAATTCAAGTTGAAGAAAAGTGGTTTCATGAAAATCGCAGAAAATTTTTTTTCAGAAACTCCAGGGTGCCTGGAGGTAGCGGTGCACCACGCGACAGTTGTATTCGAAAACTGAGTCATTCAGATCACACGAGTACCCAAGCATGCTTGAAACTCATTCAAATGCAAGTGCTTCTATCTGTTGTCTTGATTGTTTCCCACTCATTCCTTTTGGTTTGGGTAACATGTCAAAATCCCATGCCCAGAGAACTTCAGGTAGAGTTCGGGGAAATGCTCAGTGGACACCCCAGGTAGGGTAAGGATCAGCATTTCCACACTACTCAGAGAATATTTATTTTCAGGGATGGATTTTTAGCCCAATTCAAGTTGATGAAAAGTGGTTTGGTGAAAATTGCAGAAAATTTTTTTTCAGAAACTCCGGGGTGCCTTGAGGTCGCGATGCACCACGCGACAGTTGTATACCAAAACTGAGTCACTCAGATCACACGAGTACCCAAGCATGCTTGAAACTCATTCAAATGCAAGTGCCTCTATCTCTTTTCTTGATTGTTTCCCACTCATTCCTTTTGGTTTGGGGAACATGTCAAAATCCCATGCCCAGAGAACTTCAGGTAGAGCTCGCGGAAATGTTCAGTGGACAACACAGGCAGGGTAAGGATCAGTATTTCCACACTACTCAGAGAATTTTTATTTTCAGGGATGGATTTTTAGCCCAATTCAAGTTGAAGAAAAGTGGTTTCGTGAAAATCGCAGAAAATTTTTTTTCAGAAACTCCGGGGCGCCTGGAGGTCGCGATGCACCACGCGACAGTTGTATACCAAAACTGAGTCACTCAGATCACACGAGTACCCAAGCATGCTTGAAACTCATTCAAATGCAAGTGTCTCTATCTCTTTTCTTGATTGTTTCCCACTCATTCCTTTTGGTTTGGGGAACATGTCAAAATCCCATGCCCAGAGAACTTCAGGTAGAGTTCGGGGAAATGCTCAGTGGACAACACAGGCAGGGTAAGGATCAGCATTTACACACTACTCAGAGAATTTTTATTTTCAGGGATGGATTTTTAGCCCAATTCAAGTTGAAGAAAAGTGGTTTCGTGAAAATCGCAGAAATTTTTTTTTCAGAAACTCCGGGGTGCCTGGAGGTCGCGGTGCACCACGCGACAGTTGTATTCCAAAACTGAGTCACTCAGATCACACGAGTACCCAAGCATGCTTGAAACTCATTCAAATGCAAGTGCTTCTATCTGTTGTCTTGATTGTTTCCCACTCATTTCTTTTGGTTTGGGGAACATGTCAAAATCCCATGCCCAGAGAACTTCAGGTAGAGCTCGCGGAAATGCTCAGTGGACAACCCAGGCAGGGTAAGGATCAGTATTTCCACACTACTCAGAGAATTTTTATTTTCAGGGATGGATTTTTAGCCCAATTCAAGTTGAAGAAAAGTGGTTTCGTGAAAATCGCAGAAAATTTTTTTTCAGAAACTCCAGGGTGCCTGGAGGTAGCGGTGCACCACGCGACAGTTGTATTCGAAAACTGAGTCATTCAGATCACACGAGTACCCAAGCATGTTTGAAACTCATTCAAATGCAAGTGCTTCTATCTGTTGTCTTGATTGTTTCCCACTCATTGCTTTTGGTTTGGGTAAAATGTCAAAATCCCATGCCCAGAGAACTTCAGGTAGAGTTCGGGGAAATGCTCAGTGGACACCCCAGGTAGGGTAAGGATCAGCATTTCCACACTACTCAGAGAATATTTATTTTCAGGGATGGATTTTTAGCCCAAATCAAGTTGATGAAAAGTGGTTTTGTGAAAATTGTAGAAAATTTATTTTCAGAAACTCCGGGGTGCCTGGAGGTCGCGGTGCACCACGCGACAGTTGTATTCCAAAACTGAGTCACTCAGATCACACGAGTACCCAAGCATGCTTGAAACTCATTCAAATGCAAGTGCTTCTATCTGTTGTCTTGATTGTTTCCCACTCATTCCTTTTGGTTTGGGTAACATGTCAAAATCCCATGCCCAGAGAACTTCAAGTAGAGTTCGCGGAAATGCTCAGTGGACAACCCAGGTAGGGTAAGGATCAGCATTTCCAAACTACTCAGAGAATATTTATTTTCAGGGAAGGATTTTTAGCCCAATTCAAGTTGATGAAAAGTGGTTTCGTGAAAATTGCAGAAAATTTTTTTTCAGAAACTCCGGGGTGCCTGGAGGTCGCGGTGCACCACACGACAGTTGTATTCCAAAACTGAGTCACTCAGATCACACGAGTACCCAAGCATGCTTGAAACTCATTCAAATGCAAGTGCTTCTATCTGTTGTCTTGATTGTTTCCCACTCATTCCTTTTGGTTTGGGTAACATGTCAAAATCCCATGCCCAGAGAACTTCAGGTAGAGTTCGGTGAAATGCTCAGTGGACAACACAGGCAGGGTAAGGATCAGCATTTACACACTACTCAGAGAATTTTTATTTTCAGGGATGGATTTTTAGCCCAATTCAAGTTGAAGAAAAGTGGTTTCGTGAAAATCGCAGAAATTTTTTTTTCAGAAACTCCGGGGTGCCTGGAGGTCGCGGTGCACCACGCGACAGTTGTATTCCAAAACTGAGTCACTCAGATCACACGAGTACCCAAGCATGCTTGAAACTCATTCAAATGCAAGTGCTTCTATCTGTTGTCTTGATTGTTTCCCACTCATTTCTTTTGGTTTGGGGAACATGTTAAAATCCCATGCCCAGAGAACTTCAGGTAGAGCTCGCGGAAATGCTCAGTGGACAACCCAGGCAGGGTAAGGATCAGTATTTCCACACTACTCAGAGAATTTTTATTTTCAGGGATGGATTTTTAGCCCAATTCAAGTTGAAGAAAAGTGGTTTCGTGAAAATCGCAGAAAATTTTTTTTCAGAAACTCCAGGGTGCCTGGAGGTAGCGGTGCACCACGCGACAGTTGTATTCGAAAACTGAGTCATTCAGATCACACGAGTACCCAAGCATGTTTGAAACTCATTCAAATGCAAGTGCTTCTATCTGTTGTCTTGATTGTTTCCCACTCATTCCTTTTGGTTTGGGTAAAATGTCAAAATCCCATGCCCAGAGAACTTCAGGTAGAGTTCGGGGAAATGCTCAGTGGACACCCCAGGTAGGGTAAGGATCAGCATTTCCACACTACTCAGAGAATATTTATTTTCAGGGATGGATTTTTAGCCCAAATCAAGTTGATGAAAAGTGGTTTTGTGAAAATTGTAGAAAATTTATTTTCAGAAACTCCGGGGTGCCTGGAGGTCCCGGTGCACCACGCGACAGTTGTATTCCAAAACTGAGTCACTCAGATCACACGAGTACCCAAGCATGCTTGAAACTCATTCAAATGCAAGTGCTTCTATCTGTTGTCTTGATTGTTTCCCACTCATTCCTTTTGGTTTGGGTAACATGTCAAAATCCCATGCCCAGAGAACTTCAAGTAGAGTTCGCGGAAATGCTCAGTGGACAACCCAGGTAGGGTAAGGATCAGCATTTCCAAACTACTCAGAGAATATTTATTTTCAGGGATGGATTTTTAGCCCAATTCAAGTTGATGAAAAGTGGTTTCGTGAAAATTGCAGAAAATTTTTTTTCAGAAACTCCGGAGTGCCTGGAGGTCGCGGTGCACCACACGACAGTTGTATTCCAAAACTGAGTCACTCAGATCACACGAGTACCCAAGCATGCTTGAAACTCATTCAAATGCAAGTGCTTCTATCTGTTGTCTTGATTGTTTCCCACTCATTCCTTTTGGTTTGGGGAACATGTCAAAATCCCATGCCCAGAGAACTTCAGGTAGAGCTCGCGGAAATGCTCAGTGGACAACCCAGGCAGGGTAAGGATCAGTATTTCCACACTACTCAGAGAATTTTTATTTTCAGTGATGGATTTTTAGCCCAATTCAAGTTGAAGAAAAGTGGTTTCGTGAAAATCAGAGAAAAATTTTTTTCAGAAACTCCGGGGTGCCTGGAGGTCGCGGTGCACCACGCGACAGTTTTATTCGGAAACTGAGTCACTCAGATCACACGAGAACCCAAGCATGCTTGAAACTCATTCAAATGCAAGTGCTTCTATCTGTTGTCTTGATTGTTTCCCACTCATTCCTTTTGGTTTGGGTAACATGTCAAAATCCCATGCCCAGAGAACTTCAAGTAGAGTTCGCGGAAATGCTCAGTGGACAACCCAGGTAGGGTAAGGATCAGCATTTCCAAACTACTCAGAGAATATTTATTTTCAGGGATGGATTTTTAGCCCAATTCAAGTTGATGAAAAGTGGTTTCGTGAAAATTGCAGAAAATTTTTTTTCAGAAACTCCGGGGTGCCTGGAGGTCGCGGTGCACCACACGACAGTTGTATTCCAAAACTGAGTCACTCAGATCACACGAGTACCCAAGCATGCTTGAAACTCATTCAAATGCAAGTGCTTCTATCTGTTGTCTTGATTGTTTCCCACTCATTCCTTTTGGTTTGGGTAACATGTCAAAATCCCATACCCAGAGAACTTCAGGTAAAGTTCGCGGAAATGCTCAGTGGACACCCCAGGTAGGGTAAGGATCAGCATTTCCACACTACTCAGAGAATATTTATTTTCAGGGATGGATTTTTAGCCCAATTCAAGTTGATGAAAAGTGGTTTGGTGAAAATTGCAGAAAATTTTTTTTCAGAAACTCCGGGGTGCCTTGAGGTCGCGATGCACCACGCGACAGTTGTATACCAAAACTGAGTCACTCAGATCACACGAGTACCCAAGCATGCTTGAAACTCATTCAAATGCAAGTGCCTCTATCTCTTTTCTTGATTGTTTCCCACTCATTCCTTTTGGTTTGGGGAACATGTCAAAATCCCATGCCCAGAGAACTTCAGGTAGAGCTCGCGGAAATGTTCAGTGGACAACACAGGCAGGGTAAGGATCAGTATTTCCACACTACTCAGAGAATTTTTATTTTCAGGGATGGATTTTTAGCCCAATTCAAGTTGAAGAAAAGTGGTTTCGTGAAAATCGCAGAAAATTTTTTTTCAGAAACTCCGGGGCGCCTGGAGGTCGCGATGCACCACGCGACAGTTGTATACCAAAACTGAGTCACTCAGATCACACGAGTACCCAAGCATGCTTGAAACTCATTTCAATGCAAGTGTCTCTACAGATGCAGCCATTCAAAGTGTGCGTCACAGACACGTACCGCAGGTGACGTCGCTCAGTATGACGCAAGATGACGCGGGGCACCGCAGTAAGTGATTGGTTGACCGACAGGGGCACTCGTGGTCCGTTGGTCTGTCGTAGAAAGACTTACAGTAAAAACGTCTTTGCTGTGCCCGTTGTAGATATTGAATTTACCAATGAAGGGAAATCTTAGTAGCTGAGCATAAAAAGAATAGGAGCATACTGTAACGCGTGTGAAGGCCATAAACGATATTAATTTTGGAACATAAACATACAGTATATAGCTGGTCTTGGTACTTTAAAGAAAAAAATACACACCAGTATTCCATTTCTCCCTAAACATTTTAAGCTTTGAAGTCTTTAACTACCGCGATACCGGAGTCAACAAGCATACTTTTAGAATTTGATTAAAAGGGAATATAATATGGAATCACGTATCTAAGGAATTTAATAATGGTATTCGTGTGCTGCGACAGGGCTGTGTAGGGCTGTTTCGCCTGTCTGTTCATGCGAGCTGTGTTGTAGCCGACTGGTCTAGGTGCGTGCCTAGCAACTGGTAGGTTGTGTGTTCAAATCCACCTGGTACCTGACTTTTCTTTTAACAAACATTTCTTCGAAAAAATAGAATAGCGATATTATGGACAATCAATTGACTTTTATATTTCAAAATATCGCAACATGATCGATATTTGCGATATTTTGAACATATCTTCCCTTCTGACAGCGGTTCCTCCTTCTATTGTGTGTGTGTGTGCAACAGAGTAAATTTTTATAGAGAAATGGAGGCTGGACAGTATGCGTTACAATATAAACATTTATATTGATTTAAATCGTGTTCTGATTTAAATCGCAAACGCGTGTTTAATTATGTGTTTTTTAATCATAATCAGGCTAATGCATTTCTACATTTTCTGTATGAACCAGCTTAGAGGTTCATACAGAAAGACAGCTTGTGTTTAAATTGAGTGTAAGGTAATTTATGCTTCTAAAGTCATGGTCAGCATTTATTATCGTACTGTGCTGTAAACTTTTTCTGTGCCTAGTCACATTATTTTATAGCGTTTTTATTGCGTTATTAAATCTGGTGGCGCTGTGTGTTACAGTAGTTTCGTGACTCCCATGTCACATGGTCTCTGATTGAATCCCATAGAACTATGACTTAATTTTTTAACAAACATTTCTTTGAAAAAATGAAACGTTTCCCTTGGTCAGAGATTAAATAAAACCTCACTCGCACCAAACAAATTTATATTTCTAAATATCACAAAATATGTTCATTGTCTTCCAATCAAGTCGAGTTGACATTGGAAGCCTGCCACACCCGGACTCTTAAACCAACGCATTAGCACGTCAAAGCCCATCGAGGGTATTGAGCCAGTATTGGCTTTAGTATTCCCCCCCTCTCCCCTCAATTCAATTCAATTCAAGGTGTTTTATTTGCATGACAGATGGGTACAAGCAGTGTTGGGTATGTATATTGTAACGCTTACGGCAGACAGGCACTGTGTAAGAGCCGGCGCACCAGAGCAGCGCACCGAGGGAGCGTCTGCATTTCTAACTTAGTTTTTAAAATTAGTCAAGCAATATGAAGCATCCCCTTTTACTTTGTGCCTGAGCATAAAAAGAATAGGAGCATACTGCAACGCGTGTGAAGTCCATAAACGATATTAATTTTGGAACTTAAACATACAGTATATGGCTGGTATCGGTACTTTAAAGAAAACATACACACCAGTATTCCATTTCTCCCTAAACATTTTAAGCATCGAAGTCTTTAACTACCGCGATACCGGAGTCAACAAGCATACTTTTAGAATTTGATTAAAAGGGAATATAATATGGAATCGCGTATCTCAAGAAATTAATAACGATATAATTATATTCATGTTGCAAAAGAACTGCAACGGACATAAAAACTCCCTTGCTTTTAATAGAGCGCTCCATAATTTCTAACTACGAAAATGCCAGGTGAAAGGATTTGTAAACATATTTTGTTAAAGCAAGTCAGTTTTTTCCGCAACACATAAAAGACATTTTTCCAAGAAAGTTTAGCCGTTGTCACTAATGAAACCACTAAATAAAGACATAAATATAGAAATCTTAAGATTTGTTTTATTTAATGTTGGTAGCAGGATGAACTGTCAGAGTGTATATTTTGTCGCAGAGTTGCTGCAAGATGTTAACAGTGAAAAAGGTATTTAGAAATGAGTTATTTCAAGATGAAAATTTTCAGAATAATTGCAAATCTAGCAGGATAGAGAAAGCACAGAAAACTGGCAGTTAGATTGATCAGATTAGTATGAAAAGTCATTTAGCAAAGGGAATTAGAAGAGTGACAAACTAGTATACTTTAGATCTTTTTTTTCTGAACCAGGGACAATCTGATCATGTTTCCCTATAACAATAATAAAAAACTTTATTTGATATATCACCATTAAAGGTGGCATCTCAAAGCAATACAGTAGATGTAAAAACAGATAAAAGGACCACAGATTACAAAGTAAATCCATATAAGAAAGACAAGCAGGTAGAGGTGCAACCAAAATTAGAAAATGAAGCAGATACAGACACTAAGTCTTCTGAAAAGAAAGGTTCTGAGGTTAGATTTAAAGTGGCCCTGGTGTATGTGTGTTTGTGTCTGTCCTGTGATGGACTGGCGCTATGTCCAGGGTGTATTCTGCCTTGTGTCCGTCGCTTCATTCATGTGCATCCAACACACAGTTCAACACTAGCAACTACACAAAATCTAAAATATGAGCTCTACTTGCCACTTACAGTACCAACAGTACCAGCTAACTTTAGTAGTGACATTTTCATGGATCTTTTTAACAATAAAATTTACAACATCAGACTTCAGACACAATTAAACAGGCCTCAAAAAAGTCTGGTACAAACATTTTCAGCATGGAATAAACTGTTACTTTAATGGTATAAACCTTAAATGGATTCATATTCTCAATAAGATTTGGTGCTCAGTAACATGACTTAGAAAATGACAGAAGACATGCGTATCATGCTTATCCTTCTATTTTTCATAATCGTAAACTCCTTAAGGCAGTTACATTTTCTCTGTTCTGACCTGGAGTTACAGAGAAATTTAAATTCTAATAAGAGATTTGTAATGAGGAAAGTCATACCAATCACTCATACAGTACCAGGATTTGCAATTACAATACAAATACTTTCTTTCTGTATGTGTTTATTTTGCAGTTTGAGTCTATGGCATTCCTTTGGGGGTCTATACTCCAAGGCATGACTTTTTTATGTATAAACATCAGTATTTACTGCTATTAATTACTGTACGATTTATAGTTGAAATCTGAGCCTAGATATAAAGTTAGATATAAAGTTAAAATCTTGACAAAGCAATGTAGGAAATACAGAGAAAATAAATTCTTTCTGACATCTAAAATCAGTTTCGATCAAGGTCTCTAAAACGAACAAGAAAAAGAAGATTTTCGGAGGGCAATTACGCTGTGTTTATATAGAATAAGTGATTTATGAGCAATCTAATTTCTTGTTCGTTTAAAACAGTGAAATGTCAGCTGTAAAAGATCGCACCAGAAACAGCACTCTCTCTGCCTGTCATAGACGTTCAGGAAAGGCTGAATGAAGTCATGTCAAGTACAATAATTCGGAGATCAATAATACCAGTTGTAGGACAGTATATAAGGAGGATAAGGATTTTGAAGTTGACTCGAAATCTGATAGGTAACCAGTGCAAGGACTTGAAAACAGGTGTAATGCATCCCTGATAGGATTCTTGCTGTCATATTCTGAACATATTGAAGATTGCTCAGTGTGGATTTAATTTCCCCAGTGAACAGGATGTGCATTTATTAATTCTAGAAAAAAAGCCTTTCTTGATTTCTCTAGTTCTTAGTTTCTCTAGTTCCCTTTAAAATAAACTATTATTCCACAATGCAGAGTATTACATGGCCAGTATTTACACATGATATTTGTGATTTAAAGAAATTAACACAAGCAGCTTTTGGAGATTTAAGTGTTGGCTGAGTTATTGCAGGATAAAAGACTAGAGATGTTGGCAAGAAGAAGATAGTTTGGGGAAAGCTGAGGAATACACTTATAACAAGAACACTTCCTAATGGGGTTAGGCATACTTTTGATGAAGATGATGAAGTTAACAGACTATATGTTTACATAGATACTAAAATAAGGATTGTATTTTAGATTATGTGTAGTTGCTGGCATTGAACTGTGTGTTGGATGCACATGAATTGAAGGAATGGGCAAACATAGCTGATGCGGATCCACAGAGCCAGCATATTAAGATGTTTATAATTAGAGGCAATTTGTTTAAATAACTAGGTATGGATACTGATGTGCAAGAGAGGTGGAAAGGCTGTTTCCTTAAGCCAGCAGTAAAAAATATTTTATTCTCAGTGAGATGCTGCCATTTCATAGTGGGTTTCTAACACTGTGTATAGTTCCATCCACACAGTGCCTTTACTTCCATTTCTAATCTCTTTATCCAGTACAGAGGATTTGGAGCCTATCCCAGTAAGCAACGGACACAAGGCAGAATACACCCTGGACATAGCGCCAGTCCATCACAGGACAGACAGACACAAACACAAACAGACCAGGGCCAGGTTTCCCATAAACTAATTAACTTACCAGTATGTTTTGGAGTGCGAGAGGGAGTCATATCACACATATGGAGAAAAACCATGTAACCCAGAGAGAACATGTAAACCCCACACACACAGGATGGCAGGAATTGAACCTAGGACCCCACTGCTGCAAGATAGCAATGCTAACCACTTTGCCACCATTATAAATGGATGGATATCTTAGTTATCTTTCTAGTTCACAGGTTTGCATGCATAATTTAATTTTGAAAGCCACTGAGACATCAGGTACTACTGTTGTATTTATGAAAAAGAAACAAAACAAAAAACATACTAACAACTGTGCCATCCTACTCCTTAGCTAATACATTTTATTATTCATAAACAGTTAACATTGTTAGCAAAATATTTTGAATTATATTTAACCCTATTTTTTCTTTAGTTTTGTATTTAACTTATTATATGATAGTCAGACTTAATGTATATTTGAACAATGAAAATATATTTTTACAAGATTTTACATTAAGCACTTAAAATTAATATGGTTAATAATAGTAAACTGTAACATGCTGTAACAAGATCGGTTAAACAGCGAAGAAAATGCTTTCAGAGAAAATGTTTCAGGTGTGAAGAACATAGATCTCCAATGCAATTTCAACCAAACCTGTTCCCACACACCCTGCCCCCACTACCATTAGAATATACACAAAGCACTCAAATCTTTCGAGCTAATGATCAGGTGACCCGAGAGAGAGCGAGAGAAACACCAAGGGGTGCGGAACCAGGGAACTATTTACATGGAAAACGGGCGATCTCCCCAGACTGTCCGCCCGTTTCACTGTTACCTGGATACCTCTTTATTTAGAACTCACTAACACTGATTTTTAGTTTAGAAGGATTCAAGTAGGGTTTTAGATGAAAGGCAGCGACCTTAATCAAGCCCAAATCACAATTGAACCCATTCAGAGCCTACATTACATTTTAGCGTTTCATTCTGAGCAGATGACCCTCACACCTGAAGAAGGGGGAGGTGTTTTTCGCTGGAAATCTCGCCTGCTTCTACTTTACAACCGGAGTGCTGGCTGTGACGAATTAAACCGGTATTACAGGTTCCAATCACAGACCATGTGACATGGGAGTCAGGAAACTAACACCGCGCCACCGGATTTGATAACGCTATAAAAACGCTATAAAATAATGTGACTTGGCACAGAACAAGTTTACAGCACAGTACAAAAATGCTGACCATGACTTTAGAAGCATAAATTGCCTTACACTCAATTTAAACACAAGCTGTCTTTAGCCCTCTAAGCTGGTTCATACACAAATGTAGAGATCCAGGCTCAGAACACACAGCTTCATTAGCGAATACATATGCAGGACAACTAGAGAAGACGTTTTACAGAGGATGGATTTTTAGAAACATCCCATCAGTGACATCACTGAAGTCAACTCCTAGGTACTGTAACTGTCGTGTGGATAGTTTCACAAGAATCAGACAAAGGTTTAAGCATCGCTTGTTCTAGATAAAACTGCAAAAAAAAAACAACCACCCATAATGTACTTCTTTGCGGCTCTGTTTGCCCAAATCATATATTCACAACGTGAAATCTAGAACATAATATTACGTAACCAAAATCCGCAATATGGAAACAGAACCTGTGTAATTGTTGATAGATGATGTACTCGTAACATTTTTTCAAGACGAACTACAACATTTAAAAAATGACTTGTATGTACTTGATATCTCTAATCAATCCACGGGTCCCAGCACAAAACGAAAGTAAAATGCATACCGTTTCGCGCTTCTTATTAGTTGCTCAAAAGTAATTTGACCGTATGAAATGCATAATATAAACCTAGAAACATATACGTGAGTAGTACTTAAGCACTGTAGTATCTGTGTTAAGACATCAGGATGTCTTCTATCTTCTTCAGGATGAATAAAGTGGGCCTATTTATCTATCAATCATATTTAAATAACTAGTGTTCTGTACCGTGGTACCCCTAAAAGTACCACACTTGTACCATACAACAGTAGTACCTGATGTCTCAGTGGCTTTCAAAATTAAATTATGCAATAAATAACCACATGTAAGACTCTGATGCTTAAAATGTTTAGGGAGAAAGTGGAATACTGGTGTGTATTTTTTCTTTAAACTACCAATACCAGCCATATACAGTCTGTAACGTAGGGATTTCTATACATCTTTATTTAGTGTTTACATTAGTGACAAAGGCTAAACGTTTAGCTTCAGTAACGTGTACATATCTCCCCTTTTTATAAAACGACATGGTTGAAAACTGTTCCAGAGCCACTGTTGTTTCATCAGTGAAAAGTACATCATGAAATGCCTCTCCCTGTTCAATCCACTGGAAAAAAGAAAAGGAGCATAAAGCTTCTGATGGTCATAAACGATATTCATTTAGGAGCAGCATCAGAGGTATGTTTTTAACTGCACTGCATTGGAGAGAATACCATAGTGTGTTTTTTTTTACTCCCTGGCGAAAACTGGCTTCCAGAAGAATCAGTATGGCTCAGAGATTAAATAAAACTTCACTCGCACCAAACAAATGTATATTTCTAAATATCACAACATGATCGAATTTAAGTCATTTTAATAACAATGAATAGTCACCTATGCGTTACAATATAAACATTTATATTGATTTAAATCGCGTTTAAATCACCTTTATTTAAAACCCATAAATAAAGCTGATACTGTTTAGACTTCCAATTATTTAAAACTGTATTAAAGCAGCACGATACACAATGCAACGTAAATCGCTATCTTTGTCTTCTGTGTAATAATGTTCACCTCTCTGTCCAGCAAATTTACAGGTTAAAAACAATACTGTTAGGCTGGGAAAACGATTTTTCTCCCCCCCCCCTCAAAAACCCAGTAAGTACAGTACTTACTAGTTAAAGGCTAGGCTCCCGACTACGGCGAAAGGAATCCTTCTTTCATTAGAATACAATGAACATATTTTAGCCCTGAATGAATAAATAGCAAACATGGTTTACATAAAAGACATTTTTCCAAGAAAGTTTAGCCTTTGTCACTAATGGAACCACTAAATAAAGACATAAATATAAAAATCTTAAGATTTTTAAAATGCATGACTTTGCTAAAATTTATTTGAAAATAAGAACAATTACAACCGCCAGGGGAGAGAGAGAACAGGGGAGGGATGTTGGTTTTGCATAAGGGGCGGGGCTATGGAAATTAGGTCTGTTTGGGAATGTGTAGTTACATGTTCTGGCTGTTTGTGAATTATCGTTGTTGAGTATGGAGTGTTGAGGTATTGATTTTGTGTAATGCTTTATGTTGAAAATTGAGGTGGATTTTGTTTATGATAAACAGGATAAACTGGGATGGGAGGAAGGTTTGGTTTTGCATAAGGGGCGGGATTATGATAATTGGAGGACTTTGCGAGAGTAAAATGGTTTGATATATTTGATTTTGTATTGTGGTTGTTATCTATGTTTTTGGTTGGTATTATGTTTATATGGTTGTTTTTGTTGGTTGGTTGTTATTATGGTTATTAATAATACGATCTATAGTTGAAATCTGAGCCTTAATAAAAAGAAAAAGCAAGTGATTAGGTTTATGAGCAATCTAATTACTTATTCGTTTAAAACGCTATATAAAATAAAGTTTATTATTAATTTGCTGCACAGAGCGGTGAATATTATTATGCATAAGACAAAGATAACGATCCTGATCAGTTTAGAAATCTGTGTACGCTGTAAGGTTTTTACTTCTTAAACTTTTAAAATACACGTTTTGAATAGAAAGAAATCCTCTTCCTGTTACAGTATGTATAGCAAACTAGCACGTCTTTTTTCTCCAATCAGAGGGGTGTCAGATGGTGTCAGCCAATCACCATTCTGCGTTGGGTAGCAACGGGTGACTGTTCTCAGGCGGAAGATGTAAACAGCTTAATGTTCGTGTTAAATAATTTTTTAAAATTCAATTAAACGGGCACAGTTAAGACATTAAATATACATATACATACTGTATACAGTACAGTTTGCATACGGTAATATGTTACGCGATTAAAAAATAAATAAATAAAACTGGAAGGTTCAGCACCAGCTGGATTCGAGCACACAACCTGCCCGTTGGCAGGCACGCACCTAGACCAGTCGGCTACAGTCAGCTCGCATGAGCAGGCAGGCGAAACAGCCCTACACAGCCCTGCCGCAGTACACGGATATAATCATACCGTTATTAAATTCTTGAGATACGCGATTCCATATTATATTCCCTTTTAATCAAATTCTAAAAGTATGCTTGTTGACTCCGGTATCACGTTAGTTAAAGACTTCGAAGCTTACAATGTTTAGGGAGAAATGGAATACCGGTGTGTATTTTTCCTTGTGATATTTTAAGCTCTAGTTGAATGATAGGTGTCGCATTTTAAATCATTTTCGTAGTTAGAAATTATGAAACGCCCTGTTAAAAGCAAGGAAGTTTTTATCCCCGTTGAAGTAAAACAAAATGCCTGACAAAGTATGGCTTGGACAGATTCCAAGTGCTTGTACAAATGTGCTAAAGAAATTATACTTTGAGTATACAGCTTGTCCAAAGTCATCCATTATTAATACTATTAGTAATATCTTCGGTAAAGGCTTTGATGCATAAATATTTCTGATAAAGGTAGGTTGTGTACTTTTGTCCAACTGAGCAATCTTGCTTTCATAAAATATACCAACATTTTAATGACTGAAGATTAACATGCTGTAATACACTGTTCAAAATTAAAGGCTCAAATGCTGTACATGAGAGGTTAAGCTCCCCCTGGCGGTTTTACAAGGTGACGCCGGATAGTTTCCGGCAGAGCGTCAAATGACGCGCGATTAACCGCGTGACACTGCGTGACACTGCGTGATGCCGCGACACGCCCACCGGGGTATGCCGCAAAATAACGCACCCATTTTGAATGGCTGCATCTGTATCTCTTTTCTTGATTGTTTCCCACTCATTCCTTTTGGTTTGGGGAACATGTCAAAATCCCATGCCCAGAGAACTTCAGGTAGAGTTCGGGGAAATGCTCAGTGGACAACACAGGCAGGGTAAGGATCAGCATTTACACACTACTCAGAGAATTTTTATTTTCAGGGATGGATTTTTAGCCCAATTCAAGTTGAAGAAAAGTGGTTTCGTGAAAATCGCAGAAATTTTTTTTTCAGAAACTCCGGGGTGCCTTGAGGTCGCGGTGCACCACGCGACAGTTGTATTCCAAAACTGAGTCACTCAGATCACACGAGTACCCAAGCATGCTTGAAACTCATTCAAATGCAAGTGCTTCTATCTGTTGTCTTGATTGTTTCCCACTCATTTCTTTTGGTTTGGGGAACATGTCAAAATCCCATGCCCAGAGAACTTCAGGTAGAGCTCGCGGAAATGCTCAGTGGACAACCCAGGCAGGGTAAGGATCAGTATTTCCACACTACTCAGAGAATTTTTATTTTCAGGGATGGATTTTTAGCCCAATTCAAGTTGAAGAAAAGTGGTTTCGTGAAAATCGCAGAAAATTTTTTTTCAGAAACTCCAGGGTGCCTGGAGGTAGCGGTGCACCACGCGACAGTTGTATTCGAAAACTGAGTCATTCAGATCACACGAGTACCCAAGCATGTTTGAAACTCATTCAAATGCAAGTGCTTCTATCTGTTGTCTTGATTGTTTCCCACTCATTCCTTTTGGTTTGGGTAAAATGTCAAAATCCCATGCCCAGAGAACTTCAGGTAGAGTTCGGGGAAATGCTCAGTGGACACCCCAGGTAGGGTAAGGATCAGCATTTCCACACTACTCAGAGAATATTTATTTTCAGGGATGGATTTTTAGCCCAAATCAAGTTGATGAAAAGTGGTTTTGTGAAAATTGTAGAAAATTTATTTTCAGAAACTCCGGGGTGCCTGGAGGTCGCGGTGCACCACGCGACAGTTGTATTCCAAAACTGAGTCACTCAGATCACACGAGTACCCAAGCATGCTTGAAACTCATTCAAATGCAAGTGCTTCTATCTGTTGTCTTGATTGTTTCCCACTCATTCCTTTTGGTTTGGGTAACATGTCAAAATCCCATGCCCAGAGAACTTCAAGTAGAGTTCGCGGAAATGCTCAGTGGACAACCCAGGTAGGGTAAGGATCAGCATTTCCAAACTACTCAGAGAATATTTATTTTCAGGGATGGATTTTTAGCCCAATTCAAGTTGATGAAAAGTGGTTTCGTGAAAATTGCAGAAAATTTTTTTTCAGAAACTCCGGGGTGCCTGGAGGTCGCGGTGCACCACACGACAGTTGTATTCCAAAACTGAGTTACTCAGATCACACGAGTACCCAAGCATGCTTGAAACTCATTCAAATGCAAGTGCTTCTATCTGTTGTCTTGATTGTTTCCCACTCATTCCTTTTGGTTTGGGTAACATGTCAAAATCCCATGCCCAGAGAACTTCAGGTAGAGTTCGGGGAAATGCTCAGTGGACAACACAGGCAGGGTAAGGATCAGCATTTACACACTACTCAGAGAATTTTTATTTTCAGGGATGGATTTTTAGCCCAATTCAAGTTGAAGAAAAGTGGTTTCGTGAAAATCGCAGAAATTTTTTTTTCAGAAACTCCGGGGTGCCTGGAGGTCGCGGTGCACCACGCGACAGTTGTATTCCAAAACTGAGTCACTCAGATCACACGAGTACCCAAGCATGCTTGAAACTCATTCAAATGCAAGTGCTTCTATCTGTTGTCTTGATTGTTTCCCACTCATTTCTTTTGGTTTGGGGAACATGTCAAAATCCCATGCCCAGAGAACTTCAGGTAGAGCTCGCGGAAATGCTCAGTGGACAACCCAGGCAGGGTAAGGATCAGTATTTCCACACTACTCAGAGAATTTTTATTTTCAGGGATGGATTTTTAGCCCAATTCAAGTTGAAGAAAAGTGGTTTCGTGAAAATCGCAGAAAATTTTTTTTCAGAAACTCCAGGGTGCCTGGAGGTAGCGGTGCACCACACGACAGTTGTATTCCAAAACTGAGTCACTCAGATCACACGAGTACCCAAGCATGCTTGAAACTCATTCAAATGCAAGTGCTTCTATCTGTTGTCTTGATTGTTTCCCACTCATTCCTTTTGGTTTGGGTAACATGTCAAAATCCCATGCCCAGAGAACTTCAGGTAGAGTTCGGGGAAATGCTCAGTGGACAACACAGGCAGGGTAAGGATCAGCATTTACACACTACTCAGAGAATTTTTATTTTCAGGGATGGATTTTTAGCCCAATTCAAGTTGAAGAAAAGTGGTTTCGTGAAAATCGCAGAAATTTTTTTTTCAGAAACTCCGGGGTGCCTGGAGGTCGCGGTGCACCACGCGACAGTTGTATTCCAAAACTGAGTCACTCAGATCACACGAGTACCCAAGCATGCTTGAAACTCATTCAAATGCAAGTGCTTCTATCTGTTGTCTTGATTGTTTCCCACTCATTTCTTTTGGTTTGGGGAACATGTCAAAATCCCATGCCCAGAGAACTTCAGGTAGAGCTCGCGGAAATGCTCAGTGGACAACCCAGGCAGGGTAAGGATCAGTATTTCCACACTACTCAGAGAATTTTTATTTTCAGGGATGGATTTTTAGCCCAATTCAAGTTGAAGAAAAGTGGTTTCGTGAAAATCGCAGAAAATTTTTTTTCAGAAACTCCAGGGTGCCTGGAGGTAGCGGTGCACCACGCGACAGTTGTATTCCAAAACTGAGTCACTCAGATCACACGAGTACCCAAGCATGTTTGAAACTCATTCAAATGCAAGTGCTTCTATCTGTTGTCTTGATTGTTTCCCACTCATTCCTTTTGGTTTGGGTAAAATGTCAAAATCCCATGCCCAGAGAACTTCAGGTAGAGTTCGGGGAAATGCTCAGTGGACACCCCAGGTAGGGTAAGGATCAGCATTTCCAAACTACTCAGAGAATATTTATTTTCAGGGATGGATTTTTAGCCCAATTCAAGTTGATGAAAAGTGGTTTCGTGAAAATTGCAGAAAATTTTTTTTCAGAAACTCCGGGGTGCCTGGAGGTCGCGGTGCACCACACGACAGTTGTATTCCAAAACTGAGTCACTCAGATCACACGAGTACCCAAGCATGCTTGAAACTCATTCAAATGCAAGTGCTTCTATCTGTTGTCTTGATTGTTTCCCACTCATTCCTTTTGGTTTGGGGAACATGTCAAAATCCCATGCCCAGAGAACTTCAGGTAGAGTTCGGGGAAATGCTCAGTGGACAACACAGGCAGGGTAAGGATCAGCATTTAAACACTACTCAGAGAATTTTTATTTTCAGGGATGGATTTTTAGCCCAATTCAAGTTGAAGAAAAGTGGTTTCGTGAAAATCGCAGAAATTTTTTTTTCAGAAACTCCGGGATGCCTGGAGGTCGCGGTGCACCACGCGACAGTTGTATTCCAAAACTGAGTCACTCAGATCACACGAGTACCCAAGCATGCTTGAAACTCATTCAAATGCAAGTGCTTCTATCTGTTGTCTTGATTGTTTCCCACTCATTTCTTTTGGTTTGGGGAACATGTCAAAATCCCATGCCCAGAGAACTTCAGGTAGAGCTCGCGGAAATGCTCAGTGGACAACCCAGGCAGGGTAAGGATCAGTATTTCCACACTACTCAGAGAATTTTTATTTTCAGGGATGGATTTTTAGCCCAATTCAAGTTGAAGAAAAGTGGTTTCGTGAAAATCGCAGAAAATTTTTTTTCAGAAACTCCAGGGTGCCTGGAGGTAGCGGTGCACCACGCGACAGTTGTATTCGAAAACTGAGTCATTCAGATCACACGAGTACCCAAGCATGTTTGAAACTCATTCAAATGCAAGTGCTTCTATCTGTTGTCTTGATTGTTTCCCACTCATTCCTTTTGGTTTGGGTAAAATGTCAAAATCCCATGCCCAGAGAACTTCAGGTAGAGTTCGGGGAAATGCTCAGTGGACACCCCAGGTAGGGTAAGGATCAGCATTTCCACACTACTCAGAGAATATTTATTTTCAGGGATGGATTTTTAGCCCAAATCAAGTTGATGAAAAGTGGTTTTGTGAAAATTGTAGAAAATTTATTTTCAGAAACTCCGGGGTGCCTGGAGGTCGCGGTGCACCACGCGACAGTTGTATTCCAAAACTGAGTCACTCAGATCACACGAGTACCCAAGCATGCTTGAAACTCATTCAAACGCAAGTGCTTCTATCTGTTGTCTTGATTGTTTCCCACTCATTCCTTTTGGTTTGGGGAACATGTCAAAATCCCATGCCCAGAGATCTTCAGGTAGAGCTCGCGGAAATGCTCAGTGGACAACCCAGGCAGGGTAAAATCAGTATTTCCACACTACTCAGAGAATTTTTATTTTCAGTGATGGATTTTTAGCCCAATTCAAGTTGAAGAAAAGTGGTTTCGTGAAAATCAGAGAAAATTTTTTTTCAGAAACTCCGGGGTGCCTGGAGGTCGCGGTGCACCACGCGACAGTTTTATTCGGAAACTGAGTCACTCAGATCACACGAGTACCCAAGCATGCTTGAAACTCATTCAAATGTAAGTGCTTCTATCTGTTGTCTTGATTGTTTCCCACTCATTCCTTTTGGTTTGGGTAACATGTCAAAATCCCATGCCCAGAGAACTTCAAGTAGAGTTCGCGGAAATGCTCAGTGGACAACCCAGGTAGGGTAAGGATCAGCATTTCCAAACTACTCAGAGAATATTTATTTTCAGGGATGGATTTTTAGCCCAAATCAAGTTGATGAAAAGTGGTTTTGTGAAAATTGTAGAAAATTTATTTTCAGAAACTCCGGGGTGCCTGGAGGTCGCGGTGCACCACACGACAGTTGTATTCCAAAACTGATTCACTCAGATCACACGAGTACCCAAGCATGCTTGAAACTCATTCAAATGCAAGTGCTTCTATCTGTTGTCTTGATTGTTTCCCACTCATTCCTTTTGGTTTGGGTAACATGTCAAAATCCCATGCCCAGAGAACTTCAGGTAGAGCTCGCGGAAATGCTCAGTGGACAACCCAGGCAGGGTAAGGATCAGTATTTCCACACTACTCAGAGAATTTTTATTTTCAGGGATGGATTTTTAGCCCAATTCAAGTTGAAGAAAAGTGGTTTCGTGAAAATCGCAGAAAATTTTTTTTCAGAAACTCCGGGGTGCCTGGAGGTAGCGGTGCACCACGCGACAGTTGTATTCGAAAACTGAGTCATTCAGATCACACGAGTACCCAAGCATGCTTGAAACTCATTCAAATGCAAGTGCTTCTATCTGTTGTCTTGATTGTTTCCCACTCATTCCTTTTGGTTTGGGTAACATGTCAAAATCCCATGCCCAGAGAACTTCAAGTAGAGTTCGCGGAAATGCTCAGTGGACAACCCAGGTAGGGTAAGGATCAGCATTTCCAAACTACTCAGAGAATATTTATTTTCAGGGATGGATTTTTAGCCCAATTCAAGTTGATGAAAAGTGGTTTTGTGAAAATTGCAGAAAATTTTTTTTCAGAAACTCCGGGGTGCCTGGAGGTCGCGGTGCACCACACGACAGTTGTATTCCAAAACTGATTCACTCAGATCACACGAGTACCCAAGCATGCTTGAAACTCATTCAAATGCAAGTGCTTCTATCTGTTGTCTTGATTGTTTCCCACTCATTCCTTTTGGTTTGGGTAACATGTCAAAATCCCATGCCCAGAGAACTTCAGGTAGAGCTCGCGGAAATGCTCAGTGGACAACCCAGGCAGGGTAAGGATCAGTATTTCCACACTACTCAGAGAATTTTTATTTTCAGGGATGGATTTTTAGCCCAATTCAAGTTGAAGAAAAGTGGTTTCGTGAAAATCGCAGAAAATTTTTTTTCAGAAACTCCAGGGTGCCTGGAGGTAGCGGTGCACCACGCGACAGTTGTATTCGAAAACTGAGTCATTCAGATCACACGAGTACCCAAGCATGTTTGAAACTCATTCAAATGCAAGTGCTTCTATCTGTTGTCTTGATTGTTTCCCACTCATTCCTTTTGGTTTGGGTAAAATGTCAAAATCCCATGCCCAGAGAACTTCAGGTAGAGTTCGGGGAAATGCTCAGTGGACACCCCAGGTAGGGTAAGGATCAGCATTTCCACACTACTCAGAGAATATTTATTTTCAGGGATGGATTTTTAGCCCAAATCAAGTTGATGAAAAGTGGTTTTGTGAAAATTGTAGAAAATTTATTTTCAGAAACTCCGGGGTGCCTGGAGGTCGCGGTGCACCACGCGACAGTTGTATTCCAAAACTGAGTCACTCAGATCACACGAGTACCCAAGCATGCTTGAAACTCATTCAAATGCAAGTGCTTCTATCTGTTGTCTTGATTGTTTCCCACTCATTCATTTTGGTTTGGGGAACATGTCAAAATCCCATGCCCAGAGAACTTCAGGTAGAGCTCGTGGAAATGCTCAGTGGACAACCCAGGCAGGGTAAGGATCAGTATTTCCACACTACTCAGAGAATTTTTATTTTCAGTGATGGATTTTTAGCCCAATTCAAGTTGAAGAAAAGTGGTTTCGTGAAAATCAGAGAAAATTTTTTTTCAGAAACTCCGGGGTGCCTGGAGGTCGCGGTGCACCACGCGACAGTTTTATTCGGAAACTGAGTCACTCAGATCACACGAGAACCCAAGCATGCTTGAAACTCATTCAAATGCAAGTGCTTCTATCTGTTGTCTTGATTGTTTCCCACTCATTCCTTTTGGTTTGGGTAACATGTCAAAATCCCATGCCCAGAGAACTTCAGGTAGAGCTCGCGGAAATGCTCAGTGGACAACCCAGGCAGGGTAAGGATCAGTATTTCCACACTACTCAGAGAATTTTTATTTTCAGTGATGGATTTTTAGCCCAATTCAAGTTGAAGAAAAGTGGTTTCGTGAAAATCGCAGAAATTTTTTTTTCAGAATCTCCGGGGTGCCTGGAGGTCGCGGTGCGCCACGCGACAGTTGTATTCCAAAACTGAGTCACTCAGATCACACGAGTACCCAAGCATGCTTGAAACTCATTCAAATGCAAGTGCTTCTATCTGTTGTCTTGATTGTTTCCCACTCATTCCTTTTGGTTTGGGGAACATGTCAAAATCCCATGCCCAGAGAACTTCAGGTAGAGTTCGCGGAAATGCTCAGTGGACACCCCAGGTAGGGTAAGGATCAGCATTTCCACACTACTCAGAGAATATTTATTTTCAGGGATGGATTTTTAGCCCAATTCAAGTTGATGAAAAGTAGTTTCGTGAAAATTGCAGAAATTTTTTTTTCAGAAACTCCGGGGTGCCTTGAGGTCGCGATGCACCACGCGACAGTTGTATACCAAAACTGAGTCACTCAGATCACACGAGTACCCAAGCATGCTTGAAACTCATTCAAATGCATGTGCCTCTATCTCTTTTCTTGATTGTTTCCCACTCATTCCTTTTGGTTTGGGGAACATGTCAAAATCCCATGCCCAGAGAACTTCAGGTAGAGCTCGCGGAAATGCTTAGTGGACAACTCAGGCAGGGTAAGGATCAGTATTTCCACACTACTCAGAGAATTTTTATTTTCAGTGATGGATTTTTAGCCCAATTCAAGTTGAAGAAAAGTGGTTTCGTGAAAATCACAGAAAATTTTTTTTCAGAAACTCCGGGGTGCCTGAAGGTCAAGGTGCACCACGCGACAGTTGTATTCGAAAACTGAGTCAGTCAGATCACACGAGTACCCAAGCATGTTTGAAACTCATTCAAATGCAAGTGCTTCTATCTGTTGTCTTGATTGTTTCCCACTCATTCCTTTTGGTTTGGGGAACATGTCAAAATCCCATGCCCAGAGAACTTCAGGTAGAGCTCGTGGAAATGCTCAGTGGACAACACAGGCAGGGTAAGGATCAGTATTTCCACACTACTCAGAGAATTTTTATTTTCAGGGATGGATTTTTAGCCCAATTTAAGTTGAAGAAAAGTGGTTTCGTGAAAATCGCAGAAAATTTTTTTTCAGAAACTCCGGGGCGCCTGGAGGTCGCGGTGCACCACGCGACAGTTGTATTCCAAAACTGAGTCACTCAGATCACACGAGTACCCAAGCATGCTTGAAACTCATTCAAATGCAAGTGCTTCTATCTGTTGTCTTGATTGTTTCCCACTCATTCCTTTTGGTTTGGGGAACATGTCAAAATCCCATGCCCAGAGAACTTCAGGTAGAGCTCGCGGAAATGCTCAGTGGACAACCCAGGCAGGGTAAGGATCAGTATTTCCACACTACTAAGAGAATTTTTTTTTCAGGGATGGATTTTTAGCCCAATTCAAGTTGAAGAAAAGTGGTTTCGTGAAAATCGCAGAAAATTTTTTTTCAGAAACTCCGGGGTGCCTGGAGGTCGCAGTGCGCCATGCGACAGTTGTATTCCAAAACTGAGTAACTCAGATTACACGAGTACCCAAGCATGCTTGAAACTCATTCAAATGCAAGTGCTTCTATCTTTTGTCTTGATTGTTTCCCACTCATTCCTTTTGGTTTGGGTAACATGTCAAAATCCCATGCCCAGAGAACTTTAGGTAAAGTTCGCGGAAATGCTCAGTGGACACCCCAGGTAGGGTAAGGATCAGCATTTCCACACTACTCAGAGAATATTTATTTTCAGGGATGGATTTTTAGGCCAATTCAAGTTGATGAAAAGTGGTTTGGTGAAAATTGCAGAAAATTTTTTTTCAGAAACTCCGGAGTGCCTTGAGGTCGCGATGCACCACGCGACAGTTGTATTCCAAAACGGAGTCACTCAGATCACACGAGTACCCAAGCATTTTTGAAACTCATTCAAATGCAAGTGCTTCTATCTGTTGTCTTGATTGTTTCCCACTCATTCCTTTTGGTTTGGGGAACATGTCAAAATCCCATGCCCAGAGAACTTCAGGTAGAGCTCGAGGAAATGCTCAGTGGACAATCCAGGCAGGGTAAGGATCAGTATTTCCACACTACTCAGAGAATTTTTATTTTCAGTGATGGATTTTTAGCCCAATTCAAGTTGAAGAAAAGTGGTTTCGTGAAAATCGGATAAAATTTTTTTTCAGAAACTCCGGGGTGCCTGGAGGTCGCGGTGCACCACACGACAGTTGTATTCGAAAACTGAGTCACTCAGATCACACGAGTACCCAAGCATGCTTGAAACTCATTCAAATGCAAGTGCTTCTATCTGTTGTCTTGATTGTTTCCCACTCATTCCTTTTGGTTTGGGGAACATGTCAAAATCCCATGCCCAGAGAACTTCAGGTAGAGCTCGCGGAAATGCTCAGTGGACAACACAGGCAGGGTAAGGATCAGTATTTCCACACTACTCAGAGAATTTTTATTTTCAGGGATGGATTTTTAGCCCAATTCAAGTTGAAGAAAAGTGGTTTCGTGAAAATCGCAGAAAATTTTTTTTCAGAAACTCCGGGGCGCCTGGAGGTCGCGGTGCACCACGCGAAAGTTGTATTCCAAAACTGAGTCACTCAGATCACACGAGTACCCAAGCATGCTTGAAACTCATTCAAATGCAAGTGCTTCTATCTGTTGTCTTGATTGTTTCCCACTCATTCCTTTTGGTTTGGGGAACATGTCAAAATCCCATGCCCAGAGAACTTCAGGTAGAGCTTGCGGAAATGCTCAGTGGACAACCCAGGCAGGGTAAGGATCAGTATTTCCACACTACTCAGAGAATTTTTATTTTCAGGGATGGATTTTTAGCCCAATTCATGTTGAAGAAAAGTGGTTTCGTGAAAATCGCAGAAAATTTTTTTTCAGAAACTCCGGGGTGCCTGGAGGTCGCGGTGCGCCACGCGACAGTTGTATTCCAAAACTGAGTAACTCAGATCACACGAGTACCCAAGCATGCTTGAAACTCATTCAAATGCAAGTGCTTCTATCTGTTGTCTTGATTGTTTCCCACTCATTCCTTTTCGTTTGGGTAACATGACAAAATCCCATGCCCAGAGAACTTTAGGTAAAGTTCGCGGAAATGCTCAGTGGACACCCCAGGTAGGGTAAGGATCAGCATTTCCACACTACTCAGAGAATATTTATTTTCAGGGATGGATTTTTAGGCCAATTCAAGTTGATGAAAAGTGGTTTGGTGAAAATTGTAGAAAATTTTTTTTCAGAAACTCCGGAGTGCCTTGAGGTCGCGATGCACCACGTGACAGTTGTATACCAAAACTGAGTTACTCAGATCACACGAGTACCCAAGCATGCTTGAAACTCATTCAAATGCAAGTGCCTCTATCTCTTTTCTTGATTGTTTCCCACTCATTCCTTTTGGTTTGGGGAACATGTCAAAATCCCATGCCCAGAGAACTTCAGGTAGAGCTCGCGGAAATGCTCAGTGGACACCCCAGGTAGGGTAAGGATCAGCATTTCCACACTACTCAGAGAATATTTATTTTCAGGGATGGATTTTTAGCCCAATTCAAGTTGATGAAAAGTGGTTTCGTGAAAATTGCAGAAAATTTTTTTTCAGAAACTCCGGGGTGCCTTGAGATCGCGATGCACCACGCGACAGTTGTATACCAAAACTGAGTCACTCAGATCACACGAGTACCCAAGCATGCTTGAAACTCATTCAAATGCAAGTGTCTCTATCTCTTTTCTTGATTGTTTCCCACTTATTCCTTTTGGTTTGGGGAACATGTCAAAATCCCATGCCCAGAGAACTTAAGGTAGAGCTCGCGGAAATGCTCAGTGGACAACCCAGGCAGGGTAAGGATCAGTATTTCCACACTTCTCAGAGAATTTTTATTTTCAGGGATGGATTTTTAGCCCAAATCAAGTTGAAGAAAACTGGTTTCGTGAAAATTGCAGAAAATTTTTTTTCAGAAACTCCGGGGTGCCTGGAGGTCGCGGTGCACCACGCGACAGTTGTATTCCAAAACTGAGTCACTCAGATCACACGAGTACCCAAGCATGCTTGAAACTCATTCAAATGCAAGTGCTTCTATCTGTTGTCTTGATTGTTTCCCACTCATTCCTTTTGGTTTGGGGAATATGTCAAAATCCCATGCCCAGAGAACTTCAGGTAGAGCTCGCGGAAATGCTCAGTGGACAACCCAGGCAGGGTAAGGATCAGTATTTCCACACTACTCAGAGAATTTTTGTTTTCAGTGATGGATTTTTAGCCCAATTCAAGTTGAAGAAAAGTGGTTTCGTGAAAATCGGAGAAAATTTTTTTTAAGAAACTCCGGGGTGCCTGGAGGTCGCGGTACACCACGCGACAGTTGTATTCGAAAACTGAGTCACTCAGATCACACGAGTACCCAAGCATGCTTGAAACTCATTCAAATGCAAGTGCTTCTATCTGTTGTCTTGATTGTTTCCCACTCATTCCTTTTGGTTTGGGGAACATGTCAAAATCCCATGCCCAGAGAACTTCAGGTAGAGCTCGCGGAAATGCTCAGTGGACAACCCAGGCAGGGTAAGGATCAGTATTTCCACACTACTCAGAGAATATTTATTTTCAGGGATGGATTTTTAGCCCAATTCAAGTTGAAGAAAAGTGGTTTCGTGAAAATCACAGAAAATTTTTTTTCAGAAACTCCGGGGTGCCTGGAGGTCGAGGTGCACCACGCGACAGTTGTATTCGAAAACTGAGTCAGTCAGATCACACGAGTACCCAAGCATGTTTGAAACTCATTCAAATGCAAGTGCTTCTATCTGTTGTCTTGATTGTTTCCCACTCATTCCTTTTGGTTTGGGGAACATGTCAAAATCCCATGCCCAGAGAACTTCAGGTAGAGCTCGCGGAAATGCTCAGTGGACAACCCAGGCAGGGTAAGGATCAGTATTTCCACACTACTCAGAGAATTTTAATTTTCAGTGATGGATTTTTAGCCCAATTCAAGTTGAAGAAAAGTGGTTTCGTGAAAATCGCAGAAATTTTTTTTTCAGAATCTCCGGGGTGCCTGGAGGTCGCGGTGCGCCACGCGACAGTTGTATTCCAAAACTGAGTCACTCAGATCACACGAGTACCCAAGCATGCTTGAAACTCATTCAAATGCAAGTGCTTCTATCTGTTGTCTTGATTGTTTCCCACTCATTCCTTTTGGTTTGGGGAACATGTCAAAATCCCATGCCCAGAGAACTTCAGGTAGAGCACGCGGAAATGCTCAGTGGACAACCCATGCAGGGTAAGGATCAGTATTTCCGCACTACTCAGAGAATTTTTATTTTCAGTGATGGATTTTTAGCCCATTTCAAGTTGAAGAAAAGTGGTTTCGTGAAAATCGCAGAAAATTTTTTTTCAGAAACTCCGGGGTGCCTGGAGGTCACGGTGCGCCACGCGACAGTTGTATTTCAAAACTGAGTCACTCAGATCACACAAGTACCCAAGCATGCTTGAAACTCATTCAAATGCAACTGCCTCTATCTCTTTTCTTGATTGTTTCCCACTCATTCCTTTTGGTTTGGAAAACATGTCAAAATCCCATGCCCAGAGAACTTCAGGTAGAGTTCGCGGAAATGCTCAGTGGACACCCCAGGTAGGGTAAGGATCAGCATTTCCACACTACTCAGAGAATATTTATTTTCAGGGATGGATTTTTAGCCCAATTCAAGTTGATGAAAAGTAGTTTCGTGAAAATTGCAGAAATTTTTTTTTCAGAAACTCCGGGGTGCCTTGAGGTCGCGATGCACCACGCGACAGTTGTATACCAAAACTGAGTCACTCAGATCACACGAGTACCCAAGCATGCTTGAAACTCATTCAAATGCATGTGCCTCTATCTCTTTTCTTGATTGTTTCCCACTCATTCCTTTTGGTTTGGGGAACATGTCAAAATCCCATGCCCAGAGAACTTCAGGTAGAGCTCGCGGAAATGCTTAGTGGACAACTCAGGCAGGGTAAGGATCAGTATTTCCACACTACTCAGAGAATTTTTATTTTCAGTGATGGATTTTTAGCCCAATTCAAGTTGAAGAAAAGTGGTTTCGTGAAAATCACAGAAAATTTTTTTTCAGAAACTCCGGGGTGCCTGAAGGTCAAGGTGCACCACGCGACAGTTGTATTCGAAAACTGAGTCAGTCAGATCACACGAGTACCCAAGCATGTTTGAAACTCATTCAAATGCAAGTGCTTCTATCTGTTGTCTTGATTGTTTCCCACTCATTCCTTTTGGTTTGGGGAACATGTCAAAATCCCATGCCCAGAGAACTTCAGGTAGAGCTCGCGGAAATGCTCAGTGGACAGCCCAGGCAGGGTAAGGATCAGTATTTCCACACTACTCAGAGAATTTTTATTTTCAGTGATGGATTTTTAGCCCAATTCAAGTTGAAGAAAAGTGGTTTCGTGAAAATCACAGAAAATTTTTTTTCAGAAACTCCGGGGTACCTGGAGGTCGAGGTGCACCACGCGACAGTTGTATTCGAAAACAGAGTCAGTCAGATCACACGAGTACCCAAGCATGTTTGAAACTCATTCAAATGCAAGTGCTTCTATCTGTTGTCTTGATTGTTTCCCACTCCTTCCTTTTGGTTTGGGGAACATGTCAAAATCCCATGCCCAGAGAACTTCAGGTAGAGCTCGCGGAAATGCTCAGTGGACAACCCAGGCAGGGTAAGGATCAGTATTTCCACACTACTCAGAGAATTTTTATTTTCAGTGATGGATTTTTAGCCCAATTCAAGTTGAAGAAAAGTGGTTTCGTGAAAATCGCAGAAATTTTTTTTTCAGAAACTCCGGGGTGCCTGGAGGTCGCGGTGCGCCACGCGACAGTTGTATTCCAAAACTGAGTCACTCAGATCACACGAGTACCCAAGCACGCTTGAAACTCGTTCAAATGCAAGTGCTTCTATCTGTTGTCTTGATTGTTTCCCACTCATTCCTTTTGGTTTGGGGAACATGTCAAAATCCCATGCCCAGAGAACTTCAGGTAGAGCTCGCGGAAATGCTCAGTGGACAACCCAGGCAGGGTAAGGATCAGTATTTCCACACTACTCAGAGAATTTTTATTTTCAGTGATGGATTTTTAGCCCAATTCAAGTTGAAGAAAAGTGGTTTCGTGAAAATCGCAGAAATTTTTTTTTCAGAAACTCCGGGGTGCCTGGAGGTCGCGGTGCGCCACGCGACAGTTGTATTCCAAAACTGAGTCACTCAGATCACACGAGTACCCAAGCATGCTTGAAACTCATTCAAATGCAAGTGCTTCTATCTGTTGTCTTGATTGTTTCCCACTCATTCCTTTTGGTTTGGGTAACATGTCAAAATCCCATGCCCAGAGAACTTCAGGTAGAGTTCGCGGAAATGCTCAGTGGACACCCCAGGTAAGGTAAGGATCAGAATTTCCACACTACTCAGAGAATATTTATTTTCAGGGATGGATTTTTAGCCCAATTCAAGTTGATGAAAAGTGGTTTCGTGAAAATTGCAGAAAATTTTTTTTCAGAAACTCCGGGGTGCCTTGAGGTCGCGATGCACCACGCGACAGTTGTATACCAAAACTGAGTCACTCAGATCACACGAGTACCCAAGCATGCTTGAAACTCATTCAAATGCAAGTGCCTCTATCTCTTTTCTTGATTGTTTCCCACTCATTCCTTTTGGTTTGGGGAACATGTCAAAATCCCATGCCCAGAGAACTTCAGGTAGAGCTCGCGGAAATGCTCAGTGGACAACCCAGGCAGGGTAAGGATCAGTATTTCCACACTACTCAGAGAATTTTTATTTTCAGTGATGGATTTTTTGCCCAATTCAAGTTGAAGAAAAGTGGTTTCGTGAAAATCGCAGAAAATTTTTTTTTCAGAAACTCCGGGGTGCCTGGAGGTCGCGGTGCGCCACGCGACAGTTGTATTCCAAAACTGAGTCACTCAGATCACACGAGTACCCAAGCATGCTTGAAACTCATTCAAATGCAAGTGCTTCTATCTGTTGTCTTGATTGTTTCCCACTCATTCCTTTTGGTTTGGGTAACATGTCAAAATCCCATGCCCAGAGAACTTCAGGTAGAGTTCGCGGAAATGCTCAGTGGACACCCCAGGTAGGGTATGGATCAGCATTTCCACACTACTCAGAGAATATTTATTTTCAGGGATGGATTTTTAGCCCAATTCAAGTTGATGAAAAGTGGTTTCGTGAAAATTGCTGAAAATTTTTTTTCAGAAACTCCGGGGTGCCTTGAGGTCGCGATGCACCACGCGACAGTTGTATACCAATACTGAGTCACTCAGATCACACGAGTACCCAAGCATGCTTGAAACTCATTCAAATGCAAGTGCCTCTATCTCTTTTCTTGATTGTTTCCCACTCATTCCTTTTGGTTTGGGGAACATGTCAAAATCCCATGCCCAGAGAACTTCAGGTAGAGCTCGCGGAAATGCTCAGTGGACAACCCAGGCAGGGTAAGGATCAGTTTTTCCACACTACTCAGAGAATTTTTATTTTCAGTGATGGAATTTTAGCCCAATTCAAGTTGAAGAAAAGTGGTTTCGTGAAAATCGCAGAAAATTTTTTTTCAGAAACTCCGGGGTGCCTGGAGGTCGAGGTGCACCACGCGACAGTTGTATTCCAAAACTGAGTCACTCAGATCACACGAGTACCCAAGCATGCTTGAAACTCATTCTAATGCAAGTGCTTCTATCTGTTGTCTTGATTGTTTCCCACTCATTCCTTTTTGTTTGGGGAACATGTCAAAATCCCATGCCCAGAGAACTTCAGGTAGAGCTCGCGGAAATGCTCAGTGGACAACCCAGGCAGGGTAAGGATCAGTATTTCCACACTACTCAGAGAATTTTTGTTTTCAGTGATGGATTTTTAGCCCAATTCAAGTTGAAGAAAAGTGGTTTCGTGAAAATCGGAGAAAATTTTTTTTAAGAAACTCCGGGGTGCCTGGAGGTCGCGGTACACCACGCGACAGTTGTATTCGAAAACTGAGTCACTCAGATCACACGAGTACCCAAGCATGCTTGAAACTCATTCAAATGCAAGTGCTTCTATCTGTTGTCTTGATTGTTTCCCACTCATTCCTTTTGGTTTGGGGAACATGTCAAAATCCCATGCCCAGAGAACTTCAGGTAGAGCTCGCGGAAATGCTCAGTGGACAACCCAGGCAGGGTAAGGATCAGTATTTCCACACTACTCAGAGAATATTTATTTTCAGGGATGGATTTTTAGCCCAATTCAAGTTGAAGAAAAGTGGTTTCGTGAAAATCACAGAAAATTTTTTTTCAGAAACTCCGGGGTGCCTGGAGGTCGAGGTGCACCACGCGACAGTTGTATTCGAAAACTGAGTCAGTCAGATCACACGAGTACCCAAGCATGTTTGAAACTCATTCAAATGCAAGTGCTTCTATCTGTTGTCTTGATTGTTTCCCACTCATTCCTTTTGGTTTGGGGAACATGTCAAAATCCCATGCCCAGAGAACTTCAGGTAGAGCTCGCGGAAATGCTCAGTGGACAACCCAGGCAGGGTAAGGATCAGTATTTCCACACTACTCAGAGAATTTTAATTTTCAGTGATGGATTTTTAGCCCAATTCAAGTTGAAGAAAAGTGGTTTCGTGAAAATCGCAGAAATTTTTTTTTCAGAATCTCCGGGGTGCCTGGAGATCGCGGTGCGCCACGCGACAGTTGTATTCCAAAACTGAGTCACTCAGATCACACGAGTACCCAAGCATGCTTGAAACTCATTCAAATGCAAGTGCTTCTATCTGTTGTCTTGATTGTTTCCCACTCATTCCTTTTGGTTTGGGGAACATGTCAAAATCCCATGCCCAGAGAACTTCAGGTAGAGCACGCGGAAATGCTCAGTGGACAACCCATGCAGGGTAAGGATCAGTATTTCCGCACTACTCAGAGAATTTTTATTTTCAGTGATGGATTTTTAGCCCATTTCAAGTTGAAGAAAAGTGGTTTCGTGAAAATCGCAGAAAATTTTTTTTCAGAAACTCCGGGGTGCCTGGAGGTCACGGTGCGCCACGCGACAGTTGTATTTCAAAACTGAGTCACTCAGATCACACAAGTACCCAAGCATGCTTGAAACTCATTCAAATGCAACTGCCTCTATCTCTTTTCTTGATTGTTTCCCACTCATTCCTTTTGGTTTGGAAAACATGTCAAAATCCCATGCCCAGAGAACTTCAGGTAGAGTTCGCGGAAATGCTCAGTGGACACCCCAGGTAGGGTAAGGATCAGCATTTCCACACTACTCAGAGAATATTTATTTTCAGGGATGGATTTTTAGCCCAATTCAAGTTGATGAAAAGTAGTTTCGTGAAAATTGCAGAAATTTTTTTTTCAGAAACTCCGGGGTGCCTTGAGGTCGCGATGCACCACGCGACAGTTGTATACCAAAACTGAGTCACTCAGATCACACGAGTACCCAAGCATGCTTGAAACTCATTCAAATGCATGTGCCTCTATCTCTTTTCTTGATTGTTTCCCACTCATTCCTTTTGGTTTGGGGAACATGTCAAAATCCCATGCCCAGAGAACTTCAGGTAGAGCTCGCGGAAATGCTTAGTGGACAACTCAGGCAGGGTAAGGATCAGTATTTCCACACTACTCAGAGAATTTTTATTTTCAGTGATGGATTTTTAGCCCAATTCAAGTTGAAGAAAAGTGGTTTCGTGAAAATCACAGAAAATTTTTTTTCAGAAACTCCGGGGTGCCTGAAGGTCAAGGTGCACCACGCGACAGTTGTATTCGAAAACTGAGTCAGTCAGATCACACGAGTACCCAAGCATGTTTGAAACTCATTCAAATGCAAGTGCTTCTATCTGTTGTCTTGATTGTTTCCCACTCATTCCTTTTGGTTTGGGGAACATGTCAAAATCCCATGCCCAGAGAACTTCAGGTAGAGCTCGCGGAAATGCTCAGTGGACAGCCCAGGCAGGGTAAGGATCAGTATTTCCACACTACTCAGAGAATTTTTATTTTCAGTGATGGATTTTTAGCCCAATTCAAGTTGAAGAAAAGTGGTTTCGTGAAAATCACAGAAAATTTTTTTTCAGAAACTCCGGGGTACCTGGAGGTCGAGGTGCACCACGCGACAGTTGTATTCGAAAACAGAGTCAGTCAGATCACACGAGTACCCAAGCATGTTTGAAACTCATTCAAATGCAAGTGCTTCTATCTGTTGTCTTGATTGTTTCCCACTCATTCCTTTTGGTTTGGGGAACATGTCAAAATCCCATGCCCAGAGAACTTCAGGTAGAGCTCGCGGAAATGCTCAGTGGACAACCCAGGCAGGGTAAGGATCAGTATTTCCACACTACTCAGAGAATTTTTATTTTCAGTGATGGATTTTTAGCCCAATTCAAGTTGAAGAAAAGTGGTTTCGTGAAAATCGCAGAAATTTTTTTTTCAGAAACTCCGGGGTGCCTGGGGGTCGCGGTGCGCCACGCGACAGTTGTATTCCAAAACTGAGTCACTCAGATCACACGAGTACCCAAGCACGCTTGAAACTCGTTCAAATGCAAGTGCTTCTATCTGTTGTCTTGATTGTTTCCCACTCATTCCTTTTGGTTTGGGGAACATGTCAAAATCCCATGCCCAGAGAACTTCAGGTAGAGCTCGCGGAAATGCTCAGTGGACAACCCAGGCAGGGTAAGGATCAGTATTTCCACACTACTCAGAGAATTTTTATTTTCAGTGATGGATTTTTAGCCCAATTCAAGTTGAAGAAAAGTGGTTTCGTGAAAATCGCAGAAATTTTTTTTTCAGAAACTCCGGGGTGCCTGGAGGTCGCGGTGCGCCACGCGACAGTTGTATTCCAAAACTGAGTCACTCAGATCACACGAGTACCCAAGCATGCTTGAAACTCATTCAAATGCAAGTGCTTCTATCTGTTGTCTTGATTGTTTCCCACTCATTCCTTTTGGTTTGGGTAACATGTCAAAATCCCATGCCCAGAGAACTTCAGGTAGAGTTCGCGGAAATGCTCAGTGGACACCCCAGGTAAGGTAAGGATCAGCATTTCCACACTACTCAGAGAATATTTATTTTCAGGGATGGATTTTTAGCCCAATTCAAGTTGATGAAAAGTGGTTTCGTGAAAATTGCAGAAAATTTTTTTTCAGAAACTCCGGGGTGCCTTGAGGTCGCGATGCACCACGCGACAGTTGTATACCAAAACTGAGTCACTCAGATCACACGAGTACCCAAGCATGCTTGAAACTCATTCAAATGCAAGTGCCTCTATCTCTTTTCTTGATTGTTTCCCACTCATTCCTTTTGGTTTGGGGAACATGTCAAAATCCCATGCCCAGAGAACTTCAGGTAGAGCTCGCGGAAATGCTCAGTGGACAACCCAGGCAGGGTAAGGATCAGTATTTCCACACTACTCAGAGAATTTTTATTTTCAGTGATGGATTTTTTGCCCAATTCAAGTTGAAGAAAAGTGGTTTCGTGAAAATCGCAGAAAATTTTTTTTTCAGAAACTCCGGGGTGCCTGGAGGTCGCGGTGCGCCACGCGACAGTTGTATTCCAAAACTGAGTCACTCAGATCACACGAGTACCCAAGCATGCTTGAAACTCATTCAAATGCAAGTGCTTCTATCTGTTGTCTTGATTGTTTCCCACTCATTCCTTTCGGTTTGGGTAACATGTCAAAATCCCATGCCCAGAGAACTTCAGGTAGAGTTCGCGGAAATGCTCAGTGGACACCCCAGGTAGGGTATGGATCAGCATTTCCACACTACTCAGAGAATATTTATTTTCAGGGATGGATTTTTAGCCCAATTCAAGTTGATGAAAAGTGGTTTCGTGAAAATTGCTGAAAATTTTTTTTCAGAAACTCCGGGGTGCCTTGAGGTCGCGATGCACCACGCGACAGTTGTATACCAATACTGAGTCACTCAGATCACACGAGTACCCAAGCATGCTTGAAACTCATTCAAATGCAAGTGCCTCTATCTCTTTTCTTGATTGTTTCCCACTCATTCCTTTTGGTTTGGGGAACATGTCAAAATCCCATGCCCAGAGAACTTCAGGTAGAGCTCGCGGAAATGCTCAGTGGACAACCCAGGCAGGGTAAGGATCAGTTTTTCCACACTACTCAGAGAATTTTTATTTTCAGTGATGGAATTTTAGCCCAATTCAAGTTGAAGAAAAGTGGTTTCGTGAAAATCGCAGAAAATTTTTTTTCAGAAACTCCGGGGTGCCTGGAGGTCGAGGTGCACCACGCGACAGTTGTATTCCAAAACTGAGTCACTCAGATCACACGAGTACCCAAGCATGCTTGAAACTCATTCTAATGCAAGTGCTTCTATCTGTTGTCTTGATTGTTTCCCACTCATTCCTTTTTGTTTGGGGAACATGTCAAAATCCCATGCCCAGAGAACTTCAGGTAGAGCTCGCGGAAATGCTCAGTGGACAACCCAGGCAGGGTAAGGATCAGTATTTCCACACTACTCAAAGAATTTTTATTTTCAGTGAAAGATTTTTAGCCCAATTCAAGTTGAAGAAAAGTGGTTTCGTGAAAATCGCAGAAAATTATTTTTCAGAAACTCCGGGATGCCTGGAGGTCGCGGTGCACCACGCGACAGTTGTATTCAAAAACTGAGTCACTCAGATCACACGAGTACCCAAACATGCTTGAAACTCATTCAAATGCAAGTGCCTCTATCTCTTTTCTTGATTGTTTCCCACTCATTCCTTTTGGTTTGGGGAACATGTCAAAATCCCATGCCCAGAGAACTTCAGGTAGAGTTCGGGGAAATGCTCAGTGCACAACCCAGGCAGGGTAAGGATCAGCATTTACACACTACTCAGAGAATTTTTATTTTCAGGGATGGATTTTTAGCCCAATTCAAGTTGAACAAAAGTGGTTTCGTGAAAATCACAGAAAATTTTTTTTCAGAAACTCCGGGGTGCCTGGAGGTCGAGGTGCACCACGCGACAGTTGTATTCGAAAACTGAGTCAGTCAGATCACACGAGTACCCAAGCATGTTTGAAACTCATTCAAATGCAAGTGCTTCTATCTGTTCTCTTGATTGTTTTCCACTCATTCCTTTTGGTTTGGGGAACATGTCAAAATCCCATGCCCAGAGAACTTCAGGTAGAGCTCGCGGAAATGCTCAGTGGACAACCCAGGCAGGGTAAGGATCAGTTTTTCCACACTACTCAGAGAATTTTTATTTTCAGTGATGGAATTTTAGCCCAATTCAAGTTGAAGAAAAGTGGTTTCGTGAAAATCGCAGAAAATTTTTTTTCAGAAACTCCGGGGTGCCTGGAGGTCGAGGTGCACCACGCGACAGTTGTATTCCAAAACTGAGTCACTCAGATCACACGAGTACCCAAGCATGCTTGAAACTCATTCTAATGCAAGTGCTTCTATTTGTTGTCTTGATTGTTTCCCACTCATTCCTTTTTGTTTGGGGAACATGTCAAAATCCCATGCCCAGAGAACTTCAGGTAGAGCTTGCGGAAATGCTCAGTGGACAACCCAGGCAGGGTAAGGATCAGTATTTCCACACTACTCAAAGAATTTTTATTTTCAGTGAAAGATTTTTAGCCCAATTCAAGTTGAAGAATAGTGGTTTCGTGAAAATCGCAGAAAATTTTTTTTCAGAAACTCCGGGATGCCTGGAGGTCGCGGTGCACCACGCGACAGTTGTATTCGAAAACTGAGTCACTCAGATCACACGAGTACCCAAACATGCTTGAAACTCATTCAAATGCAAGTGCCTCTATCTCTTTTCTTGATTGTTTCCCACTCATTCCTTTTGGTTTGGGGAACATGTCAAAATCCCATGCCCAGAGAACTTCAGGTAGAGTTCGGGGAAATGCTCAGTGCACAACCCAGGCAAGGTAAGGATCAGCATTTACACACTACTCAGAGAATTTTTATTTTCAGGGATGGATTTTTAGCCCAATTCAAGTTGAACAAAAGTGGTTTCGTGAAAATCACAGAAAATTTTTTTTCAGAAACTCCGGGGTGCCTGGAGGTCGAGGTGCACCACGCGACAGTTGTATTCGAAAACTGAGTCAGTCAGATCACACGAGTACCCAAGCATGTTTGAAACTCATTCAAATGCAAGTGCTTCTATCTGTTGTCTTGATTGTTTCCCACTCATTCCTTTTGGTTTGGGGAACATGTCAAAATCCCATGCCCAGAGAACTTCAGGTAGAGCTCGCGGAAATGCTCAGTGGACAACCCAGGCAGGGTAAGGATCAGTATTTCCACACTACTCAGAGAATTTTTATTTTCAGTGATGGATTTTTAGCCCAATTCAAGTTGAAGAAAAGTGGTTTCGTGAAAATCGCAGAAATTTTTTTTTCAGAAACTCCGGGGAGCCTGGAGGTCGCGGTGCGCCACGCGACAGTTGTATTCCAAAACTGAGTCACTCAGATCACACGAGTACCCAAGCATGCTTGAAACTCATTCAAATGCAATTGCTTCTATCTCTTTTCTTGATTGTTTCCCACTCATTCCTTTTGGTTTGGAAAACATGTCAAAATCCCATGCCCAGAGAACTTCAGGTAGAGTTCGCGGAAATGCTCAGTGGACACCCCAGGTAGGGTAAGGATCAGAATTTCCACACTACTCAGAGAATATTTATTTTCAGGGATGGATTTTTAGCCCAATTCAAGTTGATGAAAAGTGGTTTCGTGAAAATTGCAGAAAATTTTTTTTCAGAAACTCCGGGGTGCCTTGAGGTCGCGATGCACCACGCGACAGTTGTATTCCAAAACTGAGTCACTCAGATCACACGAGTACCCAAGCATGGTTGAGACTCATTCAAATGCAAGTGCATCTATCTCTTTTCTTGATTGTTTCCCACTCATTCCTTTTTGTTTGGGGAATATGTCAAAATCCCATTCCCAGAGAACTTCAGGTAGAGCTCGCGGAAATGCTCAGTGGACAACCCAGGCAGGGTAAGGATCAGTATTTCCGCACTACTCAAAGAATTTTTATTTTCAGTGAAAGATTTTTAGCCCAATTCAAGTTGAAGAAAAGTGGTTTCGTGAAAATCGCAGAAAATTTTTTTTCAGAAACTCCGGGATGCCTGGAGGTCGCGGTGCACCACGCGACAGTTGTATTCGAAAACTGAGTCACTCAGATCACACGAGTACCCAAACATGCTTGAAACTCATTCAAATGCAAGTGCCTCTATCTCTTTTCTTGATTGTTTCCCACTCATTCCTTTTCGTTTGGGGAACATGTCAAAATCCCATGCCCAGAGAACTTCAGGTAGAGTTCGGGGAAATGCTCAGTGGACAACTCAGGCAGTGTAAGGATCAGCATTTACACACTACTCAGAGAATTTTTATTTTCAGGGATGGATTTTTAGCCCAATTCAAGTTGAACAAAAGTGGTTTCGTGAAAATCACAGAAAATTTTTTTTCAGAAACTCCGGGGTGCCTGGAGGTCGAGGTGCACCACGCGACAGTTGTATTCGAAAACTGAGTCACTCAGATCACACGAGTACCCAAACATGCTTGAAACTCATTCAAATGCAAGTGCCTCTATCTCTTTTCTTGATTGTTTCCCACTCATTCCTTTTGGTTTGGGGAACATGTCAAAATCCCATGCCCAGAGAACTTCAGGTAGAGTTCGGGGAAATGCTCAGTGGACAACTCAGGCAGGGTAAGGATCAGCATTTACACACTACTCAGAGAATTTTTATTTTCAGGGATGGATTTTTAGCCCAATTCAAGTTGAACAAAAGTGGTTTCGTGAAAATCACAGAAAATTTTTTTTCAGAAACTCCGGGGTGCCTGGAGGTCGAGGTGCACCACGCGACAGTTGTATTCGAAAACTGAGTCAGTCAGATCACACGAGTACCCTAGTATGTTTGAAACTCATTCAAATGCAAGTGCTTCTATCTGTTGTCTTGATTGTTTCCCACTCATTCCTTTTGGTTTGGGGAACATGTCAAAATCCCATGCCCAGAGAACTTCAGGTAGAGCTCGCGGAAATGCTCAGTGGACACCCCAGGCAGGGTAAGGATCAGTATTTCCACACTACTCAGAGAATTTTTATTTTCAGTGATGGATTTTTAGCCCAATTCAAGTTGAAGAAAAGTGGTTTCGTGAAAATCGCAGAAATTTTTTTTTCAGAAACTCCGGGGAGCCTGGAGGTCGCGGTGCGCCACGCGACAGTTGTATTCCAAAACTGAGTCACTCAGATCACACGAGTACCCAAGCATGCTTGAAACTCATTCAAATGCAATTGCTTCTATCTCTTTTCTTGATTGTTTCCCACTCATTCCTTTTGGTTTGGAAAACATGTCAAAATCCCATGCCCAGAGAACTTCAGGTAGAGTTCGCGGAAATGCTCAGTGGACACCCCAGGTAGGGTAAGGATCAGAATTTCCACACTACTCAGAGAATATTTATTTTCAGGGATGGAATTTTAGCCCAATTCAAGTTGATGAAAAGTGGTTTCGTGAAAATTGCAGAAAATTTTTTTTCAGAAACTCCGGGGTGCCTTGAGGTCGCGATGCACCACGCGACAGTTGTATTCCAAAACTGAGTCACTCAGATCACACGAGTACCCAAGCATGGTTGAGACTCATTCAAATGCAAGTGCATCTATCTCTTTTCTTGATTGTTTCCCACTCATTCCTTTTTGTTTGGGGAATATGTCAAAATCCCATTCCCAGAGAACTTCAGGTAGAGCTCGCGGAAATGCTCAGTGGACAACCCAGGCAGGGTAAGGATCAGTATTTCCGCACTACTCAAAGAATTTTTATTTTCAGTGAAAGATTTTTAGCCCAATTCAAGTTGAAGAAAAGTGGTTTCGTGAAAATCGCAGAAAATTTTTTTTCAGAAACTCCGGGATGCCTGGAGGTCGCGGTGCACCACGCGACAGTTGTATTCGAAAACTGAGTCACTCAGATCACACGAGTACCCAAACATGCTTGAAACTCATTCAAATGCAAGTGCCTCTATCTCTTTTCTTGATTGTTTCCCACTCATTCCTTTTCGTTTGGGGAACATGTCAAAATCCCATGCCCAGAGAACTTCAGGTAGAGTTCGGGGAAATGCTCAGTGGACAACTCAGGCAGTGTAAGGATCAGCATTTACACACTACTCAGAGAATTTTTATTTTCAGGGATGGATTTTTAGCCCAATTCAAGTTGAACAAAAGTGGTTTCGTGAAAATCACAGAAAATTTTTTTTCAGAAACTCCGGGGTGCCTGGAGGTCGAGGTGCACCACGCGACAGTTGTATTCGAAAACTGAGTCACTCAGATCACACGAGTACCCAAACATGCTTGAAACTCATTCAAATGCAAGTGCCTCTATCTCTTTTCTTGATTGTTTCCCACTCATTCCTTTTCGTTTGGGGAACATGTCAAAATCCCATGCCCAGAGAACTTCAGGTAGAGTTCGGGGAAATGCTCAGTGGACAACTCAGGCAGGGTAAGGATCAGCATTTACACACTACTCAGAGAATTTTTATTTTCAGGGATGGATTTTTAGCCCAATTCAAGTTGAACAAAAGTGGTTTCGTGAAAATCACAGAAAATTTTTTTTCAGAAACTCCGGGGTGCCTGGAGGTCGAGGTGCACCACGCGACAGTTGTATTCGAAAACTGAGTCAGTCAGATCACACGAGTACCCAAGTATGTTTGAAACTCATTCAAATGCAAGTGCTTCTATCTGTTGTCTTGATTGTTTCCCACTCATTCCTTTTGGTTTGGGGAACATGTCAAAATCCCATGCCCAGAGAACTTCAGGTAGAGCTCGCGGAAATGCTCAGTGGACACCCCAGGTAGGGTAAGGATCAGCATTTCCACACTACTCAGAGAATATTTATTTTCAGGGATGGATTTTTAGCCCAATTCAAGTTGATGAAAAGTGGTTTCGTGAAAATTGCAGAAAATTTTTTTTCAGAAACTCCGGGGTGCCTTGAGGTCGCGATGCACCACGCGACAGTTGTATTCCAAAACTGAGTCACTCAGATCACACGAGTACCCAAGCATGCTTGAAACTCATTCAAATGTAAGTGCCTCTAACTCTTTTCTTGATTGTTTCCCACTCATTCCTTTTGGTTTGGGGAACATGTCAAAATCCCATGCCCAGAGAACTTCAGGTAGAGTTCGGGGAAATGCTCAGTGCACAACCCAGGCAGGGTAAGGATCAGCATTTACACACTACTCAGAGAATTTTTATTTTCAGGGATGGATTTTTAGCCCAATTCAAGTTGAACAAAAGTGGTTTCGTGAAAATCACAGAAATTTTTTTTTCAGAAACTCCGGGGTGCCTGGAGGTCGAGGTGCACCACGCGACAGTTGTATTCGAAAACTGAGTCAGTCAGATCACACGAGTACCCAAGCATGTTTGAAACTCATTCAAATGCAAGTGCTTCTATCTGTTGTCTTGATTGTTTCCCACTCATTCCTTTTGGTTTGGGGAACATGTCAAAATCCCATGCCCAGAGAACTTCAGGTAGAGCTCGCGGAAATGCTCAGTGGACAACCCAGGCAGGGTAAGGATCAGTATTTCCACACTACTCAGAGAATTTTTATTTTCAGTGATGGATTTTTAGCCCAATTCAAGTTGAAGAAAAGTGGTTTCGTGAAAATCGCAGAAATTTTTTTTTCAGAAACTCCGGGGTGCCTGGAGGTCGCGGTGCGCCACGCGACAGTTGTATTCCAAAACTGAGTCACTCAGATCACACGAGTACCCAAGCATGCTTGAAACTCATTCAAATGCAAGTGCTTCTATCTCTTTTCTTGATTGTTTCCCACTCATTCCTTTTGGTTTGGAAAACATGTCAAAATCCCATGCCCAGAGAACTTCAGGTAGAGTTCGCAGAAATGCTCAGTGGACACCCCAGGTAGGGTAAGGATCAGCATTTCCACACTACTCAGAGAATATTTATTTTCAGGGATGGATTTTTAGCCCAATTCAAGTTGATGAAAAGTAGTTTTGTGAAAATTGCAGAAATTTTTTTTTCAGAAACTCCGGGATGCCTTGAGGTCACGATGCACCACGCGACAGTTGTATACCAAAACTGAGTCACTCAGATCACACGAGTACCCAAGCATGCTTGAAACTCATTCAAATGCAAGTGCCTCTATCTCTTTTCTTGATTGTTTCTCACTCATTCCTTTTGGTTTGGGGAACATGTCAAAATCCCATGCCCAGAGAACTTCAGGTAGAGCTCACAGAAATGCTCAGTGGACAACCCAGGCAGGGTAAGGATCAGTATTTCCACACTACTCAGAGAATTTTTATTTTCAGGGATGGATTTTTAGCCCAATTCAAGTTGAAGAAAAGTGGTTTCGTGAAAATCACAGAAAATTTTTTTTCAGAAACTCCGGGGTGCCTGGAGGTCGCGGTGCACCACGCGACAGTTGTATTCCAAAACTGAGTCACTCAGATCACACGAGTACCCAAGCATGCTTGAAACTCATTCAAATGCAAGTGCTTTTATCTGTTGTCTTGATTGTTTCCCACTCATTCCTTTTGGTTTGGGGAACATGTCAAGATCCCATGCCCAGAGAACTTCAGGTAGAGTTCGGGGAAATGCTCAGTGCACAACCCAGGCAGGGTAAGGATCAGCATTTACACACTACTCAGAGAATTTTTATTTTCAGGGATGGATTTTTAGCCCAATTCAAGTTGAACAAAAGTGGTTTCGTGAAAATCACAGAAAATTTTTTTTCAGAAACTCCGGGGTGCCTGGAGGTCGAGGTGCACCACGCGACAGTTGTATTCGAAAACTGAGTCAGTCAGATCACACGAGTACCCAAGCATGTTTGAAACTCATTCAAATGCAAGTGCTTCTATCTGTTCTCTTGATTGTTTCCCACTCATTCCTTTTGGTTTGGGGAACATGTCAAAATCCCATGCCCAGAGAACTTCAGGTAGAGCTCGCGGAAATGCTCAGTGGACAACCCAGGCAGGGTAAGGATCAGTTTTTCCACACTACTCAGAGAATTTTTATTTTCAGTGATGGAATTTTAGCCCAATTCAAGTTGAAGAAAAGTGGTTTCGTGAAAATCGCAGAAAATTTTTTTTCAGAAACTCCGGGGTGCCTGGAGGTCGAGGTGCACCACGCGACAGTTGTATTCCAAAACTGAGTCACTCAGATCACACGAGTACCCAAGCATGCTTGAAACTCATTCTAATGCAAGTGCTTCTATCTGTTGTCTTGATTGTTTCCCACTCATTCCTTTTTGTTTGGGGAACATGTCAAAATCCCATGCCCAGAGAACTTCAGGTAGAGCTTGCGGAAATGCTCAGTGGACAACCCAGGCAGGGTATGGATCAGTATTTCCACACTACTCAAAGAATTTTTATTTTCAGTGAAAGATTTTTAGCCCAATTCAAGTTGAAGAAAAGTGGTTTCGTGAAAATCGCAGAAAATTTTTTTTCAGAAACTCCGGGATGCCTGGAGGTCGCGGTGCACCACGCGACAGTTGTATTCGAAAACTGAGTCACTCAGATCACACGAGTACCCAAACATGCTTGAAACTCATTCAAATGCAAGTGCCTCTATCTCTTTTCTTGATTGTTTCCCACTCATTCCTTTTGGTTTGGGGAACATGTCAAAATCCCATGCCCAGAGAACTTCAGGTAGAGTTCGGGGAAATGCTCAGTGCACAACCCAGGCAAGGTAAGGATCAGCATTTACACACTACTCAGAGAATTTTTATTTTCAGGGATGGATTTTTAGCCCAATTCAAGTTGAACAAAAGTGGTTTCGTGAAAATCACAGAAAATTTTTTTTCAGAAACTCCGGGGTGCCTGGAGGTCGAGGTGCACCACGCGACAGTTGTATTCGAAAACTGAGTCAGTCAGATCACACGAGTACCCAAGCATGTTTGAAACTCATTCAAATGCAAGTGCTTCTATCTGTTGTCTTGATTGTTTCCCACTCATTCCTTTTGGTTTGGGGAACATGTCAAAATCCCATGCCCAGAGAACTTCAGGTAGAGCTCGCGGAAATGCTCAGTGGACAACCCAGGCAGGGTAAGGATCAGTATTTCCACACTACTCAGAGAATTTTTATTTTCAGTGATGGATTTTTAGCCCAATTCAAGTTGAAGAAAAGTGGTTTCGTGAAAATCGCAGAAATTTTTTTTTCAGAAACTCCGGGGAGCCTGGAGGTCGCGGTGCGCCACGCGACAGTTGTATTCCAAAACTGAGTCACTCAGATCACACGAGTACCCAAGCATGCTTGAAACTCATTCAAATGCAATTGCTTCTATCTCTTTTCTTGATTGTTTCCCACTCATTCCTTTTGGTTTGGAAAACATGTCAAAATCCCATGCCCAGAGAACTTCAGGTAGAGTTCGCGGAAATGCTCAGTGGACACCCCAGGTAGGGTAAGGATCAGAATTTCCACACTACTCAGAGAATATTTATTTTCAGGGATGGATTTTTAGCCCAATTCAAGTTGATGAAAAGTGGTTTCGTGAAAATTGCAGAAAATTTTTTTTCAGAAACTCCGGGGTGCCTTGAGGTCGCGATGCACCACGCGACAGTTGTATTCCAAAACTGAGTCACTCAGATCACACGAGTACCCAAGCATGGTTGAAACTCATTCAAATGCAAGTGCATCTATCTCTTTTCTTGATTGTTTCCCACTCATTCCTTTTTGTTTGGGGAATATGTCAAAATCCCATTCCCAGAGAACTTCAGGTAGAGCTCGCGGAAATGCTCAGTGGACAACCCAGGCAGGGTAAGGATCAGTATTTCCGCACTACTCAAAGAATTTTTATTTTCAGTGAAAGATTTTTAGCCCAATTCAAGTTGAAGAAAAGTGGTTTCGTGAAAATCGCAGAAAATTTTTTTTCAGAAACTCCGGGATGCCTGGAGGTCGCGGTGCACCACGCGACAGTTGTATTCGAAAACTGAGTCACTCAGATCACACGAGTACCCAAACATGCTTGAAACTCATTCAAATGCAAGTGCCTCTATCTCTTTTCTTGATTGTTTCCCACTCATTCCTTTTCGTTTGGGGAACATGTCAAAATCCCATGCCCAGAGAACTTCAGGTAGAGTTCGGGGAAATGCTCAGTGGACAACTCAGGCAGTGTAAGGATCAGCATTTACACACTACTCAGAGAATTTTTATTTTCAGGGATGGATTTTTAGCCCAATTCAAGTTGAACAAAAGTGGTTTCGTGAAAATCACAGAAAATTTTTTTTCAGAAACTCCGGGGTGCCTGGAGGTCGAGGTGCACCACGCGACAGTTGTATTCGAAAACTGAGTCACTCAGATCACACGAGTACCCAAACATGCTTGAAACTCATTCAAATGCAAGTGCCTCTATCTCTTTTCTTGATTGTTTCCCACTCATTCCTTTTCGTTTGGGGAACATGTCAAAATCCCATGCCCAGAGAACTTCAGGTAGAGTTCGGGGAAATGCTCAGTGGACAACTCAGGCAGGGTAAGGATCAGCATTTACACACTACTCAGAGAATTTTTATTTTCAGGGATGGATTTTTAGCCCAATTCAAGTTGAACAAAAGTGGTTTCGTGAAAATCACAGAAAATTTTTTTTCAGAAACTCCGGGGTGCCTGGAGGTCGAGGTGCACCACGCGACAGTTGTATTCGAAAACTGAGTCAGTCAGATCACACGAGTACCCAAGTATGTTTGAAACTCATTCAAATGCAAGTGCTTCTATCTGTTGTCTTGATTGTTTCCCACTCATTCCTTTTGGTTTGGGGAACATGTCAAAATCCCATGCCCAGAGAACTTCAGGTAGAGCTCGCGGAAATGCTCAGTGGACACCCCAGGTAGGGTAAGGATCAGCATTTCCACACTACTCAGAGAATATTTATTTTCAGGGATGGATTTTTAGCCCAATTCAAGTTGATGAAAAGTGGTTTCGTGAAAATTGCAGAAAATTTTTTTTCAGAAACTCCGGGGTGCCTTGAGGTCGCGATGCACCACGCGACAGTTGTATTCCAAAACTGAGTCACTCAGATCACACGAGTACCCAAGCATGCTTGAAACTCATTCAAATGTAAGTGCCTCTAACTCTTTTCTTGATTGTTTCCCACTCATTCCTTTTGGTTTGGGGAACATGTCAAAATCCCATGCCCAGAGAACTTCAGGTAGAGTTCGGGGAAATGCTCAGTGCACAACCCAGGCAGGGTAAGGATCAGCATTTACACACTACTCAGAGAATTTTTATTTTCAGGGATGGATTTTTAGCCCAATTCAAGTTGAACAAAAGTGGTTTCGTGAAAATCGCAGAAATTTTTTTTTCAGAAACTCCGGGGTGCCTGGAGGTCGCGGTGCGCCACGCGACAGTTGTATTCCAAAACTGAGTCACTCAGATCACACGAGTACCCAAGCATGCTTGAAACTCATTCAAATGCAAGTGCTTCTATCTCTTTTCTTGATTGTTTCCCACTCATTCCTTTTGGTTTGGAAAACATGTCAAAATCCCATGCCCAGAGAACTTCAGGTAGAGTTCGCGGAAATGCTCAGTGGACACCCCAGGTAGGGTAAGGATCAGCATTTCCACACTACTCAGAGAATATTTATTTTCAGGGATGGATTTTTAGCCCAATTCAAGTTGATGAAAAGTAGTTTCGTGAAAATTGCAGAAATTTTTTTTTCAGAAACTCCGGGGTGCCTTGAGGTCGCGATGCACCACGCGACAGTTGTATACCAAAACTGAGTCACTCAGATCACACGAGTACCCAAGCATGCTTGAAACTCATTCAAATGCAAGTGCCTCTATCTCTTTTCTTGATTGTTTCCCACTCATTCCTTTTGGTTTGGGGAACATGTCAAAATCCCATGCCCAGAGAACTTCAGGTAGAGCTCACAGAAATGCTCAGTGGACAACCCAGGCAGGGTAAGGATCAGTATTTCCACACTACTCAGAGAATTTTTATTTTCAGGGATGGATTTTTAGCCCAATTCAAGTTGAAGAAAACTGGTTTCGTGAAAATCACAGAAAATTTTTTTTCAGAAACTCCGGGGTGTCTGGAGGTCGAGGTGCACCACGCGACAGTTGTATTCGAAAACTGAGTCAGTCAGATCACACGAGTACCCAAGCATGTTTGAAACTCATTCAAATGCAAGTGCTTCTATCTGTTGTCTTGATTGTTTCCCACTCATTCCTTTTGGTTTGGGGAACATGTCAAAATCCCATGCCCAGAGAACTTCAGGTAGAGCTCGCGGAAATGCTCAGTGGACAACCCAGGCAGGGTAAGGATCAGTATTTCTACACTACTCAGAGAATTTTTATTTTCAGTGATGGAATTTTAGCCCAATTCAAGTTGAAGAAAAGTGGTTTCGTGAAAATCGCAGAAAATTTTTTTTCAGAAACTCCGGGATGCCTGGAGGTCGAGGTGCACCACGCGACAGTTGTATTCGAAAACTGAGTCAGTCAGATCACACGAGTACCCAAGCATGTTTGAAACTCATTCAAATGCAAGTGCTTCTATCTGTTGTCTTGATTGTTTCCCACTCATTCCTTTTGGTTTGGGGAACATGTCAAAATCCCATTCCCAGAGAACTTCAGGTAGAGCTCGCGGAAATGCTCAGTGGACAACCCAGGCAGGGTAAGGATCAGTATTTCCACACTACTCAGAGAATTTTTGTTTTCAGTGATGGATTTTTAGCCCAATTCAAGTTGAAGAAAAGTGGTTTCATGAAAATCGCAGAAATTTTTTTTTCAGAAACTCCGGGGTGCCTGGAGGTCGCGGTGCGCCACGCGACAGTTGTATTCCAAAACTGAGTCACTCAGATCACACGAGTACCCAAGCATGCTTGAAACTCATTCAAATGCAAGTGCTTCTATCTGTTGTCTTGATTGTTTCCCACTCATTCCTTTTGGTTTGGGTAACATGTCAAAATCCCATGCCCAGAGAACTTCAGGTAGAGTTCGGGGAAATGCTCAGTGGAGAACCCAGGCAGGGTAAGGATCAGCATTTACACACTACTCAGAGAATTTTTATTTTCAGGGATGGATTTTTAGCCCAATTCAAGTTGAAGAAAAGTGGTTTCGTGAAAATCGCAGAAAATTTTTTTTCAGAAACTCCGGGGTGCCTGGAGGTCGCGGTGCAGCACGCGACAGTTGTTATCCAAAACTGAGTCACTCAGATCACACGAGTACCCAAGCATGCTTGAAACTCATTCAAATGCAAGTGCTTTTATCTGTTGTCTTGATTGTTTCCCACTCATTCCTTTTGGTTTGGGGAACATGTCAAGATCCCATGCCCAGAGAACTTCAGGTAGAGCTCGCGGAAATGCTCAGTGGACAACCCAGGCAGGGTAAGGATCAGTATTTCCACACTACTCAGAGAATTTTTATTTTCAGGGATCGATTTTTAGCCCATTTCAAGTTGAAGAAAAGTGGTTTCGTGAAAATCGCAGAAATTTTTTTTTCAGAAACTCCGGGGTGCCTGGAGGTCGCGGTGCACCACGCGACAGTTGTATTCGAAAACTGAGTCACTCAGATCACACGAGTACCCAAGCATGTTTGAAACTCATTCAAATGCAAGTGCTTCTATCTGTTGTCTTGATTGTTTACCACTCATTCCTTTTGGTTTGGGTAACATGTCAAAATCCCATGCCCAGAGAACTTCAAGTAGAGTTCGCAGAAATGCTCAGTGGACACCCCAGGTAGGGTAAGGATCAGCATTTCCACACTACTCAGAGAATATTTATTTTCAGGGATGGATTTTTAGCCCAATTCAAGTTGATGAAAGGTGGTTTCGTTAAAATTGCAGAAAATTTTTTTTCAGAAACTCCGGGGTGCCTTGAGGTCGCGATGCACCACGCGACAGTTGTATTCCAAAACTGAGTCACTCAGATCACACGAGTACCCAAGCATGCTTGAAACTCATTCAAATGCAAGTGCCTCTATCTCTTTTCTTGATTGTTTCCCACTCATTCCTTTTGGTTTGGGGAACATGTCAAAATCCCATGCCCAGAGAACTTCAGGTAGAGTTCGGGGAAATGCTCAGTGCACAACCCAGGCAGGGTAAGGATCAGCATTTACACACTACTCAGAGAATTTTTATTTTCAGGGATGGATTTTTAGCCCAATTCAAGTTGAACAAAAGTGGTTTCGTGAAAATCACAGAAAATTTTTTTTCAGAAACTCCGGGGTGCCTGGAGGTCGAGGTGCACCACGCGACAGTTGTATTCGAAAACTTAGTCAGTCAGATCACACGAGTACCCAAGCATGTTTGAAACTCATTCAAATGCAAGTGCTTCTATCTGTTGTCTTGATTGTTTCCCACTCATTCCTTTTGGTTTGGGGAACATGTCAAAATCCCATGCCCAGAGAACTTCAGGTAGAGCTCGCGGAAATGCTCAGTGGACAACCCAGGCAGGGTAAGGATCAGTATTTCCACACTACTCAGAGAATTTTTATTTTCAGTGATGGATTTTTAGCCCAATTCAAGTTGAAGAAAAGTGGTTTCGTGAAAATCGCAGAAATTTTTTTTTCAGAAACTCCAGGGTGCCTGGAGGTCGCGGTGCGCCACACGACAGTTGTATTCCAAAACTGAGTCACTCAGATCACACGAGTACCCAAGCATGCTTGAAACTCATTCAAATGCAAGTGCTTCTATCTCTTTTTTTGATTGTTTCCCACTCATTCCTTTTGGTTTGGAAAACATGTCAAAATCCCTTGCCCAGAGAACTTCAGGTAGAGTTCGCAGAAATGCTCAGTGGACACCCCAGGTAGGGTAAGGATCAGCATTTCCACACTACTCAGAGAATATTTATTTTCAGGGATGGATTTTTAGCCCAATTCAAGTTGATGAAAAGTAGTTTTGTGAAAATTGCAGAAATTTTTTTTTCAGAAACTCCGGGATGCCTTGAGGTCGCGATGCACCACGCGACAGTTGTATTTCAAAACTGAGTCACTCAGATCACACGAGTACCCAAGCATGCTTGAAACTCATTCAAATGCAAGTGCCTCTATCTCTTTTCTTGATTGTTTCCCACTCATTCCTTTTGGTTTGGAAAACATGTCAAAATCCCATGCCCAGAGAACTTCAGGTAGAGTTCGCGGAAATGCTCAGTGGACAACCCAAGCAGGGTAAGGATAAGTATTTCCACACTACTCAGAGAATTTTTATTTTCAGGGATGGATTTTTAGCCCAATTCAAGTTGAAGAAAAGTGGTTTCGTGAAAATCACATTAAATTTTTTTTCAGTAACTCCGGGGTGCCTGGAGGTCGAGGTGCACCACGCGACAGTTGTATTCGAAAACTGAGTCAGTCAGATCACACGAGTACCCAAGCATGTTTGAAACTCATTCAAATGCAAGTGCTTCTATCTGTTGTCTTGATTGTTTCCCACTCATTCCTTTTGGTTTGGGGAACATGTCAAAATCCCATTCCCAGAGAACTTCAGGTAGAGCTCGCGGAAATGCTCAGTGGACAACCCAGGCAGGGTAAGGATCAGTATTTCCACACTACTCAGAGAATTTTTGTTTTCAGTGATGGATTTTTAGCCCAATTCAAGTTGAAGAAAAGTGGTTTCGTGAAAATCGCAGAAATTTTTTTTTCAGAAACTCCGGGGTGCCTGGAGGTCGCGGTGCGCCACGCGACAGTTGTATTCCAAAACTGAGTCACTCAGATCACACGAGTACCCAAGCATGCTTGAAACTCATTCAAATGCAAGTGCTTCTATCTGTTGTCTTGATTGTTTCCCACTCATTCCTTTTGGTTTGGGTAACATGTCAAAATCCCATGCCCAGAGAACTTCAGGTAAAGTTCGCGGAAATGCTCAGTGGACACCCCAGGTAGGGTAAGGATCAGCATTTCCACACTACTCAGAGAATATTTATTTTCAGGGATGGATTTTTAGCCCAATTCAAGTTGAAGAAAAGTGGTTTCGTGAAAATCGCAGAAAATTTTTTTTTCAGAAACTCCGGGGTGCCTGGAGGTCGCGGTGCGCCACGCGACAGTTGTATTCCAAAACTGAGTCACTCAGATCACACGAGTACCCAAGCATCCTTGAAACTCATTCAAATGCAAGTGCTTCTATCTGTTGTCTTGATTGTTTCCCACTCATTCCTTTTGGTTTGGGGAATATGTCAAAATCCCATGCCCAGAGAACTTCAGGTAGAGCTCGCGGAAATGCTCAGTGGACAACCCAGGCAGGGTAAGGATCAGTTTTTCCACACTACTCAGAGAATTTTTATTTTCAGGGATGGAATTTTAGCCCAATTCAAGTTGAAGAAAAGTGGTTTCGTGAAAATCGCAGAAAATTTTTTTTCAGAAACTCCGGGGTGCCTGGAGGTCGCGGTGCACCACGCGACAGTTGTATTTGAAAACTGAGTCACTCAGATCACACGAGTACCCAAGCATGCTTGAAACTCATTCAAATGCAAGTGCTTCTATCTGTTGTCTTGATTGTTTCCCACTCATTCCTTTTGGTTTGGGGAACATGTCAAAATCCCATGCCCAGAGAACTTCAGGTAGAGTTCGCGGAAATGCTCAGTGGACACCCCAGGTAGGGTAAGGATCAGCATTTCCACACTACTCAGAGAATATTTATTTTCAGGGATGGATTTTTAGCCCAATTCAAGTTGATGAAAAGTGGTTTCGTGAAAATTGCAGAAAATTTTTTTTCAGAAACTCCGGGGTGCCTTGATGTCGCGATGCACCACGCGACAGTTGTATTCGAAAACTGAGTCACTCAGATCACACGGGTACCCACGCATGTTTGAAACTCATTCAAATGCAAGTGCTTCTATCTGTTGTCTTGATTGTTTCCCACTCATTCCTTTTGGTTTGGGGAACATGTCAAAATCCCATGCCCAGAGAACTTCAGGTAGAGCTCGCGGAAATGCTCAATGGACAACCCAGGCAGGGTAAGGATCATTATTTCCACACTACTCAGAGAATTTTTATTTTCAGTGATGGATTTTTAGCCCAATTCAAGTTGAAGAAAAGTGGTTTCGTGAAAATCGCAGAAAATTCTTTTTCAGAAACTCCGGGGTGCCTGGAGGTCGCGGTGCGCCACGCGACAGTAGTATTCCAAAACAGAGTCACTCAGATCACACGAGTACCCAAGCATGCTTGAAACTCATTCAAATGCAAGTGCTTCTATCTGTTGTCTTGATTGTTTCCCACTCATTCCTTTTGGTTTGGGGAATATGTCAAAATCCCATGCCCAGAGAACTTCAGGTAGAGCTCGCGGAAATGCTCAGTGGACAACCCAGGCAGGGTAAGGATCAGTATTTCCACACTACTCAGAGAATTTTTATTTTCAGTGATGGATTTTTAGCCCAATTCAAGTTGAAGAAAAGTGGTTTCGTGAAAATCGCAGAAATTTTTTTTTCAGAAACTCCAGGGTGCCTGGAGGTCGCGGTGCGCCACGCGACAGTTGTATTCCAAAACTGAGTCACTCAGATCACACGAGTACCCAAGCATGCTTGAAACTCATTCAAATGCAAGTGCTTCTATCTCTTTTTTTGATTGTTTCCCACTCATTCCTTTTGGTTTGGAAAACATGTCAAAATCCCTTGCCCAGAGAACTTCAGGTAGAGTTCGCAGAAATGCTCAGTGGACACCCCAGGTAGGGTAAGGATCAGCATTTCCACACTACTCAGAGAATATTTATTTTCAGGGATGGATTTTTAGCCCAATTCAAGTTGATGAAAAGTAGTTTTGTGAAAATTGCAGAAATTTTTTTTTCAGAAACTCCGGGATGCCTTGAGGTCGCGATGCACCACGCGACAGTTGTATTTCAAAACTGAGTCACTCAGATCACACGAGTACCCAAGCATGCTTGAAACTCATTCAAATGCAAGTGCCTCTATCTCTTTTCTTGATTGTTTCCCACTCATTCCTTTTGGTTTGGAAAACATGTCAAAATCCCATGCCCAGAGAACTTCAGGTAGAGTTCGCGGAAATGCTCAGTGGACAACCCAAGCAGGGTAAGGATAAGTATTTCCACACTACTCAGAGAATTTTTATTTTCAGGGATGGATTTTTAGCCCAATTCAAGTTGAAGAAAAGTGGTTTCGTGAAAATCACATTAAATTTTTTTTCAGTAACTCCGGGGTGCCTGGAGGTCGAGGTGCACCACGCGACAGTTGTATTCGAAAACTGAGTCAGTCAGATCACACGAGTACCCAAGCATGTTTGAAACTCATTCAAATGCAAGTGCTTCTATCTGTTGTCTTGATTGTTTCCCACTCATTCCTTTTGGTTTGGGGAACATGTCAAAATCCCATTCCCAGAGAACTTCAGGTAGAGCTCGCGGAAATGCTCAGTGGACAACCCAGGCAGGGTAAGGATCAGTATTTCCACACTACTCAGAGAATTTTTGTTTTCAGTGATGGATTTTTAGCCCAATTCAAGTTGAAGAAAAGTGGTTTCGTGAAAATCGCAGAAATTTTTTTTTCAGAAACTCCGGGGTGCCTGGAGGTCGCGGTGCGCCACGCGACAGTTGTATTCCAAAACTGAGTCACTCAGATCAGACGAGTACCCAAGCATGCTTGAAACTCATTCAAATGCAAGTGCTTCTATCTGTTGTCTTGATTGTTTCCCACTCATTCCTTTTGGTTTGGGTAACATGTCAAAATCCCATGCCCAGAGAACTTCAGGTAAAGTTCGCGGAAATGCTCAGTGGACACCCCAGGTAGGGTAAGGATCAGCATTTCCACACTACTCAGAGAATATTTATTTTCAGGGATGGATTTTTAGCCCAATTCAAGTTGAAGAAAAGTGGTTTCGTGAAAATCGCAGAAAATTTTTTTTTCAGAAACTCCGGGGTGCCTGGAGGTCGCGGTGCGCCACGCGACAGTTGTATTCCAAAACTGAGTCACTCAGATCACACGAGTACCCAAGCATCCTTGAAACTCATTCAAATGCAAGTGCTTCTATCTGTTGTCTTGATTGTTTCCCACTCATTCCTTTTGGTTTGGGGAATATGTCAAAATCCCATGCCCAGAGAACTTCAGGTAGAGCTCGCGGAAATGCTCAGTGGACAACCCAGGCAGGGTAAGGATCAGTTTTTCCACACTACTCAGCGAATTTTTATTTTCAGGGATGGAATTTTAGCCCAATTCAAGTTGAAGAAAAGTGGTTTCGTGAAAATCGCAGAAAATTTTTTTTCAGAAACTCCGGGGTGCCTGGAGGTCGCGGTGCACCACGCGACAGTTGTATTTGAAAACTGAGTCACTCAGATCACACGAGTACCCAAGCATGCTTGAAACTCATTCAAATGCAAGTGCTTCTATCTGTTGTCTTGATTGTTTCCCACTCATTCCTTTTGGTTTGGGGAACATGTCAAAATCCCATGCCCAGAGAACTTCAGGTAGAGTTCGCGGAAATGCTCAGTGGACACCCCAGGTAGGGTAAGGATCAGCATTTCCACACTACTCAGAGAATATTTATTTTCAGGGATGGATTTTTAGCCCAATTCAAGTTGATGAAAAGTGGTTTCGTGAAAATTGCAGAAAATTTTTTTTCAGAAACTCCGGGGTGCCTTGAGGTCGCGATGCACCACGCGACAGTTGTATTCGAAAACTGAGTCACTCAGATCACACGGGTACCCACGCATGTTTGAAACTCATTCAAATGCAAGTGCTTCTATCTGTTGTCTTGATTGTTTCCCACTCATTCCTTTTGGTTTGGGGAACATGTCAAAATCCCATGCCCAGAGAACTTCAGGTAGAGCTCGCGGAAATGCTCAATGGACAACCCAGGCAGGGTAAGGATCATTATTTCCACACTACTCAGAGAATTTTTATTTTCAGTGATGGATTTTTAGCCCAATTCAAGTTGAAGAAAAGTGGTTTCGTGAAAATCGCAGAAAATTCTTTTTCAGAAACTCCGGGGTGCCTGGAGGTCGCGGTGCGCCACGCGACAGTAGTATTCCAAAACAGAGTCACTCAGATCACACGAGTACCCAAGCATGATTGAAACTCATTCAAATGCAAGTGCTTCTATCTGTTGTCTTGATTGTTTCCCACTCATTCCTTTTGGTTTGGGGAATATGTCAAAATCCCATGCCCAGAGAACTTCAGGTAGAGCTCGCGGAAATGCTCAGTTGACAACCCAGGCAGGGTAAGGATCAGTTTTTCCACACTACTAAGAGAATTTTTATTTTCAGTGATGGAATTTTAGCCCAATTCAAATTGAAGAAAAGTGGTTTCGTGAAAGTCGCAGAAAAATTTTTTTCAGAAACTCCGGGGTGCCTGGAGGTCGCGGTGCACCACGCGACAGTTGTATTCCAAAACTGAGTCACTCAGATCACACGAGTACCCAAGCATGCTTGAAACTCATTCAAATGCAAGTGCTTCTATCTGTTGTCTTGATTGTTTACCACTCATTCCTTTTGGTTTGGGGAACATGTGAAAATCCCATGCCCAGAGAACTTCAGGTAGAGTTCGCGGAAATGCTCAGTGGACACCCCAGGTAGGGTAAGGATCAGCATTTCCACACTACTCAGAGAATATTTATTTTCAGGGATGGATTTTTAGCCCAATTCAAGTTGATGAAAAGTGGTTTCGTGAAAATTGCAGAAAATTTTTTTTCAGAAACTCCGGGGTGCCTTGAGGTCGCGATGCACCACGCGACAGTTGTATTCGAAAACTGAGTCACTCAGATCACACGGGTACCCACGCATGTTTGAAACTCATTCAAATGCAAGTGCTTCTATCTGTTGTCTTGATTGTTTCCCACTCATTCCTTTTGGTTTGGGGAATATGTCAAAATCCCATGCCCAGAGAACTTCAGGTAGAGCTCGCGGAAATGCTCAATGGACAACCCAGGCAGGGTAAGGATCATTATTTCCACACTACTCAGAGAATTTTTATTTTCAGTGATGGATTTTTAGCCCAATTCAAGTTGAAGAAAAGTGGTTTCGTGAAAATCGCCGAAAATTCTTTTTCAGAAACTCCGGGGTGCCTGGAGGTCGCGGTGCGCCACGCGACAGTAGTATTCCAAAACAGAGTCACTCAGATCACACGAGTACCCAAGCATGCTTGAAACTCATTCAAATGCAAGTGCTTCTATCTGTTGTCTTGATTGTTTCCCACTCATTCCTTTTGGTTTGGGGAATATGTCAAAATCCCATGCCCAGAGAACTTCAGGTAGAGCTCGCGGAAATGCTCAGTGGACAACCCAGGCAGGGTAAGGATCAGTTTTTCCACACTACTAAGAGAATTTTTATTTTCAGTGATGGAATTTTAGCCCAATTCACATTGAAGAAAAGTGGTTTCGTGATAGTCGCAGAAAAATTTTTTTCAGAAACTCCGGGGTGCCTGGAGGTCGCGGTGCACCACGCGACAGTTGTATTCCAAAACTGAGTCACTCAGATCACACGAGTACCCAAGCATCCTTGAAACTCATTCAAATGCAAGTGCTTCTATCTGTTGTCTTGATTGTTTCCCACTCATTCCTTTTGGTTTGGGGAACATGTCAAAATCCCATGCCCAGAGAACTTCAGGTAGAGCTCGCGGAAATGCTCAGTGGACAACCCAGGCAGGGTAAGGATCAGTATTTCCACACTACTCAGAGAATTTTTATTTTCAGGGATGGATTTTTAGCCCAATTCAAGTTGAAGAAAAGTGGGTTCGTGAAAATCGCAGAAAATTTTTTTTCAGAAACTCCGGGGTGCCTGGAGGTCGCGGTGCACCACGCGACAGTTGAATTCGAAAACTGAGTCACTCAGATCACACGAGTACCCAAGCATGCTTGAATCTCATTCAAATGCAAGTGCTTCTATCTGTTGTCTTGATTGTTTCCCACCCATTCCTTTTGGTTTGGGGAACATGTCAAAATCCCATGCCCAGAGAACTTCAGGTAGAGCTCGCGGAAATGCTCAGTGGACAACCCAGACAGGGTAAGGATCAGTATTTCCACACTACTCAGAGAATTTTTATTTTCAGTGATGGATTTTTAGCCCAATTCAAGTTGACGAAAAGGGGTTTCGTGAAAATCGCAGAAAATTTTTTTTCAGAAACTCCGGGGTGCCTGGAGGTTGCGGTGCACCACGCGACAGTTGAATTCGAAAACTGAGTCAGTCAGATCACACGAGTACCCAAGCATGCTTGAATTTCATTCAAATGCAAGTGCTTCTATCTGTTGTCTTGATTGTTTCCCCCTCATTCCTTTTGGTTTGGGTAACATGTCAAAATCCCATGCCCAGAGAACTTCACGTAGAGTTCGCGGAAATGCTCAGTGGACACCCCAGGTAGGGTAAGGATCAGCATTTCCACACTACTCAGAGAATATTTATTTTCAGGGATGGATTTTTAGCCCAATTCAAGTTGATGAAAAGTGGTTTCGTGAAAATTGCAGAAAATTTTTTTTCAGAAACTCCGGGGTGCCTTGAGGTCGCGATGCACCACGCGACAGTTGTATTCCAAAACTGAGTCACTCAGATCACATGAGTACCCAAGCATGCTTGAAACTCATTCAAATGCAAGTGCCTCTATCTCTTTTCTTGATTGTTTCCCACTCATTCCTTTTGGTTTGGGGAACATGTCAAAATCCCATGCCCAGAGAACTTCAGGTAGAGTTCGGGGAAATGCTCAGTGGACAACCCAGGCAGGGTAAGGATCAGCATTTACACACTACTCAGAGAATTTTTATTTTCAGGGATGGATTTTTAGCCCAATTCAAGTTGAAGAAAAGTGGTTTCGTGAAAATCACAGAAAATTTTTTTCAGAAACTCCGGGGTGCCTGGAGGTCGCGGTGCACCACGCAACAGTTGTATTCCAAAACTGAGTCACTCAGATCACATGAGTACCCAAGCATGCTTGAATCTCATTCAAATGCAAGTGCTTCTATCTGTTGTCTTGATTGTTTCCCACTCATTCCTTTTGGTTTGGGGAACATGTCAAAATCCCATGCCTAGAGAACTTCAGGTAGAGCTCGCGGAAATGCTCAGTGGACACCCCAGGTAAGGTAAGGATCAGCATTTCCACACTACTCAGAGAATATTTATTTTCAGGGATGGATTTTTAGCCCAATTCAAGTTGATGAAAAGTGGTTTCGTGAAAATTGCAGAAATTTTTTTTTCAGAAACTCTGGGGTGCCTTGAGGTCGCGATGCACCACGCTACAGTTGTATACCAAAACTGAGTCACTCAGATCACACGAGTACCCAAGCATGCTTGAAACTCATTCAAATGCAAGTGCCTCTATATCTTTTCTTGTTTCCCACTCATTCCTTTTGGTTTGGGGAACATGTCAAAATCCCATGCCCAGAGAACTTCAGGTAGAGCTCGCGGAAATGCTCAGTGGACAACCCAGGCAGGGTAAGGATCAGTATTTCCACACTACTCAGAGAATTTTTATTTTCAAGGATGGATTTTTAGCCCAATTCAAGTTGAAGAAAAGTGGTTTCGTGAAAATCGCAGAAAAATTTTTTTCAGAAACTCCGGGGTGCCTGGAGGTCGCGATGCACCACGCGACAGTTGTATTCCAAAACTGAGTCACTCAGATCACACGAGTACCCAAGCATGCTTGAAACTCATTCAAATGCAAGTGCTTCTATCTGTTGTCTTGATTGTTTCCCACTCATTCCTTTTGGTTTGGGGAACATGTCAAAATCCAATGCCCAGAGAACTTCAGGTAGAGCTCGCGGAAAAGCTCAGTGGACAGCCCAGGCAGGGTAAGGATCAGTATTTCCATACTACTCCGAGAATTTTTATTTTCAGTGATGGATTTTTAGCCCAATTCAAGTTGAAGAAAAGTGGTTTCGTGAAAATCGCAGAAAATTTTTTTTCAGAAACTCCGGGGTGCCTGGAGGTCGCGGTGCACCACGCGACAGTTGTATTCGAAAACTGAGTCACTCAGATCACACGAGTACCCAAGCATGTTTGAAACTCATTCAAATGCAAGTGCTTCTATCTCTTGTCTTGATTGTTTACCACTCATTCCTTTTGGTTTGGGGAACATGTCAAAATCCCATGCCCAGAGAACTTCAGGTAGAGCTCGCGGAAATGCTCAGTGGACAACCCAGGCAGGGTAAGGATCACTATTTCCACACTACTCAGAGAATTTTTATTTTCAGTGAAAGATTTTTAGCCCAATTCAAGTTGAAGAAAAGTGGTTTCGTGAAAATCGCAGAAAATTTTTTTTCAGAAATTCCGGGATGCCTGGAGGTCGCGGTGCACCACGTGACAGTTGTATTCGAAAACTGAGTCACTCAGATCACACGAGTACCCAAGCATGCTTGAAACTTATTCAAATGCAAGTGCTTCTATCTGTTGTCTTGATTGTTTCCCACTCATTCCTTTTCGTTTGGGGAACATGTCAAAATCCCATGCCCAGAGAACTTCAGGTAGAGTTCGGGGAAATGCTCAGTGGACAACTCAGGCAGGGTAAGGATCAGCATTTACACACTACTCAGAGAATTTTTATTTTCAGGGATGGATTTTTAGCCCAGTTCAAGTTGAAGAAAAGTGGTTTCGTGAAAATCGCAGAAATATTTTTTTCAGAAACTCCGGGGTGCCTGGAGGTGGAGGTGCACAACGCGACAGTTGTATTCCAAAACTGAGTCACTCAGATCACATGAGTACCCAAGCATGCTTGAAACTCATTCAAATGCAAGTGCTTCTATCTGTTGTCTTGATTGTTTCCCACTCATTCCTTTTGGTTTGGGGAACATGTCAATATCCCATGCCCAGAGAACTTCAGGTAGAGTTCGCGGAAATGCTCAGTGGACACCCCAGGTAGGGTAAGGATCAGCATTTCCACACTACTCAGAGAATATTTATTTTCAGGGATGGATGTTTAGCCCAATTCAAGTTGATGAAAAGTGGTTTCGTGAAAATTGCAGAAAATTTTTTTTCAGAAACTCCGGGGTGCCTTGAGGTCGCGATGCACCACGCGACAGTTCAATTCCAAAACTGAGTCACTCAGATCACACGAGTACCCAAGCATGCTTGAAACTCATTCAAATGCAAGTGCCTGTATCTCTTTTCTTGATTGTTTCCCACTCATTCCTTTTGGTTTGGGGAACATGTCAAAATCCCATGCCCAGAGAACTTCAGGTAGAGCTCGCGGAAAAGCTCAGTGGACAACCCAGGCAGGGTAAGGATCAGTATTTCCATACTACTCCGAGAATTTTTATTTTCAGTGATGGATTTTTAGCCCAATTCAAGTTGAAGAAAAGTGGTTTCGTGAAAATCGCAGAAAATTTTTTTTCAGAAACTCCGGGGTGCCTGGAGGTCGCGGTGCACCACGCGACAGTTGTATTCCAAAACTGAGTCACTCAGATCACACGAGTACCCAAGCATGTTTGAAACTCATTCAAATGCAAGTGCTTCTATCTCTTGTCTTGATTGTTTACCACTCATTCCTTTTGGTTTGGGGAACATGTCAAAATCCCATGCCCAGAGAACTTCAAGTAGAGTTCGCGGAAATGGTCAGTGGACACCAAAGGTAGGGTAAGGATCAGCATTTCCACACTACTCAGAGAATATTTATTTTCAGGGATGGATTTTTACCCCAATTCAAGTTGAAGAAAAGTGGTTTCGTGAAAATCGCAGAAATTTTTTTTTCAGAAACTCCAGGGTGCCTGGAGGTCGAGGTGCACCACGCGACAGTTGTATTCCAAAACTGAGTCACTCAGATCACATGAGTACCCAAGCATGCTTAAAACTCATTCAAATGCAAGTGCTTCTATCTGTTGTCTTGATTGTTTCCCACTCATTCCTTTTGGTTTGGGGAACATGTCAAAATCCCATGCCCAGAGAACTTCAAGTAGAGTTCGCGGAAATCCTCAGTGGACACCAAAGGTAGGGTAAGAATCAGCATTTCCACACTACTCAGAGAATATTTATTTTCAGGGATGGATTTTTAGCCCAATTCAAGTTGATGAAAAGTGGTTTCGTGAAAATTGCAGAAAATTTTTTTTCAGAAACTCCGGGGTGCCTTGAAGTCGCGATGCACCACGCGACAGTTGTATTCCAAAACTGAGTCACTCAGATCACACGTGTACCCAAGCATTCTTGAAACTCATTCAAATGCAAGTGCCTCTATATCTTTTCTTGATTGTTTCCCACTCATTCCTTTTGGTTTGGGGAACATGTCAAAATCCCATGTCCAGAGAACTTCAGGTAGAGCTCGCGGAAATGCTCAGTGGACAACCCAGGCAGGGTAAGGATCACTATTTCCACACTACTCAGAGAATTTTTATTTTCAGGGATGGATTTTTAGCCCAATTCAAGTTGAAGAAAAGTGGGTTCGTGAAAATCGCAGAAAATTTTTTTTCAGAAACTCCGGGGTGCCTGGAGGTCGCGGTGAACCACGTGACAGTTGAATTCGAAAACTGAGTCACTCAGATCACACGAGTACCCAAGCATGCTTGAATCTCATTCAAATGCAAGTGCTTCTATCTGTTGTCTTGATTGTTTCCCACTCATTCCTTTTGGTTTGGGGAACATGTCAAAATCCCATGCCCAGAGAACTTCAGGTAGAGCTCGCGGAAATGCTCAGTGGACAACCCAGACAGGGTAAGGATCAGTATTTCCACACTACTCAGAGAATTTTTATTTTCAGTGATGGATTTTTAGCCCAATTCAAGTTGACGAAAAGGGGTTTCGTGAAAATCGCAGAAAATTTTTTTTCAGAAACTCCGGGGTGCCTGGAGGTCGCGGTGCACCACGCGACAGTTGAATTCGAAAACTGAGTCAGTCAGATCACACGAGTACCCAAGCATGCTTGAATCTCATTCAAATGCAAGTGCTTCTATCTGTTGTCTTGATTGTTTCCCACTCATTCCTTTTGGTTTGGGTAACATGTCAAAATCCCATGCCCAGAGAACTTCACGTAGAGTTCGCGGAAATGCTCAGTGGACACCCCAGGTAGGGTAAGGATCAGCATTTCCACACTACTCAGAGAATATTTATTTTCAGGGATGGATTTTTAGCCCAATTCAAGTTGATGAAAAATGGTTTCGTGAAAATTGCAGAAAATTTTTTTTCAGAAACTCCGGGGTGCCTTGAGGTCGCGATGCACCACGCGACAGTTGTATTCCAAAACTGAGTCACTCAGATCACACGAGTACCCAAGCATGCTTGAAACTCATTCAAATGCAAGTGCCTCTATATCTTTTCTTGTTTCCCACTCATTCCTTTTGGTTTGGGGAACATGTCAAAATCCCATGCCCAGAGAACTTCAGGTAGAGCTCGCGGAAATGCTCAGTGGACAACCCAGGCAGGGTAAGGATCAGTATTTCCACACTACTCAGAGAATTTTTATTTTCAAGGATGGATTTTTAGCCCAATTCAAGTTGAAGAAAAGTGGTTTCGTGAAAATCGCAGAAAATTTTTTTTCAGAAACTCCGGGGTGCCTGGAGGTCGCGGTGCACCACGCGACAGTTGTATTCCAAAACTGAGTCACTCAGATCACACGAGTACCCAAGCATGCTTGAAACTCATTCAAATGCAAGTGCCTCTATCTCTTTTCTTGATTGTTTCCCACTCATTCCTTTTTGTTTGGGGAACATGTCAAAATCCCATGCGCAGAGAACTTCAGGTAGAGCTCGCGGAAATGCTCAGTGGACAACCCAGGCAGGGTAAGGATCAGTATTTCCACACTACTCAAAGAATTTTTATTTTCAGTGAAAGATTTTTAGCCCAATTCAAGTTGAAGAAAAGTGGTTTCGTGAAAATCGCAGAAAATTTTTTTTCAGAAACTCCGGGATGCCTGGAGGTCGCGGTGCACCACGCGACAGTTGTATTCGAAAACTGAGTCACTCAGATCACACGAGTACCCAAACATGCTTGAAACTCATTCAAATGCAAGTGCCTCTATCTGTTTTCTTGATTGTTTCCCACTCATTCCTTTTCGTTTGGGGAACATGTCAAAATCCCATGCCCAGAGAACTTCAGGTAGAGTTCGGGGAAATGCTCAGTGGACAACTCAGGCAGGGTAAGGATCAGCATTTACACACTACTCAGAGAATTTTTATTTTCAGGGATGGATTTTTAGCCCAATTCAAGTTTAAGAAAAGTGGTTTCGTGAAAATCGCAGAAATATTTTTTTCAGAAACTCCGGGGTGCCTGGAGGTGGAGGTGCACAACGCGACAGTTGTATTCCAAAACTGAGTCACTCAGATCACATGAGTACCCAAGCATGCTTGAAACTCATTCAAATGCAAGTGCTTCTATCTGTTGTCTTGATTGTTCCCCACTCATACCTTTTGGTTTGGGGAACATGTCAAAATCCCATGCCCAGAGAACTTCAGATAGAGTTCGGGGAAATGCTCAGTGGACACCCCAGGTAGGGTAAGGATCAGCATTTCCACACTACTCAGAGAATATTTATTTTCAGGGATGGATTTTTAGCCCAATTCAAGTTGATGAAAAGTGGTTTCGTGAAAATCGCAGAAAATTTTTTTTCAGAAACTCCGGGGTGCCTGGAGGTCGCGGTGCACCACGCGACAGTTGAATTCGAAAACTAAGTCACTCAGATCACACGAGTACCCAAACATGCTTGAAACTCATTCAAATGCAAGTGCCTCTATCTGTTTTCTTGATTGTTTCCCACTCATTCCTTTTGGTTTGGGGAACATGTCAAAATCCCATGCCCAGAGAACTTCAGGTAGAGTTCGGGGAAATGCTCAGTGGACAACCCAGGCAGGGTAAGGATCAGTATTTCCACACTACTCAGAGAATTTTTATTTTCAGGGATGGATTTTTAGCCCATTTCAAGTTGAAGAAAAGTGGTTTCGTGAAAATCTTAGAACATTTTTTTTCAGAAACTCCGGGGTGCCTTGAGGTCGCGATGCACCACGCGACAGTTGTATTCGAAAACTGAGTCACTCAGATCACACGAGTACCCAAGCATGTTTGAATCTCATTCAAATGCAAGTGCTTCTATCTGTTTTCTTGATTGTTTCCCACTCATTCCTTTTCGTTTGGGGAACATGTCAAAATCCCATGCCCAGAGAACTTCAGGTAGAGTTCGGGGAAATGCTCAGTGGACAACCCAGGCAGGGTAAGGATCAGCATTTACACACTACTCAGAGAATTTTTATTTTCAGGGAAGGATTTTTAGCCCAATTCAAGTTGAAGAAAAGTGGTTTCGTGAAAATCGCAGAAAATTTTTTTTCAGAAACTCCGGGGTGCCTGGAGGTCGCGGTGCACCACGCGACAGTTGTATTCCAAAACTGAGTCACTCAGATCACACGAGTACCCAAGCATGCTTGAAACTCATTCAAATGCAAGTGCTTTTATCTGTTGTCTTGATTGTTTCCCACTCATTCCTTTTGGTTTGGGGAACATGTCAAAATCCCATGCCCAGAGAACTTCAGGTAGAGCTCGCGGAAATGCTCAGTGGACAACCCAGGCAGGGTAAGGATCAGTATTTCCACACTACTCAGAGAATTTTTATTTTCAGAGATGGATTTTTAGCCCATTTCAAGTTGAAGAAAAGTGGTTTCGTGAAAATCGCAGAAATTTTTTTTTCAGAAACTCCGGGGTGCCTGGAGGTCGCGGTGCACCACGCGACAGTTGTATTCGAAAACTGAGTCACTCAGATCACACGAGTACCCAAGCATGTTTGAAACTCATTCAAATGCAAGTGCTTCTATCTGTTGTCTTGATTGTTTACCACTCATTCCTTTTGGTTTGGGGAACATGTCAAAATCCCATGCCCAGAGAAATTCAGGTAGAGTTCGGGGAAATGCTCAGTGGACAACCCAGGCAGGGTAAGGATCAGCATTTACACACTACTCAGAGAATTTTTATTTTCAGGGATGGATTTTTAGCCCAATTCAAGTTGAAGAAAAGAGGTTTCGTGAAAATCGCAGAAAATTTTTTTTCAGAAACTCCGGGGTGCCTGGAGGTCGCGGTGCACCACGCGACAGTTGTATTCCAAAACTGAGTCACTCAGATCACACGAATACCCAAGCATGCTTGAAACTCATTCAAATGCAAGTGCTTCTATCTGTTGTCTTGATTGTTTCCCACTCATTCCTTTTGGTTTGGGGAACATGTCAAAATCCCATGCCCAGAGAACTTCAGGTAGAGCTCGCGGAAATGCTCAGTGGACAACCCAGGCAGGGTAAGGATCAGTATTTCCACACTACTCAGAGAATTTTTATTTTCAGGGATGGATTTTTAGCCCATTTCAAGTTGAAGAAAAGTGGTTTCGTGAAAATCGCAGAAAATTTTTTTTCAGAAACTCCGGGGTTCCTTGAGGTCGCGATGCACCACGCGACAGTTGTATTCGAAAACTGAGTCACTCAGATCACACGAGTACCCAAGCATGTTTGAAACTCATTCAAATGCAAGTGCTTCTATCTGTTGTCTTGATTGTTTCCCACGCATTCCTTTTGGTTTGGGTAAAATGTCAAAATCCCATGCCCAGAGAACTTCAGGTAGAGCTCGCGGAAATGCTCAGTGGACAACCCAGGCAGGGTAAGGATCAGTATTTCCACACTACTCAGAGAATTTTTATTTTCAGGGATGGATTTTTAGCCCATTTCAAGTTGAAGAAAAGTGGTTTCGTGAAAATCGCAGAAAATTTTTTTTCAGAAACTCCGGGGTGCCTGGAGGTCGCGGTGCACCACGCGACACTTGTATTCGAAAACTGAGTCACTCAGATCACACGAGTACCCAAGCATGTTTGAAACTCATTCAAATGCAAGTGCTTCTATCTGTTGTCTTGATTGTTTACCACTCATTCCTTTTGGTTTGGGTAACATGTCAAAATCCCATGCCCAGAGAACTTCAAATAGAGTTCGCGGAAATGCTCAGTGGACACCCCAGGTAGGGTAAGGATCAGCATTTCCACAATACTCAGAGAATTTTTATTTTCAGGGATGGATTTTTAGCCCAATTCAAGTTGAAGAAAAGTGGTTTCGTGAAAATCGCAGAAAATTTTTTTTCAGAAACTCCGGGGTGCCTGGAGGTCGCGGTGCACCACGCGACAGTTGTATTCGAAAACTGAGTCACTCAGATCACACGAGTACCCAAGCATGTTTGAAACTCATTCAAATGCAAGTGCTTCTATGTGTTGTCTTGATTGTTTACCACTCATTCCTTTTGGTTTGGGGAACATGTCAAAATCCCATGCCCAGAGAACTTCAAGTAGAGTTCGCGGAAATGCTCAGTGGACACCCCAGGTAGGGTAAGGATTTGCATTTCCACACTACTCAGAGAATATTTATTTTCAGGGATGGATTTTTACCCCAATTCAAGTTGATGAAAAGTGGTTTCGTGAAAATCGCAGAAAATTTTTTTTCAGAAACTCCGGGGTGCCTGGAGGTCGCGGAGCACTACGCGACAGTTGTATTCCAAAACTGAGTCACTCAGATCACACGAGTACCCAAGCATGCTTAAAACTCATTCAAATGCAAGTGCCTCTGTCTCTTTTCTTGATTGTTTCCCACTCATTCCTTTTTGTTTGGGGAACATGTCAAAATCCCATGCCCAGAGAACTTCAGGTAGAGCTCGCGGAAATGCTCAGTGGACAACCCAGGCAGGGTAAGGATCAGTATTTCCACACTACTCAGAGAATTTTTATTTTCAGTGATGGATTTTTAGCCCAATTCAAGTTGAAGAAAAGTGGTTTCGTGAAAATCGCAGAAAATTTTTTTTCAGAAACTCCGGGATGCCTGGAGGTCGCGGTGCACCACGCGACAGTTGTATTCAAAAACTGAGTCACTCAGATCACACGAGTACCCAAACATGCTTGAAACTCATTCAAATGCAAGTGCCTCTATCTGTTTTCTTGATTGTTTCCCACTCATTCCTTTTCGTTTGGGGAACATGTCAAAATCCCATGCCCAGAGAACTTCAGGTAGAGTTCGGGGAAATGCTCAGTGGACAACCCAGGCAGGGTAAGGATCAGCATTTACACACTACTCAGAGAATTTATATTTTCAGGGATGGATTTTTAGCCCAATTCAAGTTGAAGAAAAGTGGTTTCGTGAAAATCGCAGAAAATTTTTTTTCAGAAACTCCGTGGTGCCTGGAGGTCGCGGTGCACCACGCGACAGTTGTATTCGAAAACTGAGTCACTCAGATCACACGAGTACCCAAGCATGCTTGAAACTCATTCAAATGCAAGTGCTTCTATCTGTTGTCTTGATTGTTTCCCACTCATTCCATTTGGTTTGGGGAACATGTCAAAATCCCATGCCCAGAGAACTTCAGGTAAAGCTAGCGGAAATGCTCAGTGGACACCCCAGGTAGGGTAAGGATCAGCATTTCCACAATACTCAGAGAATTTTTATTTTCAGGGATGGATTTTTAGCCCAATTCAAGTTTAAGAAAAGTGGTTTCGTGAAAATCGCAGAAAATTTTATTTCAGAAACTCCGGGGTGCCTGGAGGTCGCGGTGCACCACGCGACAGTTGTATTCCAAAAATGAGTCACTCAGATCCCACGAGTACCCAAGCATGCTTGAAACTCATTCAAATGCAAGTGCTTCTATCTGTTGTCTTGATTGTTTCCCACTCATTCCTTTTGGTTTGGGGAACATGTCAAAATCCCATTTCCAGAGAACTTCAAGTAGAGTTTGCGGAAATGCTCAGTGGACACCCCAGGTAGAGTAAGGATCAGCATTTCCACACTACTCAGAGAATTTTTATTTTCAGGGATGGATTTTTAGCCCAATTGAAGTTGAAGAAAAGTGGTTTCGTGAAAATCGCAGAAAATTTTTTTTCAGAAACTCCGGGGTGCCTTGAGGTCGCGGTGCACCACGCGACAGTTGTATTCGAAAACTGAGTCACTCAGATCACACGAGTACCCAAGCATGTTTGAAACTCATTCAAATGCAAGTGCTTCTATCTGTTGTCTTGATTGTTTCCCACTCATTCCTTTTGGTTTGGGTAACATGTCAAAATCCCATGCCCAGAGAACTTCAAGTAGAGTTCGCAGAAATGCTCAGTGGACACCCCAGGTAGGGTAAGGATCAGCATTTCCACACTACTCAGAGAATATTTATTTTCAGGGATGGATTTTTAGCCCAATTCAAGTTGATGAAAAGTGGTTTCGTGAAAATTGCAGAAATTTTTTTTTCAGAAACTCTGGGGTGCCTTGAGGTCGCGATGCACCACGCGACAGTTGTATACCAAAACTGAGTCACTCAGATCACACGAGTACCCAAGCATGCTTGAAACTCATTCAAATGCAAGTGCCTCTATCTCTTTTCTTGATTGTTTCCCACTCATTCCTTTTGGTTTGGGGAACATGTCAAAATCCCATGCCCAGAGAACTTCAGGTAGAGCTCGGGGAAATGCTCAGTGGACAACCCAGGCAGGGTAAGGATCAGTATTTCCACACTACTCAGAGAATTTTTATTTTCAGTGATGGATTTTTAGCTCAATTCAAGTTGAAGAAAAGTGGTTTCGTGAAAAACGGAGAAAATTTTTTTTCAGAAACTCCGGGGTGCCTTGAGGTCGCGATGCACCACGCCACAGTTGTATTCCAAAACTGAGTCACTCAGATCACACTAGTACCCAAGCATGCTTGAAACTCATTCAAATGCATGTGCCTCTATCTCTTTTCTTGATTGTTTCCCACTCATTCCTTTTGGTTTGGGGAACATGTCAAAATCCCATGCCCAGAGAATTTCAGGTAGAGCTCGCGCAAATGCTCAGTGTACAACCCAGGCAGGGTAAGGATCAGTATTTCCACACTTCTCAGAGTATTTTTATTTTCAGTGATGGATTTTTAGCCCAATTCAAGTTGAAGAAAAGTGGTTTCGTGAAAATCGCAGAAAATTTTTTTTCAGAAACTCCGGGGTGCCTGGAGGTCGCGGTGCACCACGCGACAGTTGTATTCGAAAACTGAGTCATTCAGATCACACGAGTACCCAAGCATGTTTTAAACTCATTCAAATGCAAGTGCTTCTATCTGTTGTCTTGATTGTTTCCCACTCATTCCTTTTGGTTTGGGTAAAATGTCAAAATCCCATGCCCAGAGAACTTCAGGTAGAGTTAGGGGAAATGCTCAGTGGACACCCCAGGTAGGGTAAGGATCAGCATTTCCACACTACTCAGAGAATATTTATTTTCAGGGATGGATTTTTAGCCCAATTCAAGTTGATGAAAAGTGGTTTCGTGAAAATTGCAGAAATTTTTTTTTCAGAAACTCCGGGGTGCCTTGAGGTCGCGATGCACCACGCGACAGTTATATTCGAAAACTGAGTCACTCAGATCACACGAGTACCCAAGCATGTTTGAAACTCATTCAAATGCAAGTGCTTCTATCTGTTGTCTTGATTGTTTACCACTCATTCCTTTTGGTTTGGGGAACATGTCAAAATCCCATGCCCAGAGAATTTCAGGTAGAGCTCGCGCAAATGCTCAGTGGACAACCCAGGCAGGGTAAGGATCAGTATTTCCACACTACTCAGAGAATTTTTATTTTCAGGGATGGATTTTTAGCCCAATTCAAGTTGAAGAAAAGTGGTTTCGTGAAAATCGCAGAAAATTTTTTTTCAGAAACTCCGGGGTGCCTGGAGGTCGCGGTGCACCACGCGACAGTTGTATTCGAAAACTGAGTCACTCAGATCACACGAGTACCCAAGCATGTTTGAAACTCATTCAAATGCAAGTGCTTCTATCTGTTGTCTTGATTGTTTACCACTCATTCCTTTTGGTTTGGGGAACATGTCAAAATCCCATTTCCAGAGAACTTCAAGTAGAGTTTGCGGAAATGCTCAGTGGACACCCCAGGTAGAGTAAGGATCAGCATTTCCACACTACTCAGAGAATTTTTATTTTCAGGGATGGATTTTTAGCCCAATTGAAGTTGAAGAAAAGTGGTTTCGTGAAAATCGCAGAAAATTTTTTTTCAGAAACTCCGGGGTGAATTGAGGTCGCGGTGCACCACGCGACAGTTGGATTCGAAAACTGAGTCACTCAGATCACACGAGTACCCAAGCATGTTTGAAACTCATTCAACTGCAAGTGCTTCTATCTGTTGTCTTGATTGTTTCCCACTCATTCCTTTTGGTTTGGGTAACATGTCAAAATCCCATGCCCAGAGAACTTCAAGTAGAGTTCGCAGAAATGCTCAGTGGACACCCCAGGTAGGGTAAGGATCAGCATTTCCACACTACTCAGAGAATATTTATTTTCAGGGATGGATTTTTAGCCCAATTCAAGTTGATGAAAAGTGGTTTCGTGAAAATTGCAGAAATTTTTTTTTCAGAAACTCTGGGGTGCCTTGAGGTCGCGATGCACCACGCGACAGTTGTATACCAAAACTGAGTCACTCAGATCACACGAGTACCCAAGCATGCTTGAAACTCATTCAAATGCAAGTGCCTCTATCTCTTTTCTTGATTGTTTCCCACTCATTCCTTTTGGTTTGGGGAACATGTCAAAATCCCATGCCCAGAGAACTTCAGGTAGAGCTCGGGGAAATGCTCAGTGGACAACCCAGGCAGGGTAAGGATCAGTATTTCCACACTACTCAGAGAATTTTTATTTTCAGTGATGGATTTTTAGCTCAATTCAAGTTGAAGAAAAGTGGTTTCGTGAAAATCGGAGAAAATTTTTTTTCAGAAACTCCGGGGTGCCTTGAGGTCGCTATGCACCACGCGACAGTTGTATTCCAAAACTGAGTCACTCAGATCACACGAGTACCCAAGCATGCTTGAAACTCATTCAAATGCAAGTGCCTCTATCTCTTTTCTTGATTGTTTCCCACTCATTCCTTTTGGTTTGGGGAACATGTCAAAATCCCATGCCCAGAGAACTTCAGGTAGAGCTAGCGGAAATGCTCAGTGGACAACCCAGGCAGGGTAAGGATCAGTATTTCCACACTACTCAGAGTATTTTTATTTTCAGTGACGGATTTTTAGCCCAATTCAAGTTGAAGAAAAGTGGTTTCATGAAAATCGCAGAAAATTTTTTTTCAGAAACTCCGGGGTGCCTGGAGGTCGCGGTGCACCACGCGACAGTTGTATTCGAAAACTGAGTCATTCAGATCACACGAGTACCCAAGCATGTTTGAAACTCATTCAAATGCAAGTGCTTCTATCTGTTGTCTTGATTGTTTCCCACTCATTCCTTTTGGTTTGGGTAAAATGTCAAAATCCCATGCCCAGAGAACTTCAGTTAGAGTTCGGGGAAATGCTCAGTGGACAACCCAGGTAGGGTAAGGATCAGCATTTCCACACTACTCAGAGAATATTTATTTTCAGGGATGGATTTTTAGCCCAATTCAAGTTGATGAAAAGTGGTTTCGTGAAAATTGCAGAAAATTTTTTTTCAGAAACTCCGGGGTGCCTTGAGGTCGCGATGCACCACGCGACAGTTATATTCGAAAACTAAGTCACTCAGATCACACGAGTACCCAAGCATGTTTGAAACTCATTCAAATGCAAGTGCTTCTATCTGTTGTCTTGATTGTTTACCACTCATTCCTTTTGGTTTGGGGAACATGTCAAAATCCCATGCCCAGAGAATTTCAGGTAGAGCTCGCGCAAATGCTCAGTGGACAACCCAGGCAGGGTAAGGATCAGTATTTCCACACTACTCAGAGAATTTTTATTTTCAGGGATGGATTTTTAGCCCAATTCAAGTTGAAGAAAAGTGGTTTCGTGAAAATCGCAGAAAATTTCTTTTCAGAAACTCCGGGGTGCCTGGAGGTCGCGGTGCACCACGCGACAGTTGTATTCGAAAACTGAGTCACTCAGATCACACGAGTACCCAAGCATGTTTGAAACTCATTCAAATGCAAGTGCTTCTATCTGTTGTCTTGATTGTTTACCACTCATTCCTTTTGGTTTGGGGAACATGTCAAAATCCCATGCCCAGAGAACTTCAAGTAGAGTTCGCGGAAATGCTCAGTGGACACCCCAGGTAGGGTAAGGATTTGCATTTCCACAATACTCAGAGAATATTTATTTTCAGGGATGGATTTTTACCCCAATTCAAGTTGAAGAAAAGTGGTTTCGTGAAAATCGCAGAAATTTTTTTTTCAGAAACTCCGGGGTGCCTGGAGGTCGCGGTGCACCACGCGACAGTTGTATTCGAAAACTGAGTCACTCAGATCACACGAGTACCCAAGCATGCTTGAAACTCATTCAAATGCAAGTGCTTCTATCTGTTGTCTTGATTGTTTCCCACTCATTCCTTTTGGTTTGGGGAACATGTCAAAATCCCATGCCCAGAGAACAACAGGTAGAGCTCGCGGAAATGCTCAGTGGACAACCCAGGCAGGGTAAGGATCAGTATTTCCACACTACTCAGAGAATTTTTATTTTCAGTGATGGATTTTTAGCCCAATTCAAGTTGAAGAAAAGTGGTTTCGTGAAAATCGCAGAAAATTTTTTTTCAGAAACTCCGGGATGCCTGGAGGTCGCGGTGCACCACGCGACAATTGCATTCAAAAACTGAGTCACTCAGATCACACGAGTACCCAAACATGCTTGAAACTCATTCAAATGCAAGTGCCTCTATCTTATTTCTTGATTGTTTCCCACTCATACCTTTTGGTTTGGGGAACATGTCAAAATCCCATGCCCAGAGAACTTCAGATAGAGTTCGGGGAAATGCTCAGTGGACAACCCAGGCAGGGTAAGGATCAGTATTTCCACACTATTCAGAGAATTTTTATTTTCAGGGATGGATTTTTAGCCCAATTCAAGTTGAAGAAAAGTGGTTTCGTGAAAATCGCAGAAAATTTTTTTTCAGAAACTCCGGGGTGCCTGGAGGTCGCGGTGCACCACGCGACAGTTGTATTCGAAAACTGAGTCACTCAGATCACACGAGTACCCAAGCATGCTTGAAACTCATTCAAATGCAAGTGCTTCTATCTGTTGTCTTGATTGTTTCCCACTCATTCCATTTGGTTTGGGGAACATGTCAAAATCCCATGCCCAGAGAACTTCAGGTAGAGTTCGGGGAAATGCTCAGTGGACACCCCAGGTAGGGTAAGGATCAGCATTTCCACACTACTCAGAGAATATTTATTTTCAGGGATGGATTTTTAGCCCAATTCAAGTTGATTAAAAGTGGTTTCGTGAAAATTGCAGAAAATTTTTTTTCAGAAACTCCGGGGTGCTTGAGGTCGCGATGCACTACGCCACAGTTGTATTCGAAAACTGAGTCACTCAGATCACACGAGTACCCAAGCATGTTTGAAACTCATTCAAATGCAAGTGCTTCTATCTGTTGTCTTGATTGTTTACCACTCATTCCTTTTGGTTTGGGGAACATGTCAAAATCCCATGCCCAGAGAACTTCAGGTAGAGCTCGCGGAAATGCTCAGTGGACAACCCAGGGAGGGTAAGGATCAGTATTTCCACACTACTCAGAGAATTTTTATTTTCAGGGATGGATTTTTAGCCCAATTCAAGTTGAAGAAAAGTGGTTTCGTGAAAATCGCAGAAAATTTTTTTTCAGAAACTCCGGGGTGCCTGGAGGTCGCGGTGCACCACACGACAGTTGTATTTGAAAACTGAGTCACTCAGATCACACGAGTACCCAAGCATGTTTGAAACTCATTCAAATGCAAGTGCTTCTATCTGTTGTCTTGATTGTTTACCACTCATTCCTTTTGGTTTGGGTAACATGTCAAAATCCCATGCCCAGAGAACTTCAAATAGAGTTCGCGGAAATGCTCAGTGGACACCCCAGGTAGGGTAAGGATCAGCATTTCCACAATACTCAGAGAATTTTTATTTTCAGGGATGGATTTTTAGCCCAATTCAAGTTTAAGAAAAGTGGTTTCGTGAAAGTCGCAGAAAATTTTATTTCAGAAACTCCGGGGTGCCTGGAGGTCGCGGTGCACCACGCGACAGTTGTATTCCAAAAATGAGTCACTCAGATCCCACGAGTACCCAAGCATGCTTGAAACTCATTCAAATGCAAGTGCTTCTATCTGTTGTCTTGATTGTTTCCCACTCATTCCTTTTGGTTTGGGGAACATGTCAAAATCCCATTTCCAGAGAACTTCAAGTAGAGTTTGCGGAAATGCTCAGTGGACACCCCAGGTAGAGTAAGGATCAGCATTTCCACACTACTCAGAGAATTTTTATTTTCAGGGATGGATTTTTAGCCCAATTCAAGTTGAAGAAAAGTGGTTTCGTGAAAATTGCAGAAATTTTTTTTTCAGAAACTCTGGGGTGCCTTGAGGTCGCGATGCACCACGCGACAGTTGTATACCAAAACTGAGTCACTCAGATCACACGAGTACCCAAGCATGCTTGAAACTCATTCAAATGCAAGTGCCTCTATCTCTTTTCTTGATTGTTTCCCACTCATTCCTTTTGGTTTGGGGAACATGTCAAAATCCCATGCCCAGAGAACTTCAGGTAGAGCTCGGGGAAATGCTCAGTGGACAACCCAGGCAGGGTAAGGATCAGTATTTCCACACTACTCAGAGAATTTTTATTTTCAGTGATGGATTTTTAGCTCAATTCAAGTTGAAGAAAAGTGGTTTCGTGAAAATCGGAGAAAATTTTTTTTCAGAAACTCCGGGGTGCCTTGAGGTCGCTATGCACCACGCGACAGTTGTATTCCAAAACTGAGTCACTCAGATCACACGAGTACCCAAGCATGCTTGAAACTCATTCAAATGCAAGTGCCTCTATCTCTTTTCTTGATTGTTTCCCACTCATTCCTTTTGGTTTGGGGAACATGTCAAAATCCCATGCCCAGAGAACTTCAGGTAGAGCTAGCGGAAATGCTCAGTGGACAACCCAGGCAGGGTAAGGATCAGTATTTCCACACTACTCAGAGTATTTTTATTTTCAGTGACGGATTTTTAGCCCAATTCAAGTTGAAGAAAAGTGGTTTCATGAAAATCGCAGAAAATTTTTTTTCAGAAACTCCGGGGTGCCTGGAGGTCGCGGTGCACCACGCGACAGTTGTATTCGAAAACTGAGTCATTCAGATCACACGAGTACCCAAGCATGTTTGAAACTCATTCAAATGCAAGTGCTTCTATCTGTTGTCTTGATTGTTTCCCACTCATTCCTTTTGGTTTGGGTAAAATGTCAAAATCCCATGCCCAGAGAACTTCAGTTAGAGTTCGGGGAAATGCTCAGTGGACAACCCAGGTAGGGTAAGGATCAGCATTTCCACACTACTCAGAGAATATTTATTTTCAGGGATGGATTTTTAGCCCAATTCAAGTTGATGAAAAGTGGTTTCGTGAAAATTGCAGAAAATTTTTTTTCAGAAACTCCGGGGTGCCTTGAGGTCGCGATGCACCACGCGACAGTTATATTCGAAAACTAAGTCACTCAGATCACACGAGTACCCAAGCATGTTTGAAACTCATTCAAATGCAAGTGCTTCTATCTGTTGTCTTGATTGTTTACCACTCATTCCTTTTGGTTTGGGGAACATGTCAAAATCCCATGCCCAGAGAATTTCAGGTAGAGCTCGCGCAAATGCTCAGTGGACAACCCAGGCAGGGTAAGGATCAGTATTTCCACACTACTCAGAGAATTTTTATTTTCAGGGATGGATTTTTAGCCCAATTCAAGTTGAAGAAAAGTGGTTTCGTGAAAATCGCAGAAAATTTCTTTTCAGAAACTCCGGGGTGCCTGGAGGTCGCGGTGCACCACGCGACAGTTGTATTCGAAAACTGAGTCACTCAGATCACACGAGTACCCAAGCATGTTTGAAACTCATTCAAATGCAAGTGCTTCTATCTGTTGTCTTGATTGTTTACCACTCATTCCTTTTGGTTTGGGGAACATGTCAAAATCCCATGCCCAGAGAACTTCAAGTAGAGTTCGCGGAAATGCTCAGTGGACACCCCAGGTAGGGTAAGGATTTGCATTTCCACAATACTCAGAGAATATTTATTTTCAGGGATGGATTTTTACCCCAATTCAAGTTGAAGAAAAGTGGTTTCGTGAAAATCGCAGAAATTTTTTTTTCAGAAACTCCGGGGTGCCTGGAGGTCGCGGTGCACCACGCGACAGTTGTATTCGAAAACTGAGTCACTCAGATCACACGAGTACCCAAGCATGCTTGAAACTCATTCAAATGCAAGTGCTTCTATCTGTTGTCTTGATTGTTTCCCACTCATTCCTTTTGGTTTGGGGAACATGTCAAAATCCCATGCCCAGAGAACTTCAGGTAGAGCTCGCGGAAATGCTCAGTGGACAACCCAGGCAGGGTAATGATCAGTATTTCCACACTACTCAGAGAATTTTTATTTTCAGTGATGGATTTTTAGCCCAATTCAAGTTGAAGAAAAGTGGTTTCGTGAAAATCGCAGAAAATTTTTTTTCAGAAACTCCGGGATGCCTGGAGGTCGCGGTGCACCACGCGACAATTGCATTCAAAAACTGAGTCACTCAGATCACACGAGTACCCAAACATGCTTGAAACTCATTCAAATGCAAGTGCCTCTATCTTATTTCTTGATTGTTTCCCACTCATACCTTTTGGTTTGGGGAACATGTCAAAATCCCATGCCCAGAGAACTTCAGATAGAGTTCGGGGAAATGCTCAGTGGACAACCCAGGCAGGGTAAGGATCAGTATTTCCACACTATTCAGAGAATTTTTATTTTCAGGGATGGATTTTTAGCCCAATTCAAGTTGAAGAAAAGTGGTTTCGTGAAAATCGCAGAAAATTTTTTTTCAGAAACTCCGGGGTGCCTGGAGGTCGCGGTGCACCACGCGACAGTTGTATTCGAAAACTGAGTCACTCAGATCACACGAGTACCCAAGCATGCTTGAAACTCATTCAAATGCAAGTGCTTCTATCTGTTGTCTTGATTGTTTCCCACTCATTCCATTTGGTTTGGGGAACATGTCAAAATCCCATGCCCAGAGAACTTCAGGTAGAGTTCGGGGAAATGCTCAGTGGACACCCCAGGTAGGGTAAGGATCAGCATTTCCACACTACTCAGAGAATATTTATTTTCAGGGATGGATTTTTAGCCCAATTCAAGTTGATTAAAAGTGGTTTCGTGAAAATTGCAGAAAATTTTTTTTCAGAAACTCCGGGGTGCTTGAGGTCGCGATGCACTACGCCACAGTTGTATTCGAAAACTGAGTCACTCAGATCACACGAGTACCCAAGCATGTTTGAAACTCATTCAAATGCAAGTGCTTCTATCTGTTGTCTTGATTGTTTACCACTCATTCCTTTTGGTTTGGGGAACATGTCAAAATCCCATGCCCAGAGAACTTCAGGTAGAGCTCGCGGAAATGCTCAGTGGACAACCCAGGGAGGGTAAGGATCAGTATTTCCACACTACTCAGAGAATTTTTATTTTCAGGGATGGATTTTTAGCCCAATTCAAGTTGAAGAAAAGTGGTTTCGTGAAAATCGCAGAAAATTTTTTTTCAGAAACTCCGGGGTGCCTGGAGGTCGCGGTGCACCACACGACAGTTGAATTTGAAAACTGAGTCACTCAGATCACACGAGTACCCAAGCATGTTTGAAACTCATTCAAATGCAAGTGCTTCTATCTGTTGTCTTGATTGTTTACCACTCATTCCTTTTGGTTTGGGTAACATGTCAAAATCCCATGCCCAGAGAACTTCAAATAGAGTTCGCGGAAATGCTCAGTGGACACCCCAGGTAGGGTAAGGATCAGCATTTCCACAATACTCAGAGAATTTTTATTTTCAGGGATGGATTTTTAGCCCAATTCAAGTTTAAGAAAAGTGGTTTCGTGAAAGTCGCAGAAAATTTTATTTCAGAAACTCCGGGGTGCCTGGAGGTCGCGGTGCACCACGCGACAGTTGTATTCCAAAAATGAGTCACTCAGATCCCACGAGTACCCAAGCATGCTTGAAACTCATTCAAATGCAAGTGCTTCTATCTGTTGTCTTGATTGTTTCCCACTCATTCCTTTTGGTTTGGGGAACATGTCAAAATCCCATTTCCAGAGAACTTCAAGTAGAGTTTGCGGAAATGCTCAGTGGACACCCCAGGTAGAGTAAGGATCAGCATTTCCACACTACTCAGAGAATTTTTATTTTCAGGGATGGATTTTTAGCCCAATTCAAGTTGAAGAAAAGTGGTTTCGTGAAAATCGCAGAAAAATTTTTTCCAGAAACTCCGGGGTGCCTTGAGGTCGCGGTGCACCACGCGACAGTTGTATTCGAAAACTGAGTCACTCAGATCACACGAGTACCCAAGCATGTTTGAAACTCATTCAAATGCAAGTGCTTCTATCTGTTGTCTTGATTGTTTCCCACTCATTCCTTTTGGTTTGGGTAACATGTCAAAATCCCATGCCCAGAGAACTTCAAGTAGAGTTCGCAGAAATGCTCAGTGGACACCCCAGGTAGGGTAAGGATCAGCATTTCCACACTACTCAGAGAATATTTATTTTCAGGGATGGATTTTTAGCCCAATTCAAGTTGATGAAAAGTGGTTTCGTGAAAATTGCAGAAATTTTTTTTTCAGAAACTCTGGGGTGCCTTGAGGTCGCGATGCACCACGCGACAGTTGTATACCAAAACTGAGTCACTCAGATCACACGAGTACCCAAGCATGCTTGAAACTCATTCAAATGCAAGTGCCTCTATCTCTTTTCTTGATTGTTTCCCACTCATTCCTTTTGGTTTGGGGAACATGTCAAAATCCCATGCCCAGAGAACTTCAGGTAGAGCTCGCAGAAATGCTCAGTGGACACCCCAGGTAGGGTAAGGATCAGCATTTACACACTACTCAGAGAATTTTTATTTTCAGGGATGGATTTTTAGCCCAATTCAAGTTGAAGAAAAGTGGTTTCGTGAAAATCGCAGAAAATTTTTTTTCAGAAACTCCGGGGTGCCTGGAGGTCGCGGTGCACCACGCGACAGTTGTATTCCAAAACTGAGTCACTCAGATCACACGAGTACCCAAGCATGCTTGAAACTCATTCAAATGCAAGTGCTTCTATCTGTTGTCTTGATTGTTTCCCACTCATTCCTTTTGGTTTGGGGAACATGTCAAAATCCCATGCCCAGAGAACTTCAGGTAGAGCTCGCGGAAATGCTCAATGGACACCCCAGGTAGGGTAAGGATCAGCATTTCCACACTACTCAGAGAATATTTATTTTCAGGGATGGATTTTTAGCCCAATTCAAGTTGATGAAAAGTGGTTTCGTGAAAATCGCAGAAAATTTTTTTTCAGAAACTCCGGGGTGCCTGGAGGTCGCGGTGCACCACGCGACAGTTGTATTCCAAAACTGAGTTACTCAGATCACACGAGTACCCAAGCATGCTTGAAACTCATTCAAATGCAAGTGCCTCTATCTCTTTTCTTGATTGTTTCCCACTCATTCCTTTTGGTTTGGGGAACATGTCAAAATCCCATGCCCAGAGAACTTCAGGTAGAGCTCGCGGAAATGCTCAGTGGACAACCCAGGCAGGGTAATGATCAGTATTTCCACACTACTCAGAGAATTTTTATTTTCAGTGATGGATTTTTAGCCCAATTCAAGTTGAAGAAAAGTGGTTTCGTGAAAATCGCAGAAAATTTTTTTTTCAGAAACTCCGGGATGCCTGGAGGTCGCGGTGCACTACACGACAGTTGTATTCAAAAAATGAGTCACTCAGATCACACGAGTACCCAAACATGCTTGAAACTCATTCAAATGCAAGTGCCTCTATCTGTTTTCTTGATTGTTTCCCACTCATTCCTTTTCGTTTGGGGAACAAGTCAAAATCCCATGCCCAGAGAACTTCAGGTAGAGTTCGGGGAAATGCTCAGTGGACAACCCAGGCAGGGTAAGGATCAGCATTTACACACTACTCAGAGAATTTATATTTTCAGGGATGGATTTTTAGCCCAATTCAAGTTGATGAAAAGTGGTTTCGTGAAAATTGCAGAAAATTTTTTTTCAGAAACTCCGGGGTGCCTTGAGGTCGCGATGCACCACGCGACAGTTGTATTCCAAAACTGAGTCACTCAGATCACAAGAGTACCCAAGCATGCTTGAAACTCATTCAAATGCAAGTGCCTCTATCTTATTTCTTGATTGTTTCCCACTCATACCTTATGGTTTGGGGAACATGTCAAAATCCCATGCCCAGAGAACTTCAGATAGAGTTCGGGGAAATGCTAAGTGCACAACCCAGGCAGGGTAAGGATCAGTATTTCCACACTACTCAGAGAATTTTTATTTTCAGGGATGGATTTTTAGCCCAATTCAAGTTGAAGAAAAGTGGTTTCGTGAAAATCGCAGAAAATTTTTTTTCAGAAACTCCGTGGTGCCTGGAGGTCGCGGTGCATCACGCGACAGTTGTATTCGAAAACTGAGTCACTCAGATCACACGAGTACCCAAGCATGCTTGAAACTCATTCAAATGCAAGTGCTTCTATCTGTTGTCTTGATTGTTTCCCACTCATTCCATTTGGTTTGGGGAACATGTCAAAATCCCATGCCCAGAGAACTTCAGGTAGAGTTCGGGGAAATGCTCAGTGGACACCCCAGGTAGGGTAAAGATCAGCATTTCCACACTACTCAGAGAATATTTATTTTCAGGGATGGATTTTTAGCCCAATTCAAGTTGATGAAAAGTGGTTTCGTGAAAATTGCAGAAAATTTTTTTTCAGAAACTCCGGGGTGCCTTGAGGTCGCGATGCACCACGCGACAGTTGTATTCGAAAACTGAGTCACTCAGATCACACGAGTACCCAAGCATGTTTGAAACTCATTCAAATGCAAGTGCTTCTATCTGTTGTCTTGATTGTTTACCACTCATTCCTTTTGGTTTGGGGAACATGTCAAAATCCCATGCCCAGAGAACTTCAGGTAGAGCTCGCGGAAATGCTCAGTGGACAACCCAGGGAGGGTAAGGATCAGTATTTCCACACTACTCAGAGAATTTTTATTTTCAGGGATGGATTTTTAGCCCAATTCAAGTTTAAGAAAAGTGGTTTCGTGAAAATCGCAGAAAATTTTATTTCAGAAACTCCGGGGTGCCTGGAGGTCGCGGTGCACCACGCGACAGTTGTATTCGAAAACTGAGTCACTCAGATCACACGAGTACCCAAGCATGTTTGAAACTCATTCAAATGCAAGTGCTTCTATCTGTTGTCTTGATTGTTTCCCACTCATTCCTTTTGGATTGGGTAACATGTCAAAATCCCATGCCCAGAGAACTTCAAGTAGAGTTCGCAGAAATGCTCAGTGGACACCCCAGGTAGGGTAAGGATCAGCATTTCCACACTACTCAGAGAATATTTATTTTTAGGGATGGATTTTTAGCCCAATTCAAGTTGATGAAAAGTGGTTTCGTGAAAATTGCAGAAATTTTTTTTTCAGAAACTCTGGGGTGCCTTGAGGTCGCGATGCACCACGCGACAGTTGTGTACCAAAACTTAGTCACTCAGATCACACGAGTACCCAAGCATGCTTGAAACTCATTCAAATGCAAGTGCCTCTATCTCTTTTCTTGATTGTTTCCCACTCATTCCTTTTGGTTTGGGGAACATGTCAAAATCCCATGCCCAGAGAACTTCAGGTAGAGCTCGGGGAAATGCTCAGTGGACAACCCAGGCAGGGTAAGGATCAGTATTTCCACACTACTCAGAGAATTTTTATTTTCAGTGATGGATTTTTAGCTCAATTCAAGTTGAAGAAAAGTGGTTTCGTGAAAATCGGAGAAATTTTTTTTTCAGAAACTCCGGGGTGCCTTGAGGTCGCGATGCACCACGCGACAGTTGTATTCCAAAACTGAGTCACTCAGATCACACGAGTACCCAAGCATGCTTGAAACTCATTCAAATGCAAGTGCCTCTATCTCTTTTCTTGATTGTTTCCCACTCATTCCTTTTGGTTTGGGGAACATGTCAAAATCCCATGCCCAGAGAACTTCAGGTAGAGCTCGCGGAAATGCTCAGTGGACAACCCAGGCAGGGTAAGGATCAGTATTTCCACACTACTCAGAGAATTTTTATTTTCAGTGATGGATTTTTAGCCCAATTCAAGTTGAAGAAAAGTGGTTTCGTGAAAATCGCAGAAAATTTTTTTTCAGAAACTCCAGGGTGCCTGGAGGTCGCGGTGCACCACGCGACAGTTGTATTCGAAAACTGAGTCATTCAGATCACACGAGTACCCAAGCATGTTTGAAACTCATTCAAATGCAAGTGCTTCTATCTGTTGTCTTGATTGTTTCCCACTCATTCCTTTTGGTTTGGGTAAAATGTCAAAATCCCATGCCCAGAGAACTTCAGGTAGAGTTCGGGGAAATGCTCAGTGGACACCCCAGGTAGGGTAAGGATCAGCATTTCCACACTACTCAGAGAATATTTATTTTCAGGGATGGATTTTTAGCCCAATTCAAGTTGATGAAAAGTGGTTTCGTGAAAATTGCAGAAAATTTTTTTTCAGAAACTCCGGGGTGCCTTGAGGTCGCGATGCACCACGCGACAGTTATATTCGAAAACTGAGTCACTCAGATCACACGAGTACCCAAGCATGTTTGAAACTCATTCAAATGCAAGTGCTTCTATCTGTTGTCTTGATTGTTTACCACTCATTCCTTTTGGTTTGGGGAACATGTCAAAATCCCATGCCCAGAGAATTTCAGGTAGAGCTCGCGCAAATGCTCAGTGGACAACCCAGGCAGGGTAAGGATCAGTATTTCCACACTACTCAGAGAATTTTTATTTTCAGGGATGGATTTTTAGCCCAATTCAAGTTGAAGAAAAGTGGTTTCGTGAAAATCGCAGAAAATTTTTTTTCAGAAACTCCGGGGTGCCTGGAGGTCGCGGTGCACCACGCGACAGTTGTATTCGAAAACTGAGTCACTCAGATCACACGAGTACCCAAGCATGTTTGAAACTCATTCAAATGCAAGTGCTTCTATCTGTTGTCTTGATTGTTTACCACTCATTCCTTTTGGTTTGGGGAACATGTCAAAATCCCATGCCCAGAGAACTTCAAGTAGAGTTCGCGGAAATGCTCAGTGGACACCCCAGGTAGGGTAAGGATTTGCATTTCCACACTACTCAGAGAATATTTATTTTCAGGGATGGATTTTTACCCCAATTCAAGTTGAAGAAAAGTGGTTTCGTGAAAATCGCAGAATTTTTTTTTTCAGAAACTCCGGGGTGCCTGGAGGTCGCGGTGCACCACGCGACAGTTGTATTCGAAAACTGAGTCACTCAGATCACACGAGTACCCAAGCATGCTTGAAACTCATTCAAATGCAAGTGCTTCTATCTGTTGTCTTGATTGTTTCCCACTCATTCCTTTTGGTTTGGGGAACATGTCAAAATCCCATGCCCAGAGAACTTCAGGTAGAGCTTGCGGAAATGCTCAATGGACACCCCAGGTAGGGTAAGGATCAGCATTTCCACACTACTCAGAGAATATTTATTTTCAGGGATGGATTTTTAGCCCAATTCAAGTTGATGAAAAGTGGTTTCGTGAAAATCGCAGAAAATTTTTTTTCAGAAACTCCGGAGTGCCTGGAGGTCGCGGTGCACCACGCGACAGTTGTATTCCAAAACTGAGTCACTCAGATCACACGAGTACCCAAGCATGCTTGAAACTCATTCAAATGCAAGTGCCTCTATCTCTTTTCTTGATTGTTTCCCACTCATTCCTTTTGGTTTGGGGAACATGTCAAAATCCCATGCCCAGAGAACTTCAGGTAGAGCTCGCGGAAATGCTCAGTGGACAACCCAGGCAGGGTAAGGATCAGTATTTCCACACTACTCAGAGAATTTTTATTTTCAGGGATGGATTTTTAGCCCAATTCAAGTTGAAGAAAAGTGGTTTCGTGAAAATCGCAGAAAATTTTTTTTCAGAAACTCCGGGATGCCTGGAGGTCGCGGTGCACCACGCGACAGTTGTATTCAAAAACTGAGTCACTCAGATCACACGAGTACCCAAACATGCTTGAAACTCATTCAAATGCAAGTGCCTCTATCTTATTTCTTGATTGTTTCCCACTCATACCTTTTGGTTTGGGGAACATGTCAAAATCCCATGCCCAGAGAACTTCAGATAGAGTTCGGGGAAATGCTCTGTGGACAACCCAGGCAGGGTAAGGATCAGTATTTCCACACTACTCAGAGAATTTTTATTTTCAGGGATGGATTTTTAGCCCAATTCAAGTTGAAGAAAAGTGGTTTCGTGAAAATCACAGAAAATTTTTTTTCAGAAACTCCGGGGTGCCTGGAGGTCGCGGTGCACCACGCGACAGTTGTATTCGAAAACTGAGTCACTCAGATCACACGAGTACCCAAGCATGCTTGAAACTCATTCAAATGCAAGTGCTTCTATCTGTTGTCTTGATTGTTTCCCACTCATTCCATTTGGTTTGGGGAACATGTCAAAATCCCATGCCCAGAGAACTTCAGGTAGAGTTCGGGGAAATGCTCAGTGGACACCCCAGGTAGGGTAAGGATCAGCATTTCCACACTACTCAGAGAATATTTATTTTCAGGGATGGATTTTTAGCCCAATTGAAGTTGATGAAAAGTGGTTTCGTGAAAATTGCAGAAAATTTTTTTTCAGAAACTCCGGGGTGCTTGAGGTCGCGATGCACCACGAGACAGTTGTATTCGAAAACTGAGTCACTCAGATCACACGAGTACCCAAGCATGTTTGAAACTCATTCAAATGCAAGTGCTTCTATCTGTTGTCTTGATTGTTTACCACTCATTCCTTTTGGTTTGGGGAACATGTCAAAATCCCATGCCCAGAGAACTTCAGGTAGAGCTCGCGGAAATGCTCAGTGGAGAACCCAGGGAGGGTAAGGATCAGTATTTCCACACTACTCAGAGAATTTTTATTTTCAGGGATGGATTTTTAGCCCAATTCAAGTTGAAGAAAAGTGGTTTCGTGAAAATCGCAGAAAATTTTTTTTCAGAAACTCCGGGGTGCCTGGAGGTCGCGGTGCACCACGCGACAGTTGTATTCGAAAACTGAGTCACTCAGATCACACGAGTACCCAAGCATGTTTGAAACTCATTGAAATGCAAGTGCTTCTATCTGTTGTCTTGATTGTTTCCCACTCATTCCTTTTGGTTTGGGTAACATGTCAAAATCCCATGCCCAGAGAACTTCAAATAGAGTTCGCGGAAATGCTCAGTGGACACCCCAGGTAGGGTAAGGATCAGAATTTCCACAATACTCAGAGAATTTTTATTTTCAGGGATGGATTTTTAGCCCAATTCAAGTTTAAGAAAAGTGGTTTCGTGAAAATCGCAGAAAATTTTATTTCAGAAACTCCGGGGTGCCTGGAGGTCGCGGTGCACCACGCGACAGTTGTATTCCAAAAATGAGTCACTCAGATCCCACGAGTACCCAAGCATGCTTGAAACTCATTCAAATGCAAGTGCTTCTATCTGTTGTCTTGATTGTTTCCCACTCATTCCTTTTGGTTTGGGGGACATGTCAAAATCCCATTTCCAGAGAACTTCAAGTAGAGTTTGCGGAAATGCTCAGTGGACACCCCAGGTAGAGTAAGGATCAGCATTTCCACACTACTCAGAGAATTTTTATTTTCAGGGATGGATTTTTAGCCCAATTGAAGTTGAAGAAAAGTGGTTTCGTGAAAATCGCAGAAAATTTTTTTTCAGAAACTCCGGGGTGCCTTAAGGTCGCGGTGCACCACGCGACAGTTGTATTCGAAAACTGAGTCACTCAGATCACACGAGTACCCAAGCATGCTTGAAACTCATTCAAATGCAAGTGCCTCTATCTTTTTTCTTGATTGTTTCCCACTCATTCCTTTTGGTTTGGGGAACATGTCAAAATCCCATGCCCAGAGAACTTCAGGTAGAGCTCGGGGAAATGCTCAGTGGACAACCCAGGCAGGGTAAGGATCAGTATTTCCACACTACTCAGAGAATTTTTATTTTCAGTGATGGATTTTTAGCTCAATTCAAGTTGAAGAAAAGTGGTTTCGTGAAAATCGGAGAAAATTTTTTTTCAGAAACTCCGGGGTGCCTTGAGGTCGCGATGCACCACGCGACAGTTGTATTCCTAAACTGAGTCACTCAGATCACACGAGTACCCAAGCATGCTTGAAACTCATTCAAATGCAAGTGCTTCTATCTGTTGTCTTGATTGTTTACCACTCATTCCTTTTGGTTTGGGGAACATGTCAAAATCCCATGCCCAGAGAATTTCAGGTAGAGCTCGCGCAAATGCTCAGTGGACAACCCAGGCAGGGTAAGGATCAGTATTTCCACACTACTCAGAGAATTTTTATTTTCAGTGATGGATTTTTAGCCCAATTCAAGTTGAAGAAAAGTGGTTTCGTGAAAATCGCAGAAAATTTTTTTTCAGAAACTCCGGGGTGCCTGGAGGTCGCGGTGCACCACGCGACAGTTGTATTCGAAAACTGAGTCACTCAGATCACACGAGTACCCAAGCATGTTTGAAACTCATTCAAATGCAAGTGCTTCTATCTGTTGTCTTGATTGTTTCCCACTCATTCCTTTTGGTTTGGGGAACATGTCAAAATCCCATGCCCAGAGAACTTCAGGTAGAGCTCGCGGAAATGCTCAATGGACACCCCAGGTTGGGTAAGGATCAGCATTTCCACACTACTCAGAGAATATTTATTTTCAGGGATGGATTTTTAGCCCAATTCAAGTTGATGAAAAGTGGTTTCGTGAAAATCGCAGAAAATTTTTTTTCAGAAACTCCGGAGTGCCTGGAGGTCGCGGTGCACCACGCGACAGTTGTATTCCAAAACTGAGTCACTCAGATCACACGAGTACCCAAGCATGCTTGAAACTCATTCAAATGCAAGTGCCTCTATCTCTTTTCTTGATTGTTTCCCACTCATTCCTTTTGGTTTGGGGAACATGTCAAAATCCCATGCCCAGAGAACTTCAGGTAGAGCTCGCGGAAATGCTCAGTGGACAACCCAGGCAGGGTAAGGATCAGTATTTCCACACTACTCAGAGAATTTTTATTTTCAGTGATGGATTTTTAGCCCAATTCAAGTTGAAGAAAAGTGGTTTCGTGAAAATCGCAGAAAATTTTTTTTCAGAAACTCCGGGATGCCTGGAGGTCGCGGTGCACCACGCGACAGTTGTATTCAAAAACTGAGTCACTCAGATCACACGAGTACCCAAACATGCTTGAAACTCATTCAAATGCAAGTGCCTCTATCTGTTTTCTTGATTGTTTCCCACTCATTCCTTTTCGTTTGGGGAACATGTCAAAATCCCATGCCCAGAGAACTTCAGGTAGAGTTCGGGGAAATGCTCAGTGGACAACCCAGGCAGGGTAAGGATCAGCATTTACACACTACTCAGAGAATTTATATTTTCAGGGATGGATTTTTAGCCCAATTCAAGTTGATGAAAAGTGGTTTCGTGAAAATTGCAGAAAATTTTTTTTCAGAAACTCCGGGGTGCCTTGAGGTCGCGATGCACCACGCGACAATTGTATTCCAAAACTGAGTCACTCAGATCACAAGAGTACCCAAGCATGCTTGAAACTCATTCAAATGCAAGTGCCTCTATCTTATTTCTTGATTGTTTCCCACTCATACCTTTTGGTTTGGGGAACATGTCAAAATCCCATGCCCAGAGAACTTCAGATAGAGTTCGGGGAAATGCTCAGTGGACAACCCAGGCAGGGTAAGGATCAGTATTTCCACACTACTCAGAGAATTTTTATTTTCAGGGATGGATTTTTAGCCCAATTCAAGTTGAAGAAAAGTGGTTTCGTGAAAATCGCAGAAAATTTTTTTTCAGAAACTCCGTGGTGCCTGGAGGTCGCGGTGCACCACGCGACAGTTGTATTTGAAAACTGAGTCACTCAGATCACACGAGTACCCAAGCATGTTTGAAACTCATTCAAATGCAAGTGCTTCTATCTGTTGTCTTGATTGTTTCCCACTCATTCCTTTTGGTTTGGGTAACATGTCAAAATCCCATGCCCAGAGAACTTCAAGTAGAGTTCGCAGAAATGCTCAGTGGACACCCCAGGTAGGGTAAGGATCAGCATTTCCACACTACTCAGAGAATATTTATTTTCAGGGATGGATTTTTAGCCCAATTCAAGTTGATGAAAAGTGGTTTCGTGAAAATTGCAGAAATTTTTTTTTCAGAAACTCTGGGGTGCCTTGAGGTCGCGATGCACCACGCGACAGTTGTATTCCAAAAATGAGTCACTCAGATCCCACGAGTACCCAAGCATGCTTGAAACTCATTCAAATGCAAGTGCTTCTATCTGTTGTCTTGATTGTTTCCCACTCATTCCTTTTGGTTTGGGGAACATGTCAAAATCCCATTTCCAGAGAACTTCAAGTAGAGTTTGCGGAAATGCTCAGTGGACACCCCAGGTAGAGTAAGGATCAGCATTTCCACACTACTCAGAGAATTTTTATTTTCAGGGATGGATTTTTAGCCCAATTGAAGTTGAAGAAAAGTGGTTTCGTGAAAATCGCAGAAAATTTTTTTTCAGAAACTCCGGGGTGCCTTGAGGTCGCGGTGCACCACGCGACAGTTGTATTCGAAAACTGAGTCACTCAGATCACACGAGTACCCAAGCATGTTTGAAACTCATTCAAATGCAAGTGCTTCTATCTGTTGTCTTGATTGTTTCCCACTCATTCCTTTTGGTTTGGGTAACATGTCAAAATCCCATGCCCAGAGAACTTCAAGTAGAGTTCGCAGAAATGCTCAGTGGACACCCCAGGTAGGGTAAGGATCAGCATTTCCACACTACTCAGAGAATATTTATTTTCAGGGATGGATTTTTAGCCCAATTCAAGTTGATGAAAAGTGGTTTCGTGAAAATTGCAGAAATTTTTTTTTCAGAAACTCTGGGGTGCCTTGAGGTCGCGATGCACCACGCGACAGTTGTGTACCAAAACTGAGTCACTCAGATCACACGAGTACCCAAGCATGCTTGAAACTCATTCAAATGCAAGTGCCTCTATCTCTTTTCTTGATTGTTTCCCACTCATTCCTTTTGGTTTGGGGAACATGTCAAAATCCCATGCCTAGAGAACTTCAGGTAGAGCTCGCGGAAATGCTTAGTGGACAACCCAGGCAATGTAAGGATCAGTATTTCTACACTACTCAGAGAATTTTTATTTTCAGTGATGGATTTTTAGCCCAATTCAAGTTGAAGAAAAGTGGTTTCGTGAAAATCGCAGAAAATTTTTTTTCAGAAACTCCAGGGTGCCTGGAGGTCGCGGTGCACCACGCGACAGTTGTATTCGAAAACTGAGTCATTCAGATCACACGAGTACCCAAGCATGTTTGAAACTCATTCAAATGCAAGTGCTTCTATCTGTTGTCTTGATTGTTTCCCACTCATTCCTTTTGGTTTGGGTAAAATGTCAAAATCCCATGCCCAGAGAACTTCAGGTAGAGTTCGGGGAAATGCTCAGTGGACACCCCAGGTAGGGTAAGGATCAGCATTTCCACACTACTCAGAGAATATTTATTTTCAGGGATGGATTTTTAGCCCAATTCAAGTTGATGAAAAGTGGTTTCGTGAAAATTGCAGAAAATTTTTTTTCAGAAACTCCGGGGTGCCTTGAGGTCGCGATGCACCACGCGACAGTTATATTCGAAAACTGAGTCACTCAGATCACACGAGAACCCAAGCATGCTTGAAACTCATTCAAATGCAAGTGCTTCTATCTGTTGTCTTGATTGTTTCCCACTCATTCCATTTGGTTTGGGGAACATGTCAAAATCCCATGCCCAGAGAACTTCAGGTAGAGTTCGGGGAAATGCTCAGTGGACACCCCAGGTAGGGTAAGGATCAGCATTTCCACACTACTCAGAGAATATTTATTTTCAGGGATGGATTTTTAGCCCAATTGAAGTTGATGAAAAGTGGTTTCGTGAAAATTGCAGAAAATTTTTTTTCAGAAACTCCGGGGTGCTTGAGGTCGCGATGCACCACGCGACAGTTGTATTCGAAAACTGAGTCACTCAGATCACACGAGTACCCAAGCATGTTTGAAACTCATTCAAATGCAAGTGCTTCTATCTGTTGTCTTGATTGTTTACCACTCATTCCTTTTGGTTTGGGGAACATGTCAAAATCCCATGCCCAGAGAACTTCAGGTAGAGCTCGCGGAAATGCTCAGTGGACAACCCAGGCAGGGTAAGGATCAGTATTTCCACACTACTCAGAGAATTTTTATTTTCAGGGATGGATTTTTAGCCCAATTGAAGTTGAAGAAAAGTGGTTTCGTGAAAATCGCAGAAAATTTTTTTTCAGAAACTCCGGGGTGCCTTAAGGTCGCGGTGCACCACGCGACAGTTGTATTCGAAAACTGAGTCACTCAGATCACACGAGTACCCAAGCATGCTTGAAACTCATTCAAATGCAAGTGCCTCTATCTTTTTTCTTGATTGTTTCCCACTCATTCCTTTTGGTTTGGGGAACATGTCAAAATCCCATGCCCAGAGAACTTCAGGTAGAGCTCGGGGAAATGCTCAGTGGACAACCCAGGCAGGGTAAGGATCAGTATTTCCACACTACTCAGAGAATTTTTATTTTCAGTGATGGATTTTTAGCTCAATTCAAGTTGAAGAAAAGTGGTTTCGTGAAAATCGGAGAAAATTTTTTTTCAGAAACTCCGGGGTGCCTTGAGGTCGCGATGCACCACGCGACAGTTGTATTCCTAAACTGAGTCACTCAGATCACACGAGTACCCAAGCATGCTTGAAACTCATTCAAATGCAAGTGCTTCTATCTGTTGTCTTGATTGTTTACCACTCATTCCTTTTGGTTTGGGGAACATGTCAAAATCCCATGCCCAGAGAATTTCAGGTAGAGCTCGCGCAAATGCTCAGTGGACAACCCAGGCAGGGTAAGGATCAGTATTTCCACACTACTCAGAGAATTTTTATTTTCAGTGATGGATTTTTAGCCCAATTCAAGTTGAAGAAAAGTGGTTTCGTGAAAATCGCAGAAAATTTTTTTTCAGAAACTCCGGGGTGCCTGGAGGTCGCGGTGCACCACGCGACAGTTGTATTCGAAAACTGAGTCACTCAGATCACACGAGTACCCAAGCATGTTTGAAACTCATTCAAATGCAAGTGCTTCTATCTGTTGTCTTGATTGTTTCCCACTCATTCCTTTTGGTTTGGGGAACATGTCAAAATCCCATGCCCAGAGAACTTCAGGTAGAGCTCGCGGAAATGCTCAATGGACACCCCAGGTTGGGTAAGGATCAGCATTTCCACACTACTCAGAGAATATTTATTTTCAGGGATGGATTTTTAGCCCAATTCAAGTTGATGAAAAGTGGTTTCGTGAAAATCGCAGAAAATTTTTTTTCAGAAACTCCGGAGTGCCTGGAGGTCGCGGTGCACCACGCGACAGTTGTATTCCAAAACTGAGTCACTCAGATCACACGAGTACCCAAGCATGCTTGAAACTCATTCAAATGCAAGTGCCTCTATCTCTTTTCTTGATTGTTTCCCACTCATTCCTTTTGGTTTGGGGAACATGTCAAAATCCCATGCCCAGAGAACTTCAGGTAGAGCTCGCGGAAATGCTCAGTGGACAACCCAGGCAGGGTAAGGATCAGTATTTCCACACTACTCAGAGAATTTTTATTTTCAGTGATGGATTTTTAGCCCAATTCAAGTTGAAGAAAAGTGGTTTCGTGAAAATCGCAGAAAATTTTTTTTCAGAAACTCCGGGATGCCTGGAGGTCGCGGTGCACCACGCGACAGTTGTATTCAAAAACTGAGTCACTCAGATCACACGAGTACCCAAACATGCTTGAAACTCATTCAAATGCAAGTGCCTCTATCTGTTTTCTTGATTGTTTCCCACTCATTCCTTTTCGTTTGGGGAACATGTCAAAATCCCATGCCCAGAGAACTTCAGGTAGAGTTCGGGGAAATGCTCAGTGGACAACCCAGGCAGGGTAAGGATCAGCATTTACACACTACTCAGAGAATTTATATTTTCAGGGATGGATTTTTAGCCCAATTCAAGTTGATGAAAAGTGGTTTCGTGAAAATTGCAGAAAATTTTTTTTCAGAAACTCCGGGGTGCCTTGAGGTCGCGATGCACCACGCGACAATTGTATTCCAAAACTGAGTCACTCAGATCACAAGAGTACCCAAGCATGCTTGAAACTCATTCAAATGCAAGTGCCTCTATCTTATTTCTTGATTGTTTCCCACTCATACCTTTTGGTTTGGGGAACATGTCAAAATCCCATGCCCAGAGAACTTCAGATAGAGTTCGGGGAAATGCTCAGTGGACAACCCAGGCAGGGTAAGGATCAGTATTTCCACACTACTCAGAGAATTTTTATTTTCAGGGATGGATTTTTAGCCCAATTCAAGTTGAAGAAAAGTGGTTTCGTGAAAATCGCAGAAAATTTTTTTTCAGAAACTCCGTGGTGCCTGGAGGTCGCGGTGCACCACGCGACAGTTGTATTTGAAAACTGAGTCACTCAGATCACACGAGTACCCAAGCATGTTTGAAACTCATTCAAATGCAAGTGCTTCTATCTGTTGTCTTGATTGTTTCCCACTCATTCCTTTTGGTTTGGGTAACATGTCAAAATCCCATGCCCAGAGAACTTCAAGTAGAGTTCGCAGAAATGCTCAGTGGACACCCCAGGTAGGGTAAGGATCAGCATTTCCACACTACTCAGAGAATATTTATTTTCAGGGATGGATTTTTAGCCCAATTCAAGTTGATGAAAAGTGGTTTCGTGAAAATTGCAGACATTTTTTTTTCAGAAACTCTGGGGTGCCTTGAGGTCGCGATGCACCACGCGACAGTTGTATTCCAAAAATGAGTCACTCAGATCCCACGAGTACCCAAGCATGCTTGAAACTCATTCAAATGCAAGTGCTTCTATCTGTTGTCTTGATTGTTTCCCACTCATTCCTTTTGGTTTGGGGAACATGTCAAAATCCCATTTCCAGAGAACTTCAAGTAGAGTTTGCGGAAATGCTCAGTGGACACCCCAGGTAGAGTAAGGATCAGCATTTCCACACTACTCAGAGAATTTTTATTTTCAGGGATGGATTTTTAGCCCAATTGAAGTTGAAGAAAAGTGGTTTCGTGAAAATCGCAGAAAATTTTTTTTCAGAAACTCCGGGGTGCCTTGAGGTCGCGGTGCACCACGCGACAGTTGTATTCGAAAACTGAGTCACTCAGATCACACGAGTACCCAAGCATGTTTGAAACTCATTCAAATGCAAGTGCTTCTATCTGTTGTCTTGATTGTTTCCCACTCATTCCTTTTGGTTTGGGTAACATGTCAAAATCCCATGCCCAGAGAACTTCAAGTAGAGTTCGCAGAAATGCTCAGTGGACACCCCAGGTAGGGTAAGGATCAGCATTTCCACACTACTCAGAGAATATTTATTTTCAGGGATGGATTTTTAGCCCAATTCAAGTTGATGAAAAGTGGTTTCGTGAAAATTGCAGAAATTTTTTTTTCAGAAACTCTGGGGTGCCTTGAGGTCGCGATGCACCACGCGACAGTTGTGTACCAAAACTGAGTCACTCAGATCACACGAGTACCCAAGCATGCTTGAAACTCATTCAAATGCAAGTGCCTCTATCTCTTTTCTTGATTGTTTCCCACTCATTCCTTTTGGTTTGGGGAACATGTCAAAATCCCATGCCTAGAGAACTTCAGGTAGAGCTCGCGGAAATGCTTAGTGGACAACCCAGGCAATGTAAGGATCAGTATTTCTACACTACTCAGAGAATTTTTATTTTCAGTGATGGATTTTTAGCCCAATTCAAGTTGAAGAAAAGTGGTTTCGTGAAAATCGCAGAAAATTTTTTTTCAGAAACTCCAGGGTGCCTGGAGGTCGCGGTGCACCACGCGACAGTTGTATTCGAAAACTGAGTCATTCAGATCACACGAGTACCCAAGCATGTTTGAAACTCATTCAAATGCAAGTGCTTCTATCTGTTGTCTTGATTGTTTCCCACTCATTCCTTTTGGTTTGGGTAAAATGTCAAAATCCCATGCCCAGAGAACTTCAGGTAGAGTTCGGGGAAATGCTCAGTGGACACCCCAGGTAGGGTAAGGATCAGCATTTCCACACTACTCAGAGAATATTTATTTTCAGGGATGGATTTTTAGCCCAATTCAAGTTGATGAAAAGTGGTTTCGTGAAAATTGCAGAAAATTTTTTTTCAGAAACTCCGGGGTGCCTTGAGGTCGCGATGCACCACGCGACAGTTATATTCGAAAACTGAGTCACTCAGATCACACGAGAACCCAAGCATGCTTGAAACTCATTCAAATGCAAGTGCTTCTATCTGTTGTCTTGATTGTTTCCCACTCATTCCATTTGGTTTGGGGAACATGTCAAAATCCCATGCCCAGAGAACTTCAGGTAGAGTTCGGGGAAATGCTCAGTGGACACCCCAGGTAGGGTAAGGATCAGCATTTCCACACTACTCAGAGAATATTTATTTTCAGGGATGGATTTTTAGCCCAATTGAAGTTGATGAAAAGTGGTTTCGTGAAAATTGCAGAAAATTTTTTTTCAGAAACTCCGGGGTGCTTGAGGTCGCGATGCACCACGCGACAGTTGTATTCGAAAACTGAGTCACTCAGATCACACGAGTACCCAAGCATGTTTGAAACTCATTCAAATGCAAGTGCTTCTATCTGTTGTCTTGATTGTTTACCACTCATTCCTTTTGGTTTGGGGAACATGTCAAAATCCCATGCCCAGAGAACTTCAGGTAGAGCTCGCGGAAATGCTCAGTGGACAACCCAGGCAGGGTAAGGATCAGTATTTCCACACTACTCAGAGAATTTTTATTTTCAGGGATGGATTTTTAGCCCAATTCAAGTTGAAGAAAAGTGGTTTCGTGAAAATCGCAGAAAATTTTTTTTCAGAAACTCCGGGGTGCCTTAAGGTCGCGGTGCACCACGCGACAGTTGTATTCAAAAACTGAGTCACTCAGATCACACGAGTACCCAAGCATGCTTGAAACTCATTCAAATGCAAGTGCCTCTATCTTTTTTCTTGATTGTTTCCCACTCATTCCTTTTGGTTTGGGGAACATGTCAAAATCCCATGCCCAGAGAACTTCAGGTAGAGCTCGGGGAAATGCTCAGTGGACAACCCAGGCAGGGTAAGGATCAGTATTTCCACACTACTCAGAGAATTTTTATTTTCAGTGATGGATTTTTAGCTCAATTCAAGTTGAAGAAAAGTGGTTTCGTGAAAATCGGAGAAAATTTTTTTTCAGAAACTCCGGGGTGCCTTGAGGTCGCGATGCACCACGCGACAGTTGTATTCCTAAACTGAGTCACTCAGATCACACGAGTACCCAAGCATGCTTGAAACTCATTCAAATGCAAGTGCTTCTATCTGTTGTCTTGATTGTTTACCACTCATTCCTTTTGGTTTGGGGAACATGTCAAAATCCCATGCCCAGAGAATTTCAGGTAGAGCTCGCGCAAATGCTCAGTGGACAACCCAGGCAGGGTAAGGATCAGTATTTCCACACTACTCAGAGAATTTTTATTTTCAGTGATGGATTTTTAGCCCAATTCAAGTTGAAGAAAAGTGGTTTCGTGAAAATCGCAGAAAATTTTTTTTCAGAAACTCCGGGGTGCCTGGAGGTCGCGGTGCACCACGCGACAGTTGTATTCGAAAACTGAGTCACTCAGATCACACGAGTACCCAAGCATGTTTGAAACTCATTCAAATGCAAGTGCTTCTATCTGTTGTCTTGATTGTTTCCCACTCATTCCTTTTGGTTTGGGGAACATGTCAAAATCCCATGCCCAGAGAACTTCAGGTAGAGCTCGCGGAAATGCTCAATGGACACCCCAGGTTGGGTAAGGATCAGCATTTCCACACTACTCAGAGAATATTTATTTTCAGGGATGGATTTTTAGCCCAATTCAAGTTGATGAAAAGTGGTTTCGTGAAAATCGCAGAAAATTTTTTTTCAGAAACTCCGGAGTGCCTGGAGGTCGCGGTGCACCACGCGACAGTTGTATTCCAAAACTGAGTCACTCAGATCACACGAGTACCCAAGCATGCTTGAAACTCATTCAAATGCAAGTGCCTCTATCTCTTTTCTTGATTGTTTCCCACTCATTCCTTTTGGTTTGGGGAACATGTCAAAATCCCATGCCCAGAGAACTTCAGGTAGAGCTCGCGGAAATGCTCAGTGGACAACCCAGGCAGGGTAAGGATCAGTATTTCCACACTACTCAGAGAATTTTTATTTTCAGTGATGGATTTTTAGCCCAATTCAAGTTGAAGAAAAGTGGTTTCGTGAAAATCGCAGAAAATTTTTTTTCAGAAACTCCGGGATGCCTGGAGGTCGCGGTGCACCACGCGACAGTTGTATTCAAAAACTGAGTCACTCAGATCACACGAGTACCCAAACATGCTTGAAACTCATTCAAATGCAAGTGCCTCTATCTGTTTTCTTGATTGTTTCCCACTCATTCCTTTTCGTTTGGGGAACATGTCAAAATCCCATGCCCAGAGAACTTCAGGTAGAGTTCGGGGAAATGCTCAGTGGACAACCCAGGCAGGGTAAGGATCAGCATTTACACACTACTCAGAGAATTTATATTTTCAGGGATGGATTTTTAGCCCAATTCAAGTTGATGAAAAGTGGTTTCGTGAAAATTGCAGAAAATTTTTTTTCAGAAACTCCGGGGTGCCTTGAGGTCGCGATGCACCACGCGACAATTGTATTCCAAAACTGAGTCACTCAGATCACAAGAGTACCCAAGCATGCTTGAAACTCATTCAAATGCAAGTGCCTCTATCTTATTTCTTGATTGTTTCCCACTCATACCTTTTGGTTTGGGGAACATGTCAAAATCCCATGCCCAGAGAACTTCAGATAGAGTTCGGGGAAATGCTCAGTGGACAACCCAGGCAGGGTAAGGATCAGTATTTCCACACTACTCAGAGAATTTTTATTTTCAGGGATGGATTTTTAGCCCAATTCAAGTTGAAGAAAAGTGGTTTCGTGAAAATCGCAGAAAATTTTTTTTCAGAAACTCCGTGGTGCCTGGAGGTCGCGGTGCACCACGCGACAGTTGTATTTGAAAACTGAGTCACTCAGATCACACGAGTACCCAAGCATGTTTGAAACTCATTCAAATGCAAGTGCTTCTATCTGTTGTCTTGATTGTTTCCCACTCATTCCTTTTGGTTTGGGTAACATGTCAAAATCCCATGCCCAGAGAACTTCAAGTAGAGTTCGCAGAAATGCTCAGTGGACACCCCAGGTAGGGTAAGGATCAGCATTTCCACACTACTCAGAGAATATTTATTTTCAGGGATGGATTTTTAGCCCAATTCAAGTTGATGAAAAGTGGTTTCGTGAAAATTGCAGACATTTTTTTTTCAGAAACTCTGGGGTGCCTTGAGGTCGCGATGCACCACGCGACAGTTGTATTCCAAAAATGAGTCACTCAGATCCCACGAGTACCCAAGCATGCTTGAAACTCATTCAAATGCAAGTGCTTCTATCTGTTGTCTTGATTGTTTCCCACTCATTCCTTTTGGTTTGGGGAACATGTCAAAATCCCATTTCCAGAGAACTTCAAGTAGAGTTTGCGGAAATGCTCAGTGGACACCCCAGGTAGAGTAAGGATCAGCATTTCCACACTACTCAGAGAATTTTTATTTTCAGGGATGGATTTTTAGCCCAATTGAAGTTGAAGAAAAGTGGTTTCGTGAAAATCGCAGAAAATTTTTTTTCAGAAACTCCGGGGTGCCTTGAGGTCGCGGTGCACCACGCGACAGTTGTATTCGAAAACTGAGTCACTCAGATCACACGAGTACCCAAGCATGTTTGAAACTCATTCAAATGCAAGTGCTTCTATCTGTTGTCTTGATTGTTTCCCACTCATTCCTTTTGGTTTGGGTAACATGTCAAAATCCCATGCCCAGAGAACTTCAAGTAGAGTTCGCAGAAATGCTCAGTGGACACCCCAGGTAGGGTAAGGATCAGCATTTCCACACTACTCAGAGAATATTTATTTTCAGGGATGGATTTTTAGCCCAATTCAAGTTGATGAAAAGTGGTTTCGTGAAAATTGCAGAAATTTTTTTTTCAGAAACTCTGGGGTGCCTTGAGGTCGCGATGCACCACGCGACAGTTGTGTACCAAAACTGAGTCACTCAGATCACACGAGTACCCAAGCATGCTTGAAACTCATTCAAATGCAAGTGCCTCTATCTCTTTTCTTGATTGTTTCCCACTCATTCCTTTTGGTTTGGGGAACATGTCAAAATCCCATGCCTAGAGAACTTCAGGTAGAGCTCGCGGAAATGCTTAGTGGACAACCCAGGCAATGTAAGGATCAGTATTTCTACACTACTCAGAGAATTTTTATTTTCAGTGATGGATTTTTAGCCCAATTCAAGTTGAAGAAAAGTGGTTTCGTGAAAATCGCAGAAAATTTTTTTTCAGAAACTCCAGGGTGCCTGGAGGTCGCGGTGCACCACGCGACAGTTGTATTCGAAAACTGAGTCATTCAGATCACACGAGTACCCAAGCATGTTTGAAACTCATTCAAATGCAAGTGCTTCTATCTGTTGTCTTGATTGTTTCCCACTCATTCCTTTTGGTTTGGGTAAAATGTCAAAATCCCATGCCCAGAGAACTTCAGGTAGAGTTCGGGGAAATGCTCAGTGGACACCCCAGGTAGGGTAAGGATCAGCATTTCCACACTACTCAGAGAATATTTATTTTCAGGGATGGATTTTTAGCCCAATTCAAGTTGATGAAAAGTGGTTTCGTGAAAATTGCAGAAAATTTTTTTTCAGAAACTCCGGGGTGCCTTGAGGTCGCGATGCACCACGCGACAGTTATATTCGAAAACTGAGTCACTCAGATCACACGAGAACCCAAGCATGCTTGAAACTCATTCAAATGCAAGTGCTTCTATCTGTTGTCTTGATTGTTTCCCACTCATTCCATTTGGTTTGGGGAACATGTCAAAATCCCATGCCCAGAGAACTTCAGGTAGAGTTCGGGGAAATGCTCAGTGGACACCCCAGGTAGGGTAAGGATCAGCATTTCCACACTACTCAGAGAATATTTATTTTCAGGGATGGATTTTTAGCCCAATTGAAGTTGATGAAAAGTGGTTTCGTGAAAATTGCAGAAAATTTTTTTTCAGAAACTCCGGGGTGCTTGAGGTCGCGATGCACCACGCGACAGTTGTATTCGAAAACTGAGTCACTCAGATCACACGAGTACCCAAGCATGTTTGAAACTCATTCAAATGCAAGTGCTTCTATCTGTTGTCTTGATTGTTTACCACTCATTCCTTTTGGTTTGGGGAACATGTCAAAATCCCATGCCCAGAGAACTTCAGGTAGAGCTCGCGGAAATGCTCAGTGGACAACCCAGGCAGGGTAAGGATCAGTATTTCCACACTACTCAGAGAATTTTTATTTTCAGGGATGGATTTTTAGCCCAATTCAAGTTGAAGAAAAGTGGTTTCGTGAAAATCGCAGAAAATTTTTTTTCAGAAACTCCGGGGTGCCTTAAGGTCGCGGTGCACCACGCGACAGTTGTATTCAAAAACTGAGTCACTCAGATCACACGAGTACCCAAGCATGCTTGAAACTCATTCAAATGCAAGTGCCTCTATCTTTTTTCTTGATTGTTTCCCACTCATTCCTTTTGGTTTGGGGAACATGTCAAAATCCCATGCCCAGAGAACTTCAGGTAGAGCTCGGGGAAATGCTCAGTGGACAACCCAGGCAGGGTAAGGATCAGTATTTCCACACTACTCAGAGAATTTTTATTTTCAGTGATGGATTTTTAGCTCAATTCAAGTTGAAGAAAAGTGGTTTCGTGAAAATCGGAGAAAATTTTTTTTCAGAAACTCCGGGGTGCCTTGAGGTCGCGATGCACCACGCGACAGTTGTATTCCTAAACTGAGTCACTCAGATCACACGAGTACCCAAGCATGCTTGAAACTCATTCAAATGCAAGTGCTTCTATCTGTTGTCTTGATTGTTTACCACTCATTCCTTTTGGTTTGGGGAACATGTCAAAATCCCATGCCCAGAGAATTTCAGGTAGAGCTCGCGCAAATGCTCAGTGGACAACCCAGGCAGGGTAAGGATCAGTATTTCCACACTACTCAGAGAATTTTTATTTTCAGTGATGGATTTTTAGCCCAATTCAAGTTGAAGAAAAGTGGTTTCGTGAAAATCGCAGAAAATTTTTTTTCAGAAACTCCGGGGTGCCTGGAGGTCGCGGTGCACCACGCGACAGTTGTATTCGAAAACTGAGTCACTCAGATCACACGAGTACCCAAGCATGTTTGAAACTCATTCAAATGCAAGTGCTTCTATCTGTTGTCTTGATTGTTTCCCACTCATTCCTTTTGGTTTGGGGAACATGTCAAAATCCCATGCCCAGAGAACTTCAGGTAGAGCTCGCGGAAATGCTCAATGGACACCCCAGGTTGGGTAAGGATCAGCATTTCCACACTACTCAGAGAATATTTATTTTCAGGGATGGATTTTTAGCCCAATTCAAGTTGATGAAAAGTGGTTTCGTGAAAATCGCAGAAAATTTTTTTTCAGAAACTCCGGAGTGCCTGGAGGTCGCGGTGCACCACGCGACAGTTGTATTCCAAAACTGAGTCACTCAGATCACACGAGTACCCAAGCATGCTTGAAACTCATTCAAATGCAAGTGCCTCTATCTCTTTTCTTGATTGTTTCCCACTCATTCCTTTTGGTTTGGGGAACATGTCAAAATCCCATGCCCAGAGAACTTCAGGTAGAGCTCGCGGAAATGCTCAGTGGACAACCCAGGCAGGGTAAGGATCAGTATTTCCACACTACTCAGAGAATTTTTATTTTCAGTGATGGATTTTTAGCCCAATTCAAGTTGAAGAAAAGTGGTTTCGTGAAAATCGCAGAAAATTTTTTTTCAGAAACTCCGGGATGCCTGGAGGTCGCGGTGCACCACGCGACAGTTGTATTCAAAAACTGAGTCACTCAGATCACACGAGTACCCAAACATGCTTGAAACTCATTCAAATGCAAGTGCCTCTATCTGTTTTCTTGATTGTTTCCCACTCATTCCTTTTCGTTTGGGGAACATGTCAAAATCCCATGCCCAGAGAACTTCAGGTAGAGTTCGGGGAAATGCTCAGTGGACAACCCAGGCAGGGTAAGGATCAGCATTTACACACTACTCAGAGAATTTATATTTTCAGGGATGGATTTTTAGCCCAATTCAAGTTGATGAAAAGTGGTTTCGTGAAAATTGCAGAAAATTTTTTTTCAGAAACTCCGGGGTGCCTTGAGGTCGCGATGCACCACGCGACAATTGTATTCCAAAACTGAGTCACTCAGATCACAAGAGTACCCAAGCATGCTTGAAACTCATTCAAATGCAAGTGCCTCTATCTTATTTCTTGATTGTTTCCCACTCATACCTTTTGGTTTGGGGAACATGTCAAAATCCCATGCCCAGAGAACTTCAGATAGAGTTCGGGGAAATGCTCAGTGGACAACCCAGGCAGGGTAAGGATCAGTATTTCCACACTACTCAGAGAATTTTTATTTTCAGGGATGGATTTTTAGCCCAATTCAAGTTGAAGAAAAGTGGTTTCGTGAAAATCGCAGAAAATTTTTTTTCAGAAACTCCGTGGTGCCTGGAGGTCGCGGTGCACCACGCGACAGTTGTATTTGAAAACTGAGTCACTCAGATCACACGAGTACCCAAGCATGTTTGAAACTCATTCAAATGCAAGTGCTTCTATCTGTTGTCTTGATTGTTTCCCACTCATTCCTTTTGGTTTGGGTAACATGTCAAAATCCCATGCCCAGAGAACTTCAAGTAGAGTTCGCAGAAATGCTCAGTGGACACCCCAGGTAGGGTAAGGATCAGCATTTCCACACTACTCAGAGAATATTTATTTTCAGGGATGGATTTTTAGCCCAATTCAAGTTGATGAAAAGTGGTTTCGTGAAAATTGCAGAAATTTTTTTTTCAGAAACTCTGGGGTGCCTTGAGGTCGCGATGCACCACGCGACAGTTGTATTCCAAAAATGAGTCACTCAGATCCCACGAGTACCCAAGCATGCTTGAAACTCATTCAAATGCAAGTGCTTCTATCTGTTGTCTTGATTGTTTCCCACTCATTCCTTTTGGTTTGGGGAACATGTCAAAATCCCATTTCCAGAGAACTTCAAGTAGAGTTTGCGGAAATGCTCAGTGGACACCCCAGGTAGAGTAAGGATCAGCATTTCCACACTACTCAGAGAATTTTTATTTTCAGGGATGGATTTTTAGCCCAATTGAAGTTGAAGAAAAGTGGTTTCGTGAAAATCGCAGAAAATTTTTTTTCAGAAACTCCGGGGTGCCTTGAGGTCGCGGTGCACCACGCGACAGTTGTATTCGAAAACTGAGTCACTCAGATCACACGAGTACCCAAGCATGTTTGAAACTCATTCAAATGCAAGTGCTTCTATCTGTTGTCTTGATTGTTTCCCACTCATTCCTTTTGGTTTGGGTAACATGTCAAAATCCCATGCCCAGAGAACTTCAAGTAGAGTTCGCAGAAATGCTCAGTGGACACCCCAGGTAGGGTAAGGATCAGCATTTCCACACTACTCAGAGAATATTTATTTTCAGGGATGGATTTTTAGCCCAATTCAAGTTGATGAAAAGTGGTTTCGTGAAAATTGCAGAAATTTTTTTTTCAGAAACTCTGGGGTGCCTTGAGGTCGCGATGCACCACGCGACAGTTGTGTACCAAAACTGAGTCACTCAGATCACACGAGTACCCAAGCATGCTTGAAACTCATTCAAATGCAAGTGCCTCTATCTCTTTTCTTGATTGTTTCCCACTCATTCCTTTTGGTTTGGGGAACATGTCAAAATCCCATGCCCAGAGAACTTCAGGTAGAGCTCGCGGAAATGCTTATTGGACAACCCAGGCAGGGTAAGGATCAGTATTTCTACACTACTCAGAGAATTTTTATTTTCAGTGATGGATTTTTAGCCCAATTCAAGTTGAAGAAAAGTGGTTTCGTGAAAATCGCAGAAAATTTTTTTTCAGAAACTCCAGGGTGCCTGGAGGTCGCGGTGCACCACGCGACAGTTGTATTCGAAAACTGAGTCATTCAGATCACACGAGTACCCAAGCATGTTTGAAACTCATTCAAATGCAAGTGCTTCTATCTGTTGTCTTGATTGTTTCCCACTCATTCCTTTTGGTTTGGGTAAAATGTCAAAATCCCATGCCCAGAGAACTTCAGGTAGAGTTCGGGGAAATGCTCAGTGGACACCCCAGGTAGGGTAAGGATCAGCATTTCCACACTACTCAGAGAATATTTATTTTCAGGGATGGATTTTTAGCCCAATTCAAGTTGATGAAAAGTGGTTTCGTGAAAATTGCAGAAAATTTTTTTTCAGAAACTCCGGGGTGCCTTGAGGTCGCGATGCACCACGCGACAGTTATATTCGAAAACTGAGTCACTCAGATCACACGAGTACCCAAGCATGTTTGAAACTCATTCAAATGCAAGTGCTTCTATCTGTTGTCTTGATTGTTTACCACTCATTCCTTTTGGTTTGGGGAACATGTCAAAATCCCATGCCCAGAGAATTTCAGGTAGAGCTCGCGCAAATGCTCAGTGGACAACCCAGGCAGGGTAAGGATCAGTATTTCCACACTACTCAGAGAATTTTTATTTTCAGGGATGGATTTTTAGCCCAATTCAAGTTGAAGAAAAGTGGTTTCGTGAAAATCGCAGAAAATTTTTTTTCAGAAACTCTGGGGTGCCTGGAGGTCGCGGTGCACCACGCGACAGTTGTATTCGAAAACTGAGTCACTCAGATCACACGAGTACCCAAGCATGCTTGAATCTCATTCAAATGCAAGTGCCTCTATCTCTTTTCTTGATTGTTTCCCACTCATTCCTTTTGGTTTGGGGAACATGTCAAAATCCCATGCCCAGAGAACTTCAGGTAGAGCTCGCGGAAATGCTCAGTGGACAACCCAGGCAGGGTAAGGATCAGTATTTCCACACTACTCAGAGAATTTTTATTTTCAGGGATGGATTTTTAGCCCAATTCAAGTTGAAGAAAAGTGGTTTCGTGAAAATCGCAGAAAATTTTTTTTCAGAAACTCCGGGATGCCTGGAGGTCGCGGTGCACCACGCGACAGTTGTATTCAAAAACTGAGTCACTCAGATCACACGAGTACCCAAACATGCTTGAAACTCATTCAAATGCAAGTGCCTCTATCTTATTTCTTGATTGTTTCCCACTCATACCTTTTGGTTTGGGGAACATGTCAAAATCCCATGCCCAGAGAACTTCAGATAGAGTTCGGGGAAATGCTCTGTGGACAACCCAGGCAGGGTAAGGATCAGTATTTCCACACTACTCAGAGAATTTTTATTTTCAGGGATGGATTTTTAGCCCAATTCAAGTTGAAGAAAAGTGGTTTCGTGAAAATCACAGAAAATTTTTTTTCAGAAACTCCGGGGTGCCTGGAGGTCGCGGTGCACCACGCGACAGTTGTATTCGAAAACTGAGTCACTCAGATCACACGAGTACCCAAGCATGCTTGAAACTCATTCAAATGCAAGTGCTTCTATCTGTTGTCTTGATTGTTTCCCACTCATTCCATTTGGTTTGGGGAACATGTCAAAATCCCATGCCCAGAGAACTTCAGGTAGAGTTCGGGGAAATGCTCAGTGGACACCCCAGGTAGGGTAAGGATCAGCATTTCCACACTACTCAGAGAATATTTATTTTCAGGGATGGATTTTTAGCCCAATTGAAGTTGATGAAAAGTGGTTTCGTGAAAATTGCAGAAAATTTTTTTTCAGAAACTCCGGGGTGCTTGAGGTCGCGATGCACCACGCGACAGTTGTATTCGAAAACTGAGTCACTCAGATCACACGAGTACCCAAGCATGTTTGAAACTCATTCAAATGCAAGTGCTTCTATCTGTTGTCTTGATTGTTTACCACTCATTCCTTTTGGTTTGGGGAACATGTCAAAATCCCATGCCCAGAGAACTTCAGGTAGAGCTCGCGGAAATGCTCAGTGGAGAACCCAGGGAGGGTAAGGATCAGTATTTCCACACTACTCAGAGAATTTTTATTTTCAGGGATGGATTTTTAGCCCAATTCAAGTTGAAGAAAAGTGGTTTCGTGAAAATCGCAGAAAAATTTTTTTCAGAAACTCCGGGGTGCCTGGAGGTCGCGGTGCACCACGCGACAGTTGTATTCGAAAACTGAGTCACTCAGATCACACGAGTACCCAAGCATGTTTGAAACTCATTGAAATGCAAGTGCTTCTATCTGTTGTCTTGATTGTTTCCCACTCATTCCTTTTGGTTTGGGTAACATGTCAAAATCCCATGCCCAGAGAACTTCAAATAGAGTTCGCGGAAATGCTCAGTGGACACCCCAGGTAGGGTAAGGATCAGAATTTCCACAATACTCAGAGAATTTTTATTTTCAGGGATGGATTTTTAGCCCAATTCAAGTTTAAGAAAAGTGGTTTCGTGAAAATCGCAGAAAATTTTATTTCAGAAACTCCGGGGTGCCTGGAGGTCGCGGTGCACCACGCGACAGTTGTATTCCAAAAATGAGTCACTCAGATCCCACGAGTACCCAAGCATGCTTGAAACTCATTCAAATGCAAGTGCTTCTATCTGTTGTCTTGATTGTTTCCCACTCATTCCTTTTGGTTTGGGGGACATGTCAAAATCCCATTTCCAGAGAACTTCAAGTAGAGTTTGCGGAAATGCTCAGTGGACACCCCAGGTAGAGTAAGGATCAGCATTTCCACACTACTCAGAGAATTTTTATTTTCAGGGATGGATTTTTAGCCCAATTGAAGTTGAAGAAAAGTGGTTTCGTGAAAATCGCAGAAAATTTTTTTTCAGAAACTCCGGGGTGCCTTAAGGTCGCGGTGCACCACGCGACAGTTGTATTCGAAAACTGAGTCACTCAGATCACACGAGTACCCAAGCATGCTTGAAACTCATTCAAATGCAAGTGCCTCTATCTCTTTTCTTGATTGTTTCCCACTCATTCCTTTTGGTTTGGGGAACATGTCAAAATCCCATGCCCAGAGAACTTCAGGTAGAGCTCGGGGAAATGCTCAGTGGACAACCCAGGCAGGGTAAGGATCAGTATTTCCACACTACTCAGAGAATTTTTATTTTCAGTGATGGATTTTTAGCTCAATTCAAGTTGAAGAAAAGTGGTTTCGTGAAAATCGGAGAAAATTATTTTTCAGAAACTCCGGGGTGCCTTGAGGTCGCGGTGCACCACGCGACAGTTGTATTCGAAAACTGAGTCACTCAGATCACACGAGTACCCAAGCATGCTTGAAACTCATTCAAATGCAAGTGCCTCTATCTCTTTTCTTGATTGTTTCCCACTCATTCCTTTTGGTTTGGGGAACATGTCAAAATCCCATGCCCAGAGAACTTCAGGTAGAGCTCGGGGAAATGCTCAGTGGACAACCCAGGCAGGGTAAGGATCAGTATTTCCACACTACTCAGAGAATTTTTATTTTCAGTGATGGATTTTTAGCTCAATTCAAGTTGAAGAAAAGTGGTTTCGTGAAAATCGGAGAAAATTATTTTTCAGAAACTCCGGGGTGCCTTGAGGTCGCGATGCACCACGCGACAGTTGTATTCCAAAACTGAGTCACTCAGATCACACGAGTACCCAAGCATGCTTGAAACTCATTCAAATGCAAGTGCTTCTATCTGTTGTCTTGATTGTTTACCACTCATTCCTTTTGGTTTGGGGAACATGTCAAAATCCCATGCCCAGAGAATTTCAGGTAGAGCTCGCGCAAATGCTCAGTGGACAACCCAGGCAGGGTAAGGATCAGTATTTCCACACTACTCAGAGAATTTTTATTTTCAGTGATGGATTTTTAGCCCAATTCAAGTTGAAGAAAAGTGGTTTCGTGAAAATCGCAGAAAATTTTTTTTCAGAAACTCCGGGGTGCCTGGAGGTCGCGGTGCACCACGCGACAGTTGTATTCGAAAACTGAGTCACTCAGATCACACGAGTACCCAAGCATGTTTGAAACTCATTCAAATGCAAGTGCTTCTATCTGTTGTCTTGATTGTTTACCACTCATTCCTTTTGGTTTGGGGAACATGTCAAAATCCCATGCCCAGAGAACTTCAAGTAGAGTTCGTGGAAATGCTCAGTGGACATCCCAGGTAGGGTAAGGATTTGCATTTCCACACTACTCAGAGAATATTTATTTTCAGGGATGGATTTTTACCCCAATTCAAGTTGATGAAAAGTGGTTTCGTGAAAATCGCAGAATTTTTTTTTACAGAAACTCCGGGGTGCCTGGAGGTCGCGGTGCACCACGCGACAGTTGTATTCGAAAACTGAGTCACTCAGATCACACGAGTACCCAAGCATGCTTGAAACTCATTCAAATGCAAGTGCTTCTATCTGTTGTCTTGATTGTTTACCACTCATTCCTTTTGGTTTGGGGAACATGTCAAAATCCCATGCCCAGAGAATTTCAGGTAGAGCTCGCGCAAATGCTCAGTGGACAACCCAGGCAGGGTAAGGATCAGTATTTCCACACTACTCAGAGAATTTTTATTTTCAGTGATGGATTTTTAGCCCAATTCAAGTTGAAGAAAAGTGGTTTCGTGAAAATCGCAGAAAATTTTTTTTCAGAAACTCCGGGGTGCCTGGAGGTCGCGGTGCACCACGCGACAGTTGTATTCGAAAACTGAGTCACTCAGATCACACGAGTACCCAAGCATGTTTGAAACTCATTCAAATGCAAGTGCTTCTATCTGTTGTCTTGATTGTTTCCCACTCATTCCTTTTGGTTTGGGGAACATGTCAAAATCCCATGCCCAGAGAACTTCAGGTAGAGCTCGCGGAAATGCTCAATGGACACCCCAGGTAGGGTAAGGATCAGCATTTCCACACTACTCAGAGAATATTTATTTTCAGGGATGGATTTTTAGCCCAATTCAAGTTGATGAAAAGTGGTTTCGTGAAAATCGCAGAAATTTTTTTTTCAGAAACTCCGGAGTGCCTGGAGGTCGCGGTGCACCACGCGACAGTTGTATTCCAAAACTGAGTCACTCAGATCACACGAGTACCCAAGCATGCTTGAAACTCATTCAAATGCAAGTGCCTCTATCTGTTTTCTTGATTGTTTCCCACTCATTCCTTTTCGTTTGGGGAACATGTCAAAATCCCATGCCCAGAGAACTTCAGGTAGAGTTCGGGGAAATGCTCAGTGGACAACCCAGGCAGGGTAAGGATCAGCATTTACACACTACTCAGAGAATTTATATTTTCAGGGATGGATTTTTAGCCCAATTCAAGTTGATGAAAAGTGGTTTCGTGAAAATTGCAGAAAATTTTTTTTCAGAAACTCCGGGGTGCCTTGAGGTCACGATGCACCACGCGACAATTGTATTCCAAAACTGAGTCACTCAGATCACAAGAGTACCCAAGCATGCTTGAAACTCATTCAAATGCAAGTGCCTCTATCTTATTTCTTGATTGTTTCCCACTCATACCTTTTGGTTTGGGGAACATGTCAAAATCCCATGCCCAGAGAACTTCAGATAGAGTTCGGGGAAATGCTCAGTGGACAACCCAGGCAGGGTAAGGATCAGTATTTCCACACTACTCAGAGAATTTTTATTTTCAGGGATGGATTTTTAGCCCAATTCAAGTTGAAGAAAAGTGGTTTCGTGAAAATCGCAGAAAATTTTTTTTCAGAAACTCCGTGGTGCCTGGAGGTCGCGGTGCACCACGCGACAGTTGTATTTGAAAACTGAGTCACTCAGATCACACGAGTACCCAAGCATGTTTGAAACTCATTCAAATGCAAGTGCTTCTATCTGTTGTCTTGATTGTTTCCCACTCATTCCTTTTGGTTTGGGTAACATGTCAAAATCCCATGCCCAGAGAACTTCAAGTAGAGTTCGCAGAAATGCTCAGTGGACACCCCAGGTAGGGTAAGGATCAGCATTTCCACACTACTCAGAGAATATTTATTTTCAGGGATGGATTTTTAGCCCAATTCAAGTTGATGAAAAGTGGTTTCGTGAAAATTGCAGAAATTTTTTTTTCAGAAACTCTGGGGTGCCTTGAGGTCGCGATGCACCACGCGACAGTTGTATTCCAAAAATGAGTCACTCAGATCCCACGAGTACCCAAGCATGCTTGAAACTCATTCAAATGCAAGTGCTTCTATCTGTTGTCTTGATTGTTTCCCACTCATTCCTTTTGGTTTGGGGAACATGTCAAAATCCCATTTCCAGAGAACTTCAAGTAGAGTTTGCGGAAATGCTCAGTGGACACCCCAGGTAGAGTAAGGATCAGCATTTCCACACTACTCAGAGAATTTTTATTTTCAGGGATGGATTTTTAGCCCAATTGAAGTTGAAGAAAAGTGGTTTCGTGAAAATCGCAGAAAATTTTTTTTCAGAAACTCCGGGGTGCCTTGAGGTCGCGGTGCACCACGCGACAGTTGTATTCGAAAACTGAGTCACTCAGATCACACGAGTACCCAAGCATGTTTGAAACTCATTCAAATGCAAGTGCTTCTATCTGTTGTCTTGATTGTTTCCCACTCATTCCTTTTGGTTTGGGTAACATGTCAAAATCCCATGCCCAGAGAACTTCAAGTAGAGTTCGCAGAAATGCTCAGTGGACACCCCAGGTAGGGTAAGGATCAGCATTTCCACACTACTCAGAGAATATTTATTTTCAGGGATGGATTTTTAGCCCAATTCAAGTTGATGAAAAGTGGTTTCGTGAAAATTGCAGAAATTTTTTTTTCAGAAACTCTGGGGTGCCTTGAGGTCGCGATGCACCACGCGACAGTTGTGTACCAAAACTGAGTCACTCAGATCACACGAGTACCCAAGCATGCTTGAAACTCATTCAAATGCAAGTGCCTCTATCTCTTTTCTTGATTGTTTCCCACTCATTCCTTTTGGTTTGGGGAACATGTCAAAATCCCATGCCCAGAGAACTTCAGGTAGAGCTCGCGGAAATGCTTAGTGGACAACCCAGGCAGGGTAAGGATCAGTATTTCTACACTACTCAGAGAATTTTTATTTTCAGTGATGGATTTTTAGCCCAATTCAAGTTGAAGAAAAGTGGTTTCGTGAAAATCGCAGAAAATTTTTTTTCAGAAACTCCAGGGTGCCTGGAGGTCGCGGTGCACCACGCGACAGTTGTATTCGAAAACTGAGTCATTCAGATCACACGAGTACCCAAGCATGTTTGAAACTCATTCAAATGCAAGTGCTTCTATCTGTTGTCTTGATTGTTTCCCACTCATTCCTTTTGGTTTGGGTAAAATGTCAAAATCCCATGCCCAGAGAACTTCAGGTAGAGTTCGGGGAAATGCTCAGTGGACACCCCAGGTAGGGTAAGGATCAGCATTTCCACACTACTCAGAGAATATTTATTTTCAGGGATGGATTTTTAGCCCAATTCAAGTTGATGAAAAGTGGTTTCGTGAAAATTGCAGAAAATTTTTTTTCAGAAACTCCGGGGTGCCTTGAGGTCGCGATGCACCACGCGACAGTTATATTCGAAAACTGAGTCACTCAGATCACACGAGTACCCAAGCATGTTTGAAACTCATTCAAATGCAAGTGCTTCTATCTGTTGTCTTGATTGTTTACCACTCATTCCTTTTGGTTTGGGGAACATGTCAAAATCCCATGCCCAGAGAATTTCAGGTAGAGCTCGCGCAAATGCTCAGTGGACAACCCAGGCAGGGTAAGGATCAGTATTTCCACACTACTCAGAGAATTTTTATTTTCAGGGATGGATTTTTAGCCCAATTCAAGTTGAAGAAAAGTGGTTTCGTGAAAATCACAGAAAATTTTTTTTCAGAAACTCTGGGGTGCCTGGAGGTCGCGGTGCACCACGCGACAGTTGTATTCGAAAACTGAGTCACTCAGATCACACGAGTACCCAAGCATGCTTGAATCTCATTCAAATGCAAGTGCCTCTATCTCTTTTCTTGATTGTTTCCCACTCATTCCTTTTGGTTTGGGGAACATGTCAAAATCCCATGCCCAGAGAACTTCAGGTAGAGCTCGCGGAAATGCTCAGTGGACAACCCAGGCAGGGTAAGGATCAGTATTTCCACACTACTCAGAGAATTTTTATTTTCAGGGATGGATTTTTAGCCCAATTCAAGTTGAAGAAAAGTGGTTTCGTGAAAATCGCAGAAAATTTTTTTTCAGAAACTCCGGGATGCCTGGAGGTCGCGGTGCACCACGCGACAGTTGTATTCAAAAACTGAGTCACTCAGATCACACGAGTACCCAAACATGCTTGAAACTCATTCAAATGCAAGTGCCTCTATCTTATTTCTTGATTGTTTCCCACTCATACCTTTTGGTTTGGGGAACATGTCAAAATCCCATGCCCAGAGAACTTCAGATAGAGTTCGGGGAAATGCTCTGTGGACAACCCAGGCAGGGTAAGGATCAGTATTTCCACACTACTCAGAGAATTTTTATTTTCAGGGATGGATTTTTAGCCCAATTCAAGTTGAAGAAAAGTGGTTTCGTGAAAATCACAGAAAAATTTTTTTCAGAAACTCCGGGGTGCCTGGAGGTCGCGGTGCACCACGCGACAGTTGTATTCGAAAACTGAGTCACTCAGATCACACGAGTACCCAAGCATGCTTGAAACTCATTCAAATGCAAGTGCTTCTATCTGTTGTCTTGATTGTTTCCCACTCATTCCATTTGGTTTGGGGAACATGTCAAAATCCCATGCCCAGAGAACTTCAGGTAGAGTTCGGGGAAATGCTCAGTGGACACCCCAGGTAGGGTAAGGATCAGCATTTCCACACTACTCAGAGAATATTTATTTTCAGGGATGGATTTTTAGCCCAATTGAAGTTGATGAAAAGTGGTTTCGTGAAAACTGCAGAAAATTTTTTTTCAGAAACTCCGGGGTGCTTGAGGTCGCGATGCACCACGCGACAGTTGTATTCGAAAACTGAGTCACTCAGATCACACGAGTACCCAAGCATGTTTGAAACTCATTCAAATGCAAGTGCTTCTATCTGTTGTCTTGATTGTTTACCACTCATTCCTTTTGGTTTGGGGAACATGTCAAAATCCCATGCCCAGAGAACTTCAGGTAGAGCTCGCGGAAATGCTCAGTGGAGAACCCAGGGAGGGTAAGGATCAGTATTTCCACACTACTCAGAGAATTTTTATTTTCAGGGATGGATTTTTAGCCCAATTCAAGTTGAAGAAAAGTGGTTTCGTGAAAATCGCAGAAAATTTTTTTTCAGAAACTCCGGGGTGCCTGGAGGTCGCGGTGCACCACGCGACAGTTGTATTCGAAAACTGAGTCACTCAGATCACACGAGTACCCAAGCATGTTTGAAACTCATTGAAATGCAAGTGCTTCTATCTGTTGTCTTGATTGTTTCCCACTCATTCCTTTTGGTTTGGGTAACATGTCAAAATCCCATGCCCAGAGAACTTCAAATAGAGTTCGCGGAAATGCTCAGTGGACACCCCAGGTAGGGTAAGGATCAGAATTTCCACAATACTCAGAGAATTTTTATTTTCAGGGATGGATTTTTAGCCCAATTCAAGTTTAAGAAAAGTGGTTTCGTGAAAATCGCAGAAAATTTTATTTCAGAAACTCCGGGGTGCCTGGAGGTCGCGGTGCACCACGCGACAGTTGTATTCCAAAAATGAGTCACTCAGATCCCACGAGTACCCAAGCATGCTTGAAACTCATTCAAATGCAAGTGCTTCTATCTGTTGTCTTGATTGTTTCCCACTCATTCCTTTTGGTTTGGGGGACATGTCAAAATCCCATTTCCAGAGAACTTCAAGTAGAGTTTGCGGAAATGCTCAGTGGACACCCCAGGTAGAGTAACGATCAGCATTTCCACACTACTCAGAGAATTTTTATTTTCAGGGATGGATTTTTAGCCCAATTGAAGTTGAAGAAAAGTGGTTTCGTGAAAATCGCAGAAAATTTTTTTTCAGAAACTCCGGGGTGCCTTAAGGTCGCGGTGCACCACGCGACAGTTGTATTCGAAAACTGAGTCACTCAGATCACACGAGTACCCAAGCATGCTTGAAACTCATTCAAATGCAAGTGCCTCTATCTCTTTTCTTGATTGTTTCCCACTCATTCCTTTTGGTTTGGGGAACATGTCAAAATCCCATGCCCAGAGAACTTCAGGTAGAGCTCGGGGAAATGCTCAGTGGACAACCCAGGCAGGGTAAGGATCAGTATTTCCACACTACTCAGAGAATTTTTATTTTCAGTGATGGATTTTTAGCTCAATTCAAGTTGAAGAAAAGTGGTTTCGTGAAAATCGGAGAAAATTTTTTTTCAGAAACTCCGGGGTGCCTGGAGGTCGCGGTGCACCACGCGACAGTTGTATTCGAAAACTGAGTCACTCAGATCACACGAGTACCCAAGCATGTTTGAAACTCATTCAAATGCAAGTGCTTCTATCTGTTGTCTTGATTGTTTACCACTCATTCCTTTTGGTTTGGGGAACATGTCAAAATCCCATGCCCAGAGAACTTCAAGTAGAGTTCGTGGAAATGCTCAGTGGACATCCCAGGTAGGGTAAGGATTTGCATTTCCACACTACTCAGAGAATATTTATTTTCAGGGATGGATTTTTACCCCAATTCAAGTTGAAGAAAAGTGGTTTCGTGAAAATCGCAGAATTTTTTTTTACAGAAACTCCGGGGTGCCTGGAGGTCGCGGTGCACCACGCGACAGTTGTATTCGAAAACTGAGTCACTCAGATCACACGAGTACCCAAGCATGCTTGAAACTCATTCAAATGCAAGTGCTTCTATCTGTTGTCTTGATTGTTTACCACTCATTCCTTTTGGTTTGGGGAACATGTCAAAATCCCATGCCCAGAGAATTTCAGGTAGAGCTCGCGCAAATGCTCAGTGGACAACCCAGGCAGGGTAAGGATCAGTATTTCCACACTACTCAGAGAATTTTTATTTTCAGTGATGGATTTTTAGCCCAATTCAAGTTGAAGAAAAGTGGTTTCGTGAAAATCGCAGAATTTTTTTTTTCAGAAACTCCGGGGTGCCTGGAGGTCGCGGTGCACCACGCGACAGTTGTATTCGAAAACTGAGTCACTCAGATCACACGAGTACCCAAGCATGTTTGAAACTCATTCAAATGCAAGTGCTTCTATCTGTTGTCTTGATTGTTTCCCACTCATTCCTTTTGGTTTGGGGAACATGTCAAAATCCCATGCCCAGAGAACTTCAGGTAGAGCTCGCGGAAATGCTCAATGGACACCCCAGGTAGGGTAAGGATCAGCATTTCCACACTACTCAGAGAATATTTATTTTCAGGGATGGATTTTTAGCCCAATTCAAGTTGATGAAAAGTGGTTTCGTGAAAATCGCAGAAATTTTTTTTTCAGAAACTCCGGAGTGCCTGGAGGTCGCGGTGCACCACGCGACAGTTGTATTCCAAAACTGAGTCACTCAGATCACACGAGTACCCAAGCATGCTTGAAACTCATTCAAATGCAAGTGCCTCTATCTGTTTTCTTGATTGTTTCCCACTCATTCCTTTTCGTTTGGGGAACATGTCAAAATCCCATGCCCAGAGAACTTCAGGTAGAGTTCGGGGAAATGCTCAGTGGACAACCCAGGCAGGGTAAGGATCAGCATTTACACACTACTCAGAGAATTTATATTTTCAGGGATGGATTTTTAGCCCAATTCAAGTTGATGAAAAGTGGTTTCGTGAAAATTGCAGAAAATTTTTTTTCAGAAACTCCGGGGTGCCTTGAGGTCACGATGCACCACGCGACAATTGTATTCCAAAACTGAGTCACTCAGATCACAAGAGTACCCAAGCATGCTTGAAACTCATTCAAATGCAAGTGCCTCTATCTTATTTCTTGATTGTTTCCCACTCATACCTTTTGGTTTGGGGAACATGTCAAAATCCCATGCCCAGAGAACTTCAGATAGAGTTCGGGGAAATGCTCAGTGGACAACCCAGGCAGGGTAAGGATCAGTATTTCCACACTACTCAGAGAATTTTTATTTTCAGGGATGGATTTTTAGCCCAATTCAAGTTGAAGAAAAGTGGTTTCGTGAAAATCGCAGAAAATTTTTTTTCAGAAACTCCGTGGTGCCTGGAGGTCGCGGTGCACCACGCGACAGTTGTATTTGAAAACTGAGTCACTCAGATCACACGAGTACCCAAGCATGTTTGAAACTCATTCAAATGCAAGTGCTTCTATCTGTTGTCTTGATTGTTTCCCACTCATTCCTTTTGGTTTGGGTAACATGTCAAAATCCCATGCCCAGAGAACTTCAAGTAGAGTTCGCAGAAATGCTCAGTGGACACCCCAGGTAGGGTAAGGATCAGCATTTCCACACTACTCAGAGAATATTTATTTTCAGGGATGGATTTTTAGCCCAATTCAAGTTGATGAAAAGTGGTTTCGTGAAAATTGCAGAAATTTTTTTTTCAGAAACTCTGGGGTGCCTTGAGGTCGCGATGCACCACGCGACAGTTGTATTCCAAAAATGAGTCACTCAGATCCCACGAGTACCCAAGCATGCTTGAAACTCATTCAAATGCAAGTGCTTCTATCTGTTGTCTTGATGGTTTCCCACTCATTCCTTTTGGTTTGGGGAACATGTCAAAATCCCATTTCCAGAGAACTTCAAGTAGAGTTTGCGGAAATGCTCAGTGGACACCCCAGGTAGAGTAAGGATCAGCATTTCCACACTACTCAGAGAATTTTTATTTTCAGGGATGGATTTTTAGCCCAATTGAAGTTGAAGAAAAGTGGTTTCGTGAAAATCGCAGAAAATTTTTTTTCAGAAACTCCGGGGTGCCTTGAGGTCGCGGTGCACCACGCGACAGTTGTATTCGAAAACTGAGTCACTCAGATCACACGAGTACCCAAGCATGTTTGAAACTCATTCAAATGCAAGTGCTTCTATCTGTTGTCTTGATTGTTTCCCACTCATTCCTTTTGGTTTGGGGAACATGTCAAAATCCCATGCCCAGAGAACTTCAGGTAGAGCTCGCGGAAATTCTCAGTGGACAACCCAGGCAGGGTAAGGATCAGTATTTCCACACTACTCAGAGAATTTTTATTTTCAGTGATGGATTTTTAGCCCAATTCAAGTTGAAGAAAAGTGGTTTCGTGAAAATCGCAGAAAATTTTTTTTCAGAAACTCCAGGGTGCCTGGAGGTCGCGGTGCACCACGCGACAGTTGTATTCGAAAACTGAGTCATTCAGATAACACGAGTACCCAAGCATGTTTGAAACTCATTCAAATGCAAGTGCTTCTATCTGTTGTCTTGATTGTTTCCCACTCATTCCTTTTGGTTTGGGTAAAATGTCAAAATCCCATGCCCAGAGAACTTCAGGTAGAGACGGGGAAATGCTCAGTGGACACCCCAGGTAGGGTAAGGATCAGCATTTCCACACTACTCAGAGAATATTTATTTTCAGGGATGGATTTTTAGCCCAATTCAAGTTGATGAAAAGTGGTTTCGTGAAAATTGCAGAAAATTTTTTTTCAGAAACTCCGGGGTGCCTTGAGGTCGCGATGCACCACGCGACAGTTATATTCGAAAACTGAGTCACTCAGATCACACGAGTACCCAAGCATGTTTGAAACTCATTCAAATGCAAGTGCTTCTATCTGTTGTCTTGATTGTTTACCACTCATTCCTTTTGGTTTGGGGAACATGTCAAAATCCCATGCCCAGAGAATTTCAGGTAGAGCTCGCGCAAATGCTCAGTGGACAACCCAGGCAGGGTAAGGATCAGTATTTCCACACTACTCAGAGAATTTTTATTTTCAGGGATGGATTTTTAGCCCAATTCAAGTTGAAGAAAAGTGGTTTCGTGAAAATCGCAGAAAATTTTTTTTAGAAACTCTGGGGTGCCTGGAGGTCGCGGTGCACCACGCGACAGTTGTATTCGAAAACTGAGTTACTCAGATCACACGAGTACCCAAGCATGTTTGAAACTCATTCAAATGCAAGTGCTTCTATCTGTTGTCTTGATTGTTTACCACTCATTCCTTTTGGTTTGGGGAACATGTCAAAATCCCATGCCCAGAGAACTTCAAGTAGAGTTCGCGGAAATGCTCAGTGGACACCCCAGGTAGGGTAAGGATTTGCATTTCCACACTACTCAGAGAATATTTATTTTCAGGGATGGATTTTTACCCCAATTCAAGTTGAAGAAAAGTGGTTTCGTGAAAATCGCAGAATTTTTTTTTTCAGAAACTCCGGGGTGCCTGGAGGTCGCGGTGCACCACGCGACAGTTGTATTCGAAAACTGAGTCACTCAGATAACACGAGTACCCAAGCATGCTTGAAACTCATTCAAATGCAAGTGCTTCTATCTGTTGTCTTGATTGTTTCCCACTCATTCCTTTTGGTTTGGGGAACATGTCAAAATCCCATGCCCAGAGAACTTCAGGTAGAGCTTGCGGAAATGCTCAATGGACACCCCAGGTAGGGTAAGGATCAGCATTTCCACACTACTCAGAGAATATTTATTTTCAGGGATGGATTTTTAGCCCAATTCAAGTTGATGAAAAGTGGTTTCGTGAAAATCGCAGAAAATTTTTTTTCAGAAACTCCGGAGTGCCAGGAGGTCGCGGTGCACCACGCGACAGTTGTATTCCAAAACTGAGTCACTCAGATCACACGAGTACCCAAGCATGCTTGAAACTCATTCAAATGCAAGTGCCTCTATCTCTTTTCTTGATTGTTTCCCACTCATTCCTTTTGGTTTGGGGAACATGTCAAAATCCCATGCCCAGAGAACTTCAGGTAGAGCTCGCGGAAATGCTCAGTGGACAACCCAGGCAGGGTAAGGATCAGTATTTCCACACTACTCAGAGAATTTTTATTTTCAGGGATGGATTTTTAGCCCAATTCAAGTTGAAGAAAAGTGGTTTCGTGAAAATCGCAGAAAATTTTTTTTCAGAAACTCCGGGATGCCTGGAGGTCGCGGTGCACCACGCAACAGTTGTATTCAAAAACTGAGTCACTCAGATCACACGAGTACCCAAACATGCTTGAAACTCATTCAAATGCAAGTACCTCTATCTTATTTCTTGATTGTTTCCCACTCATACCTTTTGGTTTGGGGAACATGTCAAAATCCCATGCCCAGAGAACTTCAGATAGAGTTCGGGGAAATGCTCTGTGGACAACCCAGGCAGGGTAAGGATCAGTATTTCCACACTACTCAGAGAATTTTTATTTTCAGGGATGGATTTTTAGCCCAATTCAAGTTGAAGAAAAGTGGTTTCGTGAAAATCACAGAAAATTTTTTTTCAGAAACTCCGGGGTGCCTGGAGGTCGCGGTGCACTACGCGACAGTTGTATTCGAAAACTGAGTCACTCAGATCACACGAGTACCCAAGCATGCTTGAAACTCATTCAAATGCAAGTGCTTCTATCTGTTGTCTTGATTGTTTCCCACTCATTCCATTTGGTTTGGGGAACATGTCAAAATCCCATGCCCAGAGAACTTCAGGTAGAGTTCGGGGAAATGCTCAGTGGACACCCCAGGTAGGGTAAGGATCAGCATTTCCACACTACTCAGAGAATATTTATTTTCAGGGATGGATTTTTAGCCCAATTGAAGTTGATGAAAAGTGGTTTCGTGAAAATTGCAGAAAATTTTTTTTCAGAAACTCCGGGGTGCTTGAGGTCGCGATGCACCACGCGACAGTTGTATTCGAAAACTGAGTCACTCAGATCACACGAGTACCCAAGCATGTTTGAAACTCATTCAAATGCAAGTGCTTCTATCTGTTGTCTTGATTGTTTACCACTCATTCCTTTTGGTTTGGGTAACATGTCAAAATCCCATGCCCAGAGAACTTCAGGTAGAGCTCGCGGAAATGCTCAGTGGACACCCCAGGTAGGGTAAGGATCAGAATTTCCACAATACTCAGAGAATTTTTATTTTCAGGGATGGATTTTTAGCCCAATTCAAGTTTAAGAAAAGTGGTTTCGTGAAAATCGCAGAAAATTTTATTTCAGAAACTCCGGGGTGCCTGGAGGTCGCGGTGCACCACGCGACAGTTGTATTCCAAAAATGAGTCACTCAGATCCCACGAGTACCCAAGCATGCTTGAAACTCATTCAAATGCAAGTGCTTCTATCTGTTGTCTTGATTGTTTCCCACTCATTCCTTTTGGTTTGGGGGACATGTCAAAATCCCATTTCCAGAGAACTTCAAGTAGAGTTTGCGGAAATGCTCAGTGGACAACCCAGGCAGGGTAAGGATCAGTATTTCCACACTACTCAGAGAATTTTTATTTTCAGTGATGGATTTTTAGCTCAATTCAAGTTGAAGAAAAGTGGTTTCGTGAAAATCGGAGAAAATTTTTTTTCAGAAACTCCGGGGTGCCTTGAGGTCGCGATGCACCACGCGACAGTTGTATTCCAAAACTGAGTCACTCAGATCACACGAGTACCCAAGCATGCTTGAAACTCATTCAAATGCAAGTGCTTCTATCTGTTGTCTTGATTGTTTACCACTCATTCCTTTTGGTTTGGGGAACATGTCAAAATCCCATGCCCAGAGAATTTCAGGTAGAGCTCGCGCAAATGCTCAGTGGACAACCCAGGCAGGGTAAGGATCAGTATTTCCACACTACTCAGAGAATTTTTATTTTCAGTGATGGATTTTTAGCCCAATTCAAGTTGAAGAAAAGTGGTTTCGTGAAAATCGCAGAAAATTTTTTTTCAGAAACTCCGGGGTGCCTGGAGGTCGCGGTGCACCACGCGACAGTTGTATTCGAAAACTGAGTTACTCAGATCACACGAGTACCCAAGCATGTTTGAAACTCATTCAAATGCAAGTGCTTCTATCTGTTGTCTTGATTGTTTACCACTCATTCCTTTTGGTTTGGGGAACATGTCAAAATCCCATGCCCAGAGAACTTCAAGTAGAGTTCGCGGAAATGCTCAGTGGACACCCCAGGTAGGGTAAGGATTTGCATTTCCACACTACTCAGAGAATATTTATTTTCAGGGATGGATTTTTACCCCAATTCAAGTTGAAGAAAAGTGGTTTCGTGAAAATCGCAGAATTTTTTTTTTCAGAAACTCCGGGGTGCCTGGAGGTCGCGGTGCACCACGCGACAGTTGTATTCGAAAACTGAGTCACTCAGATCACACGAGTACCCAAGCATGCTTGAAACTCATTCAAATGCAAGTGCTTCTATCTGTTGTCTTGATTGTTTCCCACTCATTCCTTTTGGTTTGGGGAACATGTCAAAATCCCATGCCCAGAGAACTTCAGGTAGAGCTTGCGGAAATGCTCAATGGACACCCCAGGTAGGGTAAGGATCAGCATTTCCACACTACTCAGAGAATATTTATTTTCAGGGATGGATTTTTAGCCCAATTCAAGTTGATGAAAAGTGGTTTCGTGAAAATCGCAGAAAATTTTTTTTCAGAAACTCCGGAGTGCCAGGAGGTCGCGGTGCACCACGCGACAGTTGTATTCCAAAACTGAGTCACTCAGATCACACGAGTACCCAAGCATGCTTGAAACTCATTCAAATGCAAGTGCCTCTATCTCTTTTCTTGATTGTTTCCCACTCATTCCTTTTGGTTTGGGGAACATGTCAAAATCCCATGCCCAGAGAACTTCAGGTAGAGCTCGCGGAAATGCTCAGTGGACAACCCAGGCAGGGTAAGGATCAGTATTTCCACACTACTCAGAGAATTTTTATTTTCAGGGATGGATTTTTAGCCCAATTCAAGTTGAAGAAAAGTGGTTTCGTGAAAATCGCAGAAAATTTTTTTTCAGAAACTCCGGGATGCCTGGAGGTCGCGGTGCACCACGCGACAGTTGTATTCAAAAACTGAGTCACTCAGATCACACGAGTACCCAAACATGCTTGAAACTCATTCAAATGCAAGTGCCTCTATCTTATTTCTTGATTGTTTCCCACTCATACCTTTTGGTTTGGGGAACATGTCAAAATCCCATGCCCAGAGAACTTCAGATAGAGTTCGGGGAAATGCTCTGTGGACAACCCAGGCAGGGTAAGGATCAGTATTTCCACACTACTCAGAGAATTTTTATTTTCAGGGATGGATTTTTAGCCCAATTCAAGTTGAAGAAAAGTGGTTTCGTGAAAATCACAGAAAATTTTTTTTCAGAAACTCCGGGGTGCCTGGAGGTCGCGGTGCACTACGCGACAGTTGTATTCGAAAACTGAGTCACTCAGATCACACGAGTACCCAAGCATGCTTGAAACTCATTCAAATGCAAGTGCTTCTATCTGTTGTCTTGATTGTTTCCCACTCATTCCATTTGGTTTGGGGAACATGTCAAAATCCCATGCCCAGAGAACTTCAGGTAGAGTTCGGGGAAATGCTCAGTGGACACCCCAGGTAGGGTAAGGATCAGCATTTCCACACTACTCAGAGAATATTTATTTTCAGGGATGGATTTTTAGCCCAATTGAAGTTGATGAAAAGTGGTTTCGTGAAAATTGCAGAAAATTTTTTTTCAGAAACTCCGGGGTGCTTGAGGTCGCGATGCACCACGCGACAGTTGTATTCGAAAACTGAGTCACTCAGATCACACGAGTACCCAAGCATGTTTGAAACTCATTCAAATGCAAGTGCTTCTATCTGTTGTCTTGATTGTTTACCACTCATTCCTTTTGGTTTGGGGAACATGTCAAAATCCCATGCCCAGAGAACTTCAGGTAGAGCTCGCGGAAATGCTCAGTGGAGAACCCAGGGAGGGTAAGGATCAGTATTTCCACACTACTCAGAGAATTTTTATTTTCAGGGATGGATTTTTAGCCCAATTCAAGTTGAAGAAAAGTGGTTTCGTGAAAATCGCAGAAAATTTTTTTTCAGAAACTCCGGGGTGCCTGGAGGTCGCGGTGCACCACGCGACAGTTGTATTCGAAAACTGAGTCACTCAGATCACACGAGTACCCAAGCATGTTTGAAACTCATTGAAATGCAAGTGCTTCTATCTGTTGTCTTGATTGTTTCCCACTCATTCCTTCTGGTTTGGGTAACATGTCAAAATCCCATGCCCAGAGAACTTCAAATAGAGTTCGCGGAAATGCTCAGTGGACACCCCAGGTAGGGTAAGGATCAGAATTTCCACAATACTCAGAGAATTTTTATTTTCAGGGATGGATTTTTAGCCCAATTCAAGTTTAAGAAAAGTGGTTTCGTGAAAATCGCAGAAAATTTTATTTCAGAAACTCCGGGGTGCCTGGAGGTCGCGGTGCACCACGCGACAGTTGTATTCCAAAAATGAGTCACTCAGATCCCACGAGTACCCAAGCATGTTTGAAACTCATTCAAATGCAAGTGCTTCTATCTGTTGTCTTGATTGTTTCCCACTCATTCCTTTTGATTTGGGGGACATGTCAAAATCCCATTTCCAGAGAACTTCAAGTAGAGTTTGCGGAAATGCTCAGTGGACAACCCAGGCAGGGTAAGGATCAGTATTTCCACACTACTCAGAGAATTTTTATTTTCAGTGATGGATTTTTAGCTCAATTCAAGTTGAAGAAAAGTGGTTTCGTGAAAATCGGAGAAAATTTTTTTTCAGAAACTCCGGGGTGCCTTGAGGTCGCGATGCACCACGCGACAGTTGTATTCCAAAACTGAGTCACTCAGATCACACGAGTACCCAAGCATGCTTGAAACTCATTCAAATGCAAGTGCTTCTATCTGTTGTCTTGATTGTTTACCACTCATTCCTTTTGGTTTGGGGAACATGTCAAAATCCCATGCCCAGAGAATTTCAGGTAGAGCTCGCGCAAATGCTCAGTGGACAACCCAGGCAGGGTAAGGATCAGTATTTCCACACTACTCAGAGAATTTTTATTTTCAGTGATGGATTTTTAGCCCAATTCAAGTTGAAGAAAAGTGGTTTCGTGAAAATCGCAGAAAATTTTTTTTCAGAAACTCCGGGGTGCCTGGAGGTCGCGGTGCACCACGCGACACTTGTATTCGAAAACTGAGTCACTCAGATCACATGAGTACCCAAGCATGTTTGAAACTCATTCAAATGCAAGTGCTTCTATCTGTTGTCTTGATTGTTTACCACTCATTCCTTTTGGTTTGGGGAACATGTCAAAATCCCATGCCCAGAGAACTTCAAGTAGAGTTCGTGGAAATGCTCAGTGGACATCACAGGTAGGGTAAGGATTTGCATTTCCACACTACTCAGAGAATATTTATTTTCAGGGATGGATTTTTACCCCAATTCAAGTTGAAGAAAAGTGGTTTCGTGAAAATCGCAGAATTTTTTTGTACAGAAACTCCGGGGTGCCTGGAGGTCGCGGTGCACCACGCGACAGTTGTATTCGAAAACTGAGTCACTCAGATCACACGAGTACCCAAGCATGCTTGAAACTCATTCAAATGCAAGTGCTTCAATCTGTTGTCTTGATTGTTTCCCACTCATTCCTTTTGGTTTGGGGAACATGTCAAAATCCCATGCCCAGAGAACTTCAGGTAGAGCTCGCGGAAATGCTCAATGGACACCCCAGGTAGGGTAAGGATCAGCATTTCCACACTACTCAGAGAATATTTATTTTCAGGGATGGATTTTTAGCCCAATTCAAGTTGATGAAAAGTGGTTTCGTGAAAATCGCAGAAAATTTTTTTTCAGAAACTCCGGAGTGCCTGGAGGTCGCGGTGCACCACGCGACAGTTGTATTCCAAAACTGAGTCACTCAGATCACACGAGTACCCAAGCATGCTTGAAACTCATTCAAATGCAAGTGCCTCTATCTCTTTTCTTGATTGTTTCCCACTCATTCCTTTTGGTTTGGGGAACATTTCAAAATCCCATGCCCAGAGAACTTCAGGTAGAGCTCGCGGAAATGCTCAGTGGACAACCCAGGCAGGGTAAGGATCAGTATTTCCACACTACTCAGAGAATTTTTATTTTCAGTGATGGATTTTTAGCCCAATTCAAGTTGAAGAAAAGTGGTTTCGTGAAAATCGCAGAAAATTTTTTTTCAGAAACTCCGGGATGCCTGGAGGTCGCGGTGCACCACGCGACAGTTGTATTCAAAAACTGAGTCACTCAGATCACACGAGTACCCAAACATGCTTGAAACTCATTCAAATGCAAGTGCCTCTATCTGTTTTCTTGATTGTTTCCCACTCATTCCTTTTTGTTTGGGGAACATGTCAAAATCCCATGCCCAGAGAACTTCAGGTAGAGTTCGGGGAAATGCTCAGTGGACAACCCAGGCAGGGTAAGGATCAGCATTTACACACTACTCAGAGAATTTATATTTTCAGGGATGGATTTTTAGCCCAATTCAAGTTGATGAAAAGTGGTTTCGTGAAAATTGCAGAAAATTTTTTTTCAGAAACTCCGGGGTGCCTTGAGGTCGCGATGCACCACGCGACAATTGTATTCCAAAACTGAGTCACTCAGATCACAAGAGTACACAAGCATGCTTGAAACTCATTCAAATGCAAGTGCCTCTATCTTATTTCTTGATTGTTTCCCACTCATACCTTTTGGTTTGGGGAACATGTCAAAATCCCATGCCCAGAGAACTTCAGATAGAGTTCGGGGAAATGCTCAGTGGACAACCCAGGCAGGGTAAGGATCAGTATTTCCACACTACTCAGAGAATTTTTATTTTCAGGGATGGATTTTTAGCCCAATTCAAGTTGAAGAAAAGTGGTTTCGTGAAAATCGCAGAAAATTTTTTTTCAGAAACTCCGTGGTGCCTGGAGGTCGCGGTGCACCACGCGACAGTTGTATTTGAAAACTGAGTCACTCAGATCATACGAGTACCCAAGCATGTTTGAAACTCATTCAAATGCAAGTGCTTCTATCTGTTGTCTTGATTGTTTCCCACTCATTCCTTTTGGTTTGGGTAACATGTCAAAATCCCATGCCCAGAGAACTTCAAGTAGAGTTCGCAGAAATGCTCAGTGGACACCCCAGGTAGGGTAAGGATCAGCATTTCCACACTACTCAGAGAATATTTATTTTCAGGGATGGATTTTTAGCCCAATTCAAGTTGATGAAAAGTGGTTTCGTGAAAATTGCAGAAATTTTTTTTTCAGAAACTCTGGGGTGCCTTGAGGTCGCGATGCACCACGCGACAGTTGTATTCCAAAACTGAGTCATTCAGATCACACGAGTACCCAAGCATGCTTGAAACTCATTCAAATGCAAGTGCCTCTATCTCTTTTCTTGATTGTTTCCCACTCATTCCTTTTGGTTTGGGGAACATGTCAAAATCCCATGCCCAGAGAACTTCAGGTAGAGTTCGGGGAAATGCTCAGTGGACACCCTAGGTAGGGTAAGGATCAGCATTTCCACACTACTCAGAGAATATTTATTTTCAGGGATGGATTTTTAGCCCAATTCAAGTTGATGAAAAGTGGTTTCGTGAAAATCGCAGAAAATTTTTTTTTAGAAACTCCGGGGTGCCTGGAGGTCGCGGTGCACCACGCGACAGTTGTATTCGAAAACTGAGTCACTCAGATCACACGAGTACCCAAACATGCTTGAAACTCATTCAAATGCAAGTGCCTCTATCTGTTTTCTTGATTGTTTCCCACTCATTCCTTTTCGTTTGGGGAACATGTCAAAATCCCATGCCCAGAGAACTTCAGGTAGAGTTCGGGGAAATGCTCAGTGGACAACCCAGGCAGGGTAAGGATCAGCATTTACACACTACTCAGAGAATTTTTATTTTCAGGGATGGATTTTTAGCCCAATTCAAGTTGAAGAAAAGTGGTTTCGTGAAAATCGCAGAAATTTTTTTTTCAGAAACTCCGGGGTGCCTGGAGGTCGCGGTGCACCACGCGACAGTTGTATTCCAAAACTGAGTCACTCAGATCACACGAATACCCAAGCATGCTTGAAACTCATTCAAATGCAAGTGCCTCTATCTGTTTTCTTGATTGTTTCCCACTCATTCCTTTTCGTTTGGGGAACATGTCAAAATCCCATGCCCAGAGAACTTCAGGTAGAGTTCGGGGAAATGCTCAGTGGACAGCCCAGGCAGGGTAAGGATCAGCATTTACACACTACTCAGAGAATTTTTATTTTCAGGGATGGATTTTTAGCCCAATTCAAGTTGAAGAAAAGTGGTTTCGTGAAAATCGCAGAAATTTTTTTTTCAGAAACTCCGGGGTGCCTGGAGGTCGCGGTGCACCACGCGACAGTTGTATTCCAAAACTGAGTCACTCAGATCACACGAATACCCAAGCATGCTTGAAACTCATTCAAATGCAAGTGCTTCTATCTGTTGGCTTGATTGTTTCCCACTCATTCCTTTTGGTTTGGGGAACATGTCAAAATCCCATGCCCAGAGAACTTCAGGTAGAGCTCGCGGAAATGCTCAGTGGACAACCCAGGCAGGGTAAGGATCAGTATTTCCACACTACTCAGAGAATTTTTATTTTCAGTGATGGATTTTTAGACCAATTCAAGTTGAAGAAAAGTGGTTTCGTGAAAATCGCAGAAAATTTTTTTTCAGAAACTCCGGGATGCCTGGAGGTCGCGGTGCACCACGCGACAGTTGTATTCAAAAACTGAGTCACTCAGATCACACGAGTACCCAAACATGCTTGAAACTCATTCAAATTCAAGTGCCTCTATCTGTTTTCTTGATTGTTTCCCACTCATTCCTTTTCGTTTGGGGAACATGTCAAAATCCCATGCCCAGAGAACTTCAGGTAGAGTTCGGGGAAATGCTCAGTGGACAACCCAGGCAGGGTAAGGATCAGCATTTACACACTACTCAGAGAATTTTTATTTTCAGGGATGGATTTTTAGCCCAATTCAAGTTGAAGAAAAGTGGTTTCGTGAAAATCGCAGAATTTTTTTTTACAGAAACTCCGGGGTGCCTGGAGGTCGCGGTGCACCACGCGACAGTTGTATTCGAAAACTGAGTCACTCAGATCACACGAGTACCCAAGCATGCTTGAAACTCATTCAAATGCAAGTGCCTCTATCTCTTTTCTTGATTGTTTCCCACTCATTCCTTTTGGTTTGGGGAACATGTCAAAATCCCATGCCCAGAGAACTTCAGGTAGAGCTCGCGGAAATGCTCAGTGGACAACCTAGGCAGGGTAAGGATCAGTATTTCCACACTACTCAGAGAATTTTTATTTTCAGTGATGGATTTTTAGCCCAATTCAAGTTGAAGAAAAGTGGTTTCGTGAAAATCGCAGAAAATTTTTTTTCAGAAACTCCGGGATGCCTGGAGGTCGCGGTGCACCACGCGACAGTTGTATTCAAAAACTGAGTCACTCAGATCACACGAGTACCCAAACATGCTTGAAACTCATTCAAATGCAAGTGCCTCTATCTGTTTTCTTGATTGTTTCCCACTCATTCCTTTTCGTTTGGGGAACATGTCAAAATCCCATGCCCAGAGAACTTCAGGTAGAGTTCGGGGAAATGCTCAGTGGACAACCCAGGCAGGGTAAGGATCAGCATTTACACACTACTCAGAGAATTTATATTTTCAGGGATGGATTTTTAGCCCAATTCAAGTTGATGAAAAGTGGTTTCGTGAAAATTGCAGAAAATTTTTTTTCAGAAACTCCGGGGTGCCTTGAGGTCGCGATGCACCACGCGACAATTGTATTCCAAAACTGAGTCACTCAGATCACAAGAGTACCCAAGCATGCTTGAAACTCATTCAAATGCAAGTGCCTCTATCTTATTTCTTGATTGTTTCCCACTCATACCTTTTCGTTTGGGGAACATGTCAAAATCCCATGCCCAGAGAACTTCAGATAGAGTTCGGGGAAATGCTCAGTGGACAACCCAGGCAGGGTAAGGATCAGTATTTCCACACTACTCAGAGAATTTTTATTTTCAGGGATGGATTTTTAGCCCAATTCAAGTTGAAGAAAAGTGGTTTCGTGAAAATCGCAGAAAATTTTTTTTCAGAAACTCCGTGGTGCCTGGAGGTCGCGGTGCACCACGCGACAGTTGTATTTGATAACTGAGTCACTCAGATCACACGAGTACCCAAGCATGTTTGAAACTCATTCAAATGCAAGTGCTTCTATCTGTTGTCTTGATTGTTTCCCACTCATTCCTTTTGGTTTGGGTAACATGTCAAAATCCCATGCCCAGAGAACTTCAAGTAGAGTTCGCAGAAATGCTCAGTGGACACCCCAGGTAGGGTAAGGATCAGCATTTCCACACTACTCAGAGAATATTTATTTTCAGGGATGGATTTTTAGCCCAATTCAAGTTGATGAAAAGTGGTTTCGTGAAAATCGCAGAAAATTTGTTTTCAGAAACTCCGGGGTGCCTGGAGGTCGCGGTGCACCACGCGACAGTTGTATTCGAAAACTGAGTCACTCAGATCACACGAGTACCCAAACATGCTTGAAACTCATTCAAATGCAAGTGCCTCTATCTGTTTTCTTGATTGTTTCCCACTCATTCCTTTTCGTTTGGGGAACATGTCAAAATCCCATGCCCAGAGAACTTCAGGTAGAGTTCGGGGAAATGCTCAGTGGACAACCCAGGCAGGGTAAGGATCAGCATTTACACACTACTCAGAGAATTTTTATTTTCAGGGATGGATTTTTAGCCCAATTCAAGTTGAAGAAAAGTGGTTTCGTGAAAATCGCAGAAATTTTTTTTTCAGAAACTCCGGGGTGCCTGGAGGTCGCGGTGCACCACGCGACAGTTGTATTCCAAAACTGAGTCACTCAGATCACACGAATACCCAAGCATGCTTGAAACTCATTCAAATACAAGTGCTTCTATCTGTTGGCTTGATTGTTTCCCACTCATTCCTTTTGGTTTGGGGAACATGTCAAAATCCCATGCCCAGAGAACTTCAGGTAGAGCTCGCGGAAATGCTCAGTGGACAACCCAGGCAGGGTAAGGATCAGTATTTCCACACTACTCAGAGAATTTTTATTTTCAGTGATGGATTTTTAGACCAATTCAAGTTGAAGAAAAGTGGTTTCGTGAAAATCGCAGAAAATTTTTTTTCAGAAACTCCGGGATGCCTGGAGGTCGCGGTGCACCACGCGACAGTTGTATTCAAAAACTGAGTCACTCAGATCACACGAGTACCCAAACATGCTTGAAACTCATTCAAATGCAAGTGCCTCTATCTGTTTTCTTGATTGTTTCCCACTCATTCCTTTTCGTTTGGGGAACATGTCAAAATCCCATGCCCAGAGAACTTCAGGTAGAGTTCGGGGAAATGCTCAGTGGACAACCCAGGCAGGGTAAGGATCAGCATTTACACACTACTCAGAGAATTTATATTTTCAGGGATGGATTTTTAGCCCAATTCAAGTTGATGAAAAGTGGTTTCGTGAAAATTGCAGAAAATTTTTTTTCAGAAACTCCGGGGTGCCTTGAGGTCGCGATGCACCACGCGACAGTTGTATTCCAAAACTGAGTCACTCAGATCACAAGAGTACCCAAGCATGCTTGAAACTCATTCAAATGCAAGTGCCTCTATCTTATTTCTTGATTGTTTCCCACTCATACCTTTTGGTTTGGGGAACATGTCAAAATCCTATGCCCAGAGAACTTCAGATAGAGTTCGGGGAAATGCTCAGTGGACAACCCAGACAGGGTAAGGATCAGTATTTCCACACTACTCAGAGAATTTTTATTTTCAGGGATGGATTTTTAGCCCAATTCAAGTTGATGAAAAGTGGTTTCGTGAAAATTGCAGAAATTTTTTTTTCAGAAACTCTGGGGTGCCTTGAGGTCGCGATGCACCAGGCGACAGTTGTATTCCAAAACTGAGTCACTCAGATCACACGAGTACCCAAGCATGCTTGAAACTCATTCAAATGCAAGTGCCTCTATCTCTTTTCTTGATTGTTTCCCACTCATTCCTTTTGGTTTGGGGAACATGTCAAAATCCCATGCCCAGAGAACTTCAGGTAGAGATCGCGGAAATGCTCAGTGGACAACCCAGGCAGGGTAAGGATCAGTATTTCCACACTACTCAGAGAATTTTTATTTTCAGTGATGGATTTTTAGCCCAATTCAAGTTGAAGAAAAGTGGTTTCGTGAAAATCGCAGAAAATTTTTTTTCAGAAACTCCGGGGTGCCTGGAGGTCGCGGTGCACCACGCGACAGTTGTATTCGAAAACTGAGTCATTCAGATCACACGAGTACCCAAGCATGTTTGAAACTCATTCAAATGCAAGTGCTTCTATCTGTTGTCTTGATTGTTTCCCACTCATTCCTTTTGGTTTGGGTAAAATGTCAAAATCCCATGCCCAGAGAACTTCAGGTAGAGTTCGGGGAAATGCTCAGTGGACACCCTAGGTAGGGTAAGGATCAGCATTTCCACACTACTCAGAGAATATTTATTTTCAGGGATGGATTTTTAGCCCAATTCAAGTTGATGAAAAGTGGTTTCGTGAAAATCGCAGAAATTTTTTTTTCAGAAACTCCGGGGTGCCTGGAGGTCGCGGTGCACCACGCGACAGTTGTATTCCAAAACTGAGTCACTCAGATCACACGAATACCCAAGCATGCTTGAAACTCATTCAAATACAAGTGCTCCTATCTGTTGGCTTGATTGTTTCCCACTCATTCCTTTTGGTTTGGGGAACATGTCAAAATCCCATGCCCAGAGAACTTCAGGTAGAGCTCGCGGAAATGCTCAGTGGACAACCCAGGCAGGGTAAGGATCAGTATTTCCACACTACTCAGAGAATTTTTATTTTCAGTGATGGATTTTTAGACCAATTCAAGTTGAAGAAAAGTGGTTTCGTGAAAATCGCAGAAAATTTTTTTTCAGAAACTCCGGGATGCCTGGAGGTTGCGGTGCACCACGCGACAGTTGTATTTGAAAACTGAGTCACTCAGATCATACGAGTACCCAAGCATGTTTGAAACTCATTCAAATGCAAGTGCTTCTATCTGTTGTCTTGATTGTTTCCCACTCATTCCTTTTGGTTTGGGTAACATGTCAAAATCCCATGCCCAGAGAACTTCAAGTAGAGTTCGCAGAAATGCTCAGTGGACACCCCAGGTAGGGTAAGGATCAGCATTTCCACACTACTCAGAGAATATTTATTTTCAGGGATGGATTTTTAGCCCAATTCAAGTTGATGAAAAGTGGTTTCGTGAAAATCGCAGAAAATTTTTTTTTAGAAACTCCGGGGTGCCTGGAGGTCGCGGTGCACCACGCGACAGTTGTATTCGAAAACTGAGTCACTCAGATCACACGAGTACCCAAACATGCTTGAAACTCATTCAAATGCAAGTGCCTCTATCTGTTTTCTTGATTGTTTCCCACTCATTCCTTTTCGTTTGGGGAACATGTCAAAATCCCATGCCCAGAGAACTTCAGGTAGAGTTCGGGGAAATGCTCAGTGGACAACCCAGGCAGGGTAAGGATCAGCATTTACACACTACTCAGAGAATTTTTATTTTCAGGGATGGATTTTTAGCCCAATTCAAGTTGAAGAAAAGTGGTTTCGTGAAAATCGCAGAAATTTTTTTTTCAGAAACTCCGGGGTGCCTGGAGGTCGCGGTGCACCACGCGACAGTTGTATTCCAAAACTGAGTCACTCAGATCACACGAATACCCAAGCATGCTTGAAACTCATTCAAATGCAAGTGCCTCTATCTGTTTTCTTGATTGTTTCCCACTCATTCCTTTTCGTTTGGGGAACATGTCAAAATCCCATGCCCAAAGAACTTCAGGTAGAGTTCGGGGAAATGCTCAGTGGACAACCCAGGCAGGGTAAGGATCAGCATTTACACACTACTCAGAGAATTTTTATTTTCAGGGATGGATTTTTAGCCCAATTCAAGTTGAAGAAAAGTGGTTTCGTGAAAATCGCAGAAATTTTTTTTTCAGAAACTCCGGGGTGCCTGGAGGTCGCGGTGCACCACGCGACAGTTGTATTCCAAAACTGAGTCACTCAGATCACACGAATACCCAAGCATGCTTGAAACTCATTCAAATGCAAGTGCTTCTATCTGTTGGCTTGATTGTTTCCCACTCATTCCTTTTGGTTTGGGGAACATGTCAAAATCCCATGCCCAGAGAACTTCAGGTAGAGCTCGCGGAAATGCTCAGTGGACAACCCAGGCAGGGTAAGGATCAGTATTTCCACACTACTCAGAGAATTTTTATTTTCAGGGATGGATTTTTAGCCCAATTCAAGTTGAAGAAAAGTGGTTTCGTGAAAATCGCAGAAAATTTTTTTTCAGAAACTCCGGGATGCCTGGAGGTCGCGGTGCACCACGCGACAGTTGTATTCAAAAACTGAGTCACTCAGATCACACGAGTACCCAAACATGCTTGAAACTCATTCAAATGCAAGTGCCTCTATCTGTTTTCTTGATTGTTTCCCACTCATTCCTTTTCGTTTGGGGAACATGTCAAAATCCCATGCCCAGAGAACTTCAGGTAGAGTTCGGGGAAATGCTCAGTGGACAACCCAGGCAGGGTAAGGATCAGCATTTACACACTACTCAGAGAATTTTTATTTTCAGGGATGGATTTTTAGCCCAATTCAAGTTGAAGAAAAGTGGTTTCGTGAAAATCGCAGAATTTTTTTTTACAGAAACTCCGGGGTGCCTGGAGGTCGCGGTGCACCACGCGACAGTTGTATTCGAAAACTGAGTCACTCAGATCACACGAGTACCCAAGCATGCTTGAAACTCATTCAAATGCAAGTGCTTCAATCTGTTGTCTTGATTGTTTCCCACTCATTCCTTTTGGTTTGGGGAACATGTCAAAATCCCATGCCCAGAGAACTTCAGGTAGAGCTCGCGGAAATGCTCAATGGACACCCCAGGTAGGGTAAGGATCAGCATTTCCACACTACTCAGAGAATATTTATTTTCAGGGATGGATTTTTAGCCCAATTCAAGTTGATGAAAAGTGGTTTCGTGAAAATCGCAGAAAATTTTTTTTCAGAAACTCCGGAGTGCCTGGAGGTCGCGGTGCACCACGCGACAGTTGTATTCCAAAACTGAGTCACTCAGATCACACGAGTACCCAAGCATGCTTGAAACTCATTCAAATGCAAGTGCCTCTATCTCTTTTCTTGATTGTTTCCCACTCATTCCTTTTGGTTTGGGGAACATGTCAAAATCCCATGCCCAGAGAACTTCAGGTAGAGCTCGCGGAAATGCTCAGTGGACAACCTAGGCAGGGTAAGGATCAGTATTTCCACACTACTCAGAGAATTTTTATTTTCAGTGATGGATTTTTAGCCCAATTCAAGTTGAAGAAAAGTGGTTTCGTGAAAATCGCAGAAAATTTTTTTTCAGAAACTCCGGGATGCCTGGAGGTCGCGGTGCACCACGCGACAGTTGTATTCAAAAACTGAGTCACTCAGATCACACGAGTACCCAAACATGCTTGAAACTCATTCAAATGCAAGTGCCTCTATCTGTTTTCTTGATTGTTTCCCACTCATTCCTTTTCGTTTGGGGAACATGTCAAAATCCCATGCCCAGAGAACTTCAGGTAGAGTTCGGGGAAATGCTCAGTGGACAACCCAGGCAGGGTAAGGATCAGCATTTACACACTACTCAGAGAATTTATATTTTCAGGGATGGATTTTTAGCCCAATTCAAGTTGATGAAAAGTGGTTTCGTGAAAATTGCAGAAAATTTTTTTTCAGAAACTCCGGGGTGCCTTGAGGTCGCGATGCACCACGCGACAATTGTATTCCAAAACTGAGTCACTCAGATCACAAGAGTACCCAAGCATGCTTGAAACTCATTCAAATGCAAGTGCCTCTATCTTATTTCTTGATTGTTTCCCACTCATACCTTTTCGTTTGGGGAACATGTCAAAATCCCATGCCCAGAGAACTTCAGATAGAGTTCGGGGAAATGCTCAGTGGACAACCCAGGCAGGGTAAGGATCAGTATTTCCACACTACTCAGAGAATTTTTATTTTCAGGGATGGATTTTTAGCCCAATTCAAGTTGAAGAAAAGTGGTTTCGTGAAAATCGCAGAAAATTTTTTTTCAGAAACTCCGTGGTGCCTGGAGGTCGCGGTGCACCACGCGACAGTTGTATTTGAAAACTGAGTCACTCAGATCACACGAGTACCCAAGCATGTTTGAAACTCATTCAAATGCAAGTGCTTCTATCTGTTGTCTTGATTGTTTCCCACTCATTCCTTTTGGTTTGGGTAACATGTCAAAATCCCATGCCCAGAGAACTTCAAGTAGAGTTCGCAGAAATGCTCAGTGGACACCCCAGGTAGGGTAAGGATCAGCATTTCCACACTACTCAGAGAATATTTATTTTCAGGGATGGATTTTTAGCCCAATTCAAGTTGATGAAAAGTGGTTTCGTGAAAATCGCAGAAAATTTGTTTTCAGAAACTCCGGGGTGCCTGGAGGTCGCGGTGCACCACGCGACAGTTGTATTCGAAAACTGAGTCACTCAGATCACACGAGTACCCAAACATGCTTGAAACTCATTCAAATGCAAGTGCCTCTATCTGTTTTCTTGATTGTTTCCCACTCATTCCTTTTCGTTTGGGGAACATGTCAAAATCCCATGCCCAGAGAACTTCAGGTAGAGTTCGGGGAAATGCTCTGTGGACAACCCAGGCAGGGTAAGGATCAGCATTTACACACTACTCAGAGAATTTTTATTTTCAGGGATGGATTTTTAGCCCAATTCAAGTTGAAGAAAAGTGGTTTCGTGAAAATCGCAGAAATTTTTTTTTCAGAAACTCCGGGGTGCCTGGAGGTCGCGGTGCACCACGCGACAGTTGTATTCCAAAACTGAGTCACTCAGATCACACGAATACCCAAGCATGCTTGAAACTCATTCAAATACAAGTGCTTCTATCTGTTGGCTTGATTGTTTCCCACTCATTCCTTTTGGTTTGGGGAACATGTCAAAATCCCATGCCCAGAGAACTTCAGGTAGAGCTCGCGGAAATGCTCAGTGGACAACCCAGGCAGGGTAAGGATCAGTATTTCCACACTACTCAGAGAATTTTTATTTTCAGTGATGGATTTTTAGACCAATTCAAGTTGAAGAAAAGTGGTTTCGTGAAAATCGCAGAAAATTTTTTTTCAGAAACTCCGGGGTGCCTGGAGGTCGCGGTGCACCACGCGACAGTTGTATTCGAAAACTGAGTCACTCAGATCACACGAGTACCCAAACATGCTTGAAACTCATTCAAATGCAAGTGCCTCTATCTGTTTTCTTGATTGTTTCCCACTCATTCCTTTTCGTTTGGGGAACATGTCAAAATCCCATGCCCAGAGAACTTCAGGTAGAGTTCGGGGAAATGCTCAGTGGACAACCCAGGCAGGGTAAGGATCAGCATTTACACACTACTCAGAGAATTTATATTTTCAGGGATGGATTTTTAGCCCAATTCAAGTTGATGAAAAGTGGTTTCGTGAAAATTGCAGAAAATTTTTTTTCAGAAACTCCGGGGTGCCTTGAGGTCGCGATGCACCACGCGACAGTTGTATTCCAAAACTGAGTCACTCAGATCACAAGAGTACCCAAGCATGCTTGAAACTCATTCAAATGCAAGTGCCTCTATCTTATTTCTTGATTGTTTCCCACTCATACCTTTTGGTTTGGGGAACATGTCAAAATCCCATGCCCAGAGAACTTCAGATAGAGTTCGGGGAAATGCTCAGTGGACAACCCAGACAGGGTAAGGATCAGTATTTCCACACTACTCAGAGAATTTTTATTTTCAGGGATGGATTTTTAGCCCAATTCAAGTTGATGAAAAGTGGTTTCGTGAAAATTGCAGAAATTTTTTTTTCAGAAACTCTGGGGTGCCTTGAGGTCGCGATGCACCACGCGACAGTTGTATTCCAAAACTGAGTCACTCAGATCACACGAGTACCCAAGCATGCTTGAAACTCATTCAAATGCAAGTGCCTCTATTTCTTTTCTTGATTGTTTCCCACTCATTCCTTTTGGTTTGGGGAACATGTCAAAATCCCATGCCCAGAGAACTTCAGGTAGAGATCGCGGAAATGCTCAGTGGACAACCCAGGCAGGGTAAGGATCAGTATTTCCACACTACTCAGAGAATTTTTATTTTCAGTGATGGATTTTTAGCCCAATTCAAGTTGAAGAAAAGTGGTTTCGTGAAAATCGCAGAAAATTTTTTTTCAGAAACTCCGGGGTGCCTGGAGGTCGCGGTGCACCACGCGACAGTTGTATTCGAAAACTGAGTCATTCAGATCACACGAGTACCCAAGCATGTTTGAAACTCATTCAAATGCAAGTGCTTCTATCTGTTGTCTTGATTGTTTCCCACTCATTCCTTTTGGTTTGGGTAAAATGTCAAAATCCCATGCCCAGAGAACTTCAGGTAGAGTTCGGGGAAATGCTCAGTGGACACCCTAGGTAGGGTAAGGATCAGCATTTCCACACTACTCAGAGAATATTTATTTTCAGGGATGGATTTTTAGCCCAATTCAAGTTGATGAAAAGTGGTTTCGTGAAAATCGCAGAAAATTTTTTTTCAGAAACTCCGGGGTGCCTGGAGGTCGCGGTGCACCACGCGACAGTTGTATTCGAAAACTGAGTCACTCAGATCACACGAGTACCCAAACATGCTTGAAACTCATTCAAATGCAAGTGCCTCTATCTGTTTTCTTGATTGTTTCCAACTCATTCCTTTTCGTTTGGGGAACATGTCAAAATCCCATGCCCAGAGAACTTCAGGTAGAGTTCGGGGAAATGCTCAGTGGACAACCCAGGCAGGGTAAGGATCAGCATTTACACACTACTCAGAGAATTTTTATTTTCAGGGATGGATTTTTAGCCCAATTCAAGTTGAAGAAAAGTGGTTTCGTGAAAATCGCAGAAATTTTTTTTTCAGAAACTCCGGGGTGCCTGGAGGTCGCAGTGCACCACGCGACAGTTGTATTCCAAAACTGAGTCACTCAGATCACACGAATACCCAAGCATGCTTGAAACTCATTCAAATACAAGTGCTTCTATCTGTTGGCTTGATTGTTTCCCACTCATTCCTTTTGGTTTGGGGAACATGTCAAAATCCCATGCCCAGAGAACTTCAGGTAGAGCTCGCGGAAATGCTCAGTGGACAACCCAGGCAGGGTAAGGATCAGTATTTCCACACTACTCAGAGAATTTTTATTTTCAGGGATGGATTTTTAGCCCAATTCAAGTTGAAGAAAAGTGGTTTCGTGAAAATCGCAGAAAATTTTTTTTCAGAAACTCCGTGGTGCCTGGAGGTCGCGGTGCACCACGCGACAGTTGTATTTGAAAACTGAGTCACTCAGATCACACGAGTACCCAAGCATGTTTGAAACTCATTCAAATGCAAGTGCTTCTATCTGTTGTCTTGATTGTTTCCCACTCATTCCTTTTGGTTTGGGTAACATGTCAAAATCCCATGCCCAGAGAACTTCAAGTAGAGTTCGCAGAAATGCTCAGTGGACACCCCAGGTAGGGTAAGGATCAGCATTTCCACACTACTCAGAGAATATTTATTTTCAGGGATGGATTTTTAGCCCAATTCAAGTTGATGAAAAGTGGTTTCGTGAAAATCGCAGAAAATTTGTTTTCAGAAACTCCGGGGTGCCTGGAGGTCGCGGTGCACCACGCGACAGTTGTATTCGAAAACTGAGTCACTCAGATCACACGAGTACCCAAACATGCTTGAAACTCATTCAAATGCAAGTGCCTCTATCTGTTTTCTTGATTGTTTCCCACTCATTCCTTTTCGTTTGGGGAACATGTCAAAATCCCATGCCCAGAGAACTTCAGGTAGAGTTCGGGGAAATGCTCTGTGGACAACCCAGGCAGGGTAAGGATCAGCATTTACACACTACTCAGAGAATTTTTATTTTCAGGGATGGATTTTTAGCCCAATTCAAGTTGAAGAAAAGTGGTTTCGTGAAAATCGCAGAAATTTTTTTTTCAGAAACTCCGGGGTGCCTGGAGGTCGCGGTGCACCACGCGACAGTTGTATTCCAAAACTGAGTCACTCAGATCACACGAATACCCAAGCATGCTTGAAACTCATTCAAATACAAGTGCTTCTATCTGTTGGCTTGATTGTTTCCCACTCATTCCTTTTGGTTTGGGGAACATGTCAAAATCCCATGCCCAGAGAACTTCAGGTAGAGCTCGCGGAAATGCTCAGTGGACAACCCAGGCAGGGTAAGGATCAGTATTTCCACACTACTCAGAGAATTTTTATTTTCAGTGATGGATTTTTAGACCAATTCAAGTTGAAGAAAAGTGGTTTCGTGAAAATCGCAGAAAATTTTTTTTCAGAAACTCCGGGGTGCCTGGAGGTCGCGGTGCACCACGCGACAGTTGTATTCGAAAACTGAGTCACTCAGATCACACGAGTACCCAAACATGCTTGAAACTCATTCAAATGCAAGTGCCTCTATCTGTTTTCTTGATTGTTTCCCACTCATTCCTTTTCGTTTGGGGAACATGTCAAAATCCCATGCCCAGAGAACTTCAGGTAGAGTTCGGGGAAATGCTCAGTGGACAACCCAGGCAGGGTAAGGATCAGCATTTACACACTACTCAGAGAATTTATATTTTCAGGGATGGATTTTTAGCCCAATTCAAGTTGATGAAAAGTGGTTTCGTGAAAATTGCAGAAAATTTTTTTTCAGAAACTCCGGGGTGCCTTGAGGTCGCGATGCACCACGCGACAGTTGTATTCCAAAACTGAGTCACTCAGATCACAAGAGTACCCAAGCATGCTTGAAACTCATTCAAATGCAAGTGCCTCTATCTTATTTCTTGATTGTTTCCCACTCATACCTTTTGGTTTGGGGAACATGTCAAAATCCCATGCCCAGAGAACTTCAGATAGAGTTCGGGGAAATGCTCAGTGGACAACCCAGACAGGGTAAGGATCAGTATTTCCACACTACTCAGAGAATTTTTATTTTCAGGGATGGATTTTTAGCCCAATTCAAGTTGATGAAAAGTGGTTTCGTGAAAATTGCAGAAATTTTTTTTTCAGAAACTCTGGGGTGCCTTGAGGTCGCGATGCACCACGCGACAGTTGTATTCCAAAACTGAGTCACTCAGATCACACGAGTACCCAAGCATGCTTGAAACTCATTCAAATGCAAGTGCCTCTATTTCTTTTCTTGATTGTTTCCCACTCATTCCTTTTGGTTTGGGGAACATGTCAAAATCCCATGCCCAGAGAACTTCAGGTAGAGATCGCGGAAATGCTCAGTGGACAACCCAGGCAGGGTAAGGATCAGTATTTCCACACTACTCAGAGAATTTTTATTTTCAGTGATGGATTTTTAGCCCAATTCAAGTTGAAGAAAAGTGGTTTCGTGAAAATCGCAGAAAATTTTTTTTCAGAAACTCCGGGGTGCCTGGAGGTCGCGGTGCACCACGCGACAGTTGTATTCGAAAACTGAGTCATTCAGATCACACGAGTACCCAAGCATGTTTGAAACTCATTCAAATGCAAGTGCTTCTATCTGTTGTCTTGATTGTTTCCCACTCATTCCTTTTGGTTTGGGTAAAATGTCAAAATCCCATGCCCAGAGAACTTCAGGTAGAGTTCGGGGAAATGCTCAGTGGACACCCTAGGTAGGGTAAGGATCAGCATTTCCACACTACTCAGAGAATATTTATTTTCAGGGATGGATTTTTAGCCCAATTCAAGTTGATGAAAAGTGGTTTCGTGAAAATCGCAGAAAATTTTTTTTCAGAAACTCCGGGGTGCCTGGAGGTCGCGGTGCACCACGCGACAGTTGTATTCGAAAACTGAGTCACTCAGATCACACGAGTACCCAAACATGCTTGAAACTCATTCAAATGCAAGTGCCTCTATCTGTTTTCTTGATTGTTTCCAACTCATTCCTTTTCGTTTGGGGAACATGTCAAAATCCCATGCCCAGAGAACTTCAGGTAGAGTTCGGGGAAATGCTCAGTGGACAACCCAGGCAGGGTAAGGATCAGCATTTACACACTACTCAGAGAATTTTTATTTTCAGGGATGGATTTTTAGCCCAATTCAAGTTGAAGAAAAGTGGTTTCGTGAAAATCGCAGAAATTTTTTTTTCAGAAACTCCGGGGTGCCTGGAGGTCGCAGTGCACCACGCGACAGTTGTATTCCAAAACTGAGTCACTCAGATCACACGAATACCCAAGCATGCTTGAAACTCATTCAAATACAAGTGCTTCTATCTGTTGGCTTGATTGTTTCCCACTCATTCCTTTTGGTTTGGGGAACATGTCAAAATCCCATGCCCAGAGAACTTCAGGTAGAGCTCGCGGAAATGCTCAGTGGACAACCCAGGCAGGGTAAGGATCAGTATTTCCACACTACTCAGAGAATTTTTATTTTCAGTGATGGATTTTTAGACCAATTCAAGTTGAAGAAAAGTGGTTTCGTGAAAATCGCAGAAAATTTTTTTTCAGAAACTCCGGGATGCCTGGAGGTTGCGGTGCACCACGCGACAGTTGTATTCAAAAACTGAGTCACTCAGATCACACGAGTACCCAAACATGCTTGAAACTCATTCAAATGCAAGTGCCTCTATCTGTTTTCTTGATTGTTTCCCACTCATTCCTTTTCGTTTGGGGAACATGTCAAAATCCCATGCCCAGAGAACTTCAGGTAGAGTTCGGGGAAATGCTCAGTGGACAACCCAGGCAGGGTAAGGATCAGCATTTACACACTACTCAGAGAATTTATATTTTCAGGGATGGATTTTTAGCCCAATTCAAGTTGATGAAAAGTGGTTTCGTGAAAATTGCAGAAAATTTTTTTTCAGAAACTCCGGGGTGCCTTGAGGTCGCGATGCACCACGCGACAGTTGTATTCCAAAACTGAGTCACTCAGATCACAAGAGTACCCAAGCATGCTTGAAACTCATTCAAATGCAAGTGCCTCTATCTTATTTCTTGATTGTTTCCCACTCATACCTTTTGGTTTGGGGAACATGTCAAAATCCCATGCCCAGAGAACTTCAGATAGAGTTCGGGGAAATGCTCAGTGGACAACCCAGACAGGGTAAGGATCAGTATTTCCACACTACTCAGAGAATTTTTATTTTCAGGGATGGATTTTTAGCCCAATTCAAGTTGAAGAAAAGTGGTTTCGTGAAAATCGCAGAATTTTTTTTTACAGAAACTCCGGGGTGCCTGGAGGTCGCGGTGCACCACGCGACAGTTGTATTCGAAAACTGAGTCACTCAGATCACACGAGTACCCAAGCATGCTTGAAACTCATTCAAATGCAAGTGCTTCAATCTGTTGTCTTGATTGTTTCCCACTCATTCCTTTTGGTTTGGGGAACATGTCAAAATCCCATGCCCAGAGAACTTCAGGTAGAGCTCGCGGAAATGCTCAATGGACACCCCAGGTAGGGTAAGGATCAGCATTTCCACACTACTCAGAGAATATTTATTTTCAGGGATGGATTTTTAGCCCAATTCAAGTTGATGAAAAGTGGTTTCGTGAAAATCGCAGAAAATTTTTTTTCAGAAACTCCGGAGTGCCTGGAGGTCGCGGTGCACCACGCGACAGTTGTATTCCAAAACTGAGTCACTCAGATCACACGAGTACCCAAGCATGCTTGAAACTCATTCAAATGCAAGTGCCTCTATCTCTTTTCTTGATTGTTTCCCACTCATTCCTTTTGGTTTGGGGAACATGTCAAAATCCCATGCCCAGAGAACTTCAGGTAGAGCTCGCGGAAATGCTCAGTGGACAACCCAGGCAGGGTAAGGATCAGTATTTCCACACTACTCAGAGAATTTTTATTTTCAGTGATGGATTTTTAGCCCAATTCAAGTTGAAAAAAGTGGTTTCGTGAAAATCGCAGAAAATTTTTTTTCAGAAACTCCGGGATGCCTGGAGGTCGCGGTGCACCACGCGACACTTGTATTCAAAAACTGAGTCACTCAGATCACACGAGTACCCAAACATGCTTGAAACTCATTCAAATGCAAGTGCCTCTATCTGTTTTCTTGATTGTTTCCCACTCATTCCTTTTCGTTTGGGGAACATGTCAAAATCCCATGCCCAGAGAACTTCAGGTAGAGTTCGGGGAAATGCTCAGTGGACAACCCAGGCAGGGTAAGGATCAGCATTTACACACTACTCAGAGAATTTATATTTTCAGGGATGGATTTTTAGCCCAATTCAAGTTGATGAAAAGTGGTTTCGTGAAAATTGCAGAAAATTTTTTTTCAGAAACTCCGGGGTGCCTTGAGGTCGCGATGCACCACGCGACAATTGTATTCCAAAACTGAGTCACTCAGATCACAAGAGTACCCAAGCATGCTTGAAACTCATTCAAATGCAAGTGCCTCTATCTTATTTCTTGATTGTTTCCCACTCATACCTTTTGGTTTGGGGAACATGTCAAAATCCCATGCCCAGAGAACTTCAGATAGAGTTCGGGGAAATGCTCAGTGGACAACCCAGGCAGGGTAAGGATCAGTATTTCCACACTACTCAGAGAATTTTTATTTTCAGGGATGGATTTTTAGCCCAATTCAAGTTGAAGAAAAGTGGTTTCGTGAAAATCGCAGAAAATTTTTTTTCAGAAACTCCGTGGTGCCTGGAGGTCGCGGTGCACCACGCGACAGTTGTATTTGAAAACTGAGTCACTCAGATCACACGAGTACCCAAGCATGTTTGAAACTCATTCAAATGCAAGTGCTTCTATCTGTTGTCTTGATTGTTTCCCACTCATTCCTTTTGGTTTGGGTAACATGTCAAAATCCCATGCCCAGAGAACTTCAAGTAGAGTTCGCAGAAATGCTCAGTGGACACCCCAGGTAGGGTAAGGATCAGCATTTCCACACTACTCAGAGAATATTTATTTTCAGGGATGGATTTTTAGCCCAATTCAAGTTGATGAAAAGTGGTTTCGTGAAAATTGCAGAAATTTTTTTTTCAGAAACTCTGGGGTGCCTTGAGGTCGCGATGCACCACGCGACAGTTGTATTCCAAAACTGAGTCACTCAGATCACACGAGTACCCAAGCATGCTTGAAACTCATTCAAATGCAAGTGCCTCTATCTCTTTTCTTGATTGTTTCCCACTCATTCCTTTTGGTTTGGGGAACATGTCAAAATCCCATGCCCAGAGAACTTCAGGTAGAGCTCGCGGAAATGCTCAGTGGACAACCCAGGCAGGGTAAGGATCAGTATTTCCACACTACTCAGAGAATTTTTATTTTCAGTGATGGATTTTTAGCCCAATTCAAGTTGAAGAAAAGTGGTTTCGTGAAAATCGCAGAAAATTTTTTTTCAGAAACTCCGGGGTGCCTGGAGGTCGCGGTGCACCACGCGACAGTTGTATTCGAAAACTGAGTCATTCAGATCACACGAGTACCCAAGCATGTTTGAAACTCATTCAAATGCAAGTGCTTCTATCTGTTGTCTTGATTGTTTCCCACTCATTCCTTTTGGTTTGGGTAAAATGTCAAAATCCCATGCCCAGAGAACTTCAGGTAGAGTTCGGGGAAATGCTCAGTGGACACCCTAGGTAGGGTAAGGATCAGCATTTCCACACTACTCAGAGAATATTTATTTTCAGGGATGGATTTTTAGCCCAATTCAAGTTGATGAAAAGTGGTTTCGTGAAAATCGCAGAAAATTTTTTTTCAGAAACTCCGGGGTGCCTGGAGGTCGCGGTGCACCACGCGACAGTTGTATTCGAAAACTGAGTCACTCAGATCACACGAGTACCCAAACATGCTTGAAACTCATTCAAATGCAAGTGCCTCTATCTGTTTTCTTGATTGTTTCCCACTCATTCCTTTTCGTTTGGGGAACATGTCAAAATCCCATGCCCAGAGAACTTCAGGTAGAGTTCGGGGAAATGCTCAGTGGACAACCCAGGCAGGGTAAGGATCAGCATTTACACACTACTCAGAGAATTTTTATTTTCAGGGATGGATTTTTAGCCCAATTCAAGTTGAAGAAAAGTGGTTTCGTGAAAATCGCAGAAATTTTTTTTTCAGAAACTCCGGGGTGCCTGGAGGTCGCGGTGCACCACGCGACAGTTGTATTCCAAAACTGAGTCACTCAGATCACACGAATACCCAAGCATGCTTGAAACTCATTCAAATGCAAGTGCTTCTATCTGTTGGCTTGATTGTTTCCCACTCATTCCTTTTGGTTTGGGGAACATGTCAAAATCCCATGCCCAGAGAACTTCAGGTAGAGCTCGCGGAAATGCTCAGTGGACAACCCAGGCAGGGTAAGGATCAGTATTTCCACACTACTCAGAGAATTTTTATTTTCAGTGATGGATTTTTAGACCAATTCAAGTTGAAGAAAAGTGGTTTCGTGAAAATCGCAGAAAATTTTTTTTCAGAAACTCCGGGATGCCTGGAGGTCGCGGTGCACCACGCGACAGTTGTATTCAAAAACTGAGTCACTCAGATCACACGAGTACCCAAACATGCTTGAAACTCATTCAAATGCAAGTGCCTCTATCTGTTTTCTTGATTGTTTCCCACTCATTCCTTTTCGTTTGGGGAACATGTCAAAATCCCATGCCCAGAGAACTTCAGGTAGAGTTCGGGGAAATGCTCAGTGGACAACCCAGGCAGGGTAAGGATCAGCATTTACACACTACTCAGAGAATTTATATTTTCAGGGATGGATTTTTAGCCCAATTCAAGTTGATGAAAAGTGGTTTCGTGAAAATTGCAGAAAATTTTTTTTCAGAAACTCCGGGGTGCCTTGAGGTCGCGATGCACCACGCGACAGTTGTATTCCAAAACTGAGTCACTCAGATCACAAGAGTACCCAAGCATGCTTGAAACTCATTCAAATGCAAGTGCCTCTATCTTATTTCTTGATTGTTTCCCACTCATACCTTTTGGTTTGGGGAACATGTCAAAATCCCATGCCCAGAGAACTTCAGATAGAGTTCGGGGAAATGCTCAGTGGACAACCCAGGCAGGGTAAGGATCAGTATTTCCACACTACTCAGAGAATTTTTATTTTCAGGGATGGATTTTTAGCCCAATTCAAGTTGAAGAAAAGTGGTTTCGTGAAAATCGCAGAAAATTTTTTTTCAGAAACTCCGTGGTGCCTGGAGGTCGCGGTGCACCACGCGACAGTTGTATTTGAAAACTGAGTCACTCAGATCACACGAGTACCCAAGCATGTTTGAAACTCATTCAAATGCAAGTGCTTCTATCTGTTGTCTTGATTGTTTCCCACTCATTCCTTTTGGTTTGGGTAACATGTCAAAATCCCATGCCCAGAGAACTTCAAGTAGAGTTCGCAGAAATGCTCAGTGGACACCCCAGGTAGGGTAAGGATCAGCATTTCCACACTACTCAGAGAATATTTATTTTCAGGGATGGATTTTTAGCCCAATTCAAGTTGATGAAAAGTGGTTTCGTGAAAATTGCAGAAATTTTTTTTTCAGAAACTCTGGGGTGCCTTGAGGTCGCGATGCACCACGCGACAGTTGTATTCCAAAACTGAGTCACTCAGATCACACGAGTACCCAAGCATGCTTGAAACTCATTCAAATGCAAGTGCCTCTATCTCTTTTCTTGATTGTTTCCCACTCATTCCTTTTGGTTTGGGGAACATGTCAAAATCCCATGCCCAGAGAACTTCAGGTAGAGCTCGCGGAAATGCTCAGTGGACAACCCAGGCAGGGTAAGGATCAGTATTTCCACACTACTCAGAGAATTTTTATTTTCAGTGATGGATTTTTAGCCCAATTCAAGTTGAAGAAAAGTGGTTTCGTGAAAATCGCAGAAAATTTTTTTTCAGAAACTCCGGGGTGCCTGGAGGTCGCGGTGCACCACGCGACAGTTGTATTCGAAAACTGAGTCATTCAGATCACACGAGTACCCAAGCATGTTTGAAACTCATTCAAATGCAAGTGCTTCTATCTGTTGTCTTGATTGTTTCCCACTCATTCCTTTTGGTTTGGGTAAAATGTCAAAATCCCATGCCCAGAGAACTTCAGGTAGAGTTCGGGGAAATGCTCAGTGGACACCCTAGGTAGGGTAAGGATCAGCATTTCCACACTACTCAGAGAATATTTATTTTCAGGGATGGATTTTTAGCCCAATTCAAGTTGATGAAAAGTGGTTTCGTGAAAATCGCAGAAAATTTTTTTTCAGAAACTCCGGGGTGCCTGGAGGTCGCGGTGCACCACGCGACAGTTGTATTCGAAAACTGAGTCACTCAGATCACACGAGTACCCAAACATGCTTGAAACTCATTCAAATGCAAGTGCCTCTATCTGTTTTCTTGATTGTTTCCCACTCATTCCTTTTCGTTTGGGGAACATGTCAAAATCCCATGCCCAGAGAACTTCAGGTAGAGTTCGGGGAAATGCTCAGTGGACAACCCAGGCAGGGTAAGGATCAGCATTTACACACTACTCAGAGAATTTTTATTTTCAGGGATGGATTTTTAGCCCAATTCAAGTTGAAGAAAAGTGGTTTCGTGAAAATCGCAGAAATTTTTTTTTCAGAAACTCCGGGGTGCCTGGAGGTCGCGGTGCACCACGCGACAGTTGTATTCCAAAACTGAGTCACTCAGATCACACGAATACCCAAGCATGCTTGAAACTCATTCAAATGCAAGTGCTTCTATCTGTTGGCTTGATTGTTTCCCACTCATTCCTTTTGGTTTGGGGAACATGTCAAAATCCCATGCCCAGAGAACTTCAGGTAGAGCTCGCGGAAATGCTCAGTGGACAACCCAGGCAGGGTAAGGATCAGTATTTCCACACTACTCAGAGAATTTTTATTTTCAGTGATGGATTTTTAGACCAATTCAAGTTGAAGAAAAGTGGTTTCGTGAAAATCGCAGAAAATTTTTTTTCAGAAACTCCGGGATGCCTGGAGGTCGCGGTGCACCACGCGACAGTTGTATTCAAAAACTGAGTCACTCAGATCACACGAGTACCCAAACATGCTTGAAACTCATTCAAATGCAAGTGCCTCTATCTGTTTTCTTGATTGTTTCCCACTCATTCCTTTTCGTTTGGGGAACATGTCAAAATCCCATGCCCAGAGAACTTCAGGTAGAGTTCGGGGAAATGCTCAGTGGACAACCCAGGCAGGGTAAGGATCAGCATTTACACACTACTCAGAGAATTTATATTTTCAGGGATGGATTTTTAGCCCAATTCAAGTTGATGAAAAGTGGTTTCGTGAAAATTGCAGAAAATTTTTTTTCAGAAACTCCGGGGTGCCTTGAGGTCGCGATGCACCACGCGACAGTTGTATTCCAAAACTGAGTCACTCAGATCACAAGAGTACCCAAGCATGCTTGAAACTCATTCAAATGCAAGTGCCTCTATGTTATTTCTTGATTGTTTCACACTCATACCTTTTGGTTTGGGGAACATGTCAAAATCCCATGCCCAGAGAACTTCAGATAGAGTTCGGGGAAATGCTCAGTGGACAACCCAGACAGGGTAAGGATCAGTATTTCCACACTACTCAGAGAATTTTTATTTTCAGGGATGGATTTTTAGCCCAATTCAAGTTGAAGAAAAGTGGTTTCGTGAAAATCGCAGAAAATTTTTTTTCAGAAACTCCGTGGTGCCTGGAGGTCGCGGTGCACCACGCGACAGTTGTATTCGAAAACTGAGTCACTCAGATCACACGAGTACCCAAGCATGTTTGAAACTCATTCAAATGCAAGTGCTTCTATCTGTTGTCTTGATTGTTTCCCACTCATTCCTTTTGGTTTGGGTAACATGTCAAAATCCCATGCCCAGAGAACTTCAAATAGAGTTCGTGGAAATGCTCAGTGGACACCCCAGGTAGGGTAAGGATCAGAATTTCGACAATACTCAGAGAATTTTTATTTTCAGGGATGGATTTTTAGCCCAATTCAAGTTTAAGAAAAGTGGTTTTGTGAAAATCGCAGAAAATTTTATTTCAGAAACTCCGGGGTGCCTGGAGGTCGCGGTGCACCACGCGACAGTTGTATTCCAAAACTGAGTCACTCAGATCCCACGAGTACCCAAGCATGCTTGAAACTCATTCAAATGCAAGTGCTTCTATCTGTTGTCTTGATTGTTTCCCACTCATTCCTTTTGGTTTGGGGGACATGTCAAAATCCCATTTCCAGAGAACTTCAAGTAGAGTTTGCGGAAATGCTCAGTGGACACCCCAGGTAGAGTAAGGATCAGCATTTCCACACTACTCAGAGAATTTTTATTTTCAGGGATGGATTTTTAGCCCAATTGAAGTTGAAGAAAAGTGGTTTCGTGAAAATCGCAGAAAATTTTTTTTCAGAAACTCCGGGGTGCCTTAAGGTCGCGGTGCACCATGCGACAGTTGTATTCGAAAACTGAGTCACTCAGATCACACGAGTACCCAAGCATGTTTGAAACTCATTCAAATGCAAGTGCTTCTATCTGTTGTCTTGATTGTTTCCCACTCATTCCTTTTGGTTTGGGGAACATGTCAAAATCCCATGCCCAGAGAACTTCAGGTAGAGTTCGGGGAAATGCTCAGTGGACAACCCAGGCAGGGTAAGGATCAGCATTTACACACTACTCAGAGAATATTTATTTTCAGGGATGGATTTTTAGCCCAATTCAAGTTGATGAAAAGTGGTTTCGTGAAAATCGCAGAAAATTTTTTTTCAGAAACTCCGGGGTGCCTGGAGGTCGCGGTGCACCACGCGACAGTTGTATTCGAAAACTGAGTCACTCAGATCACACGAGTACCCAAACATGCTTGAAACTCATTCAAATGCAAGTGCCTCTATCTGTTTTCTTGATTGTTTCCCACTCATTCCTTTTCGTTTGGGGAACATGTCAAAATCCCATGCCCAGAGAACTTCAGGTAGAGTTCGGGGAAATGCTCAGTGGACAACCCAGGCAGGGTAAGGATCAGCATTTAGACACTACTCAGAGAATTTTTATTTTCAGGGATGGATTTTTAGCCCAATTCAAGTTGAAGAAAAGTGGTTTCGTGAAAATCGCAGAAATTTTTTTTTCAGAAACTCCGGGGTGCCTGGAGGTCGCGGTGCACCACGCGACAGTTGTATTCCAAAACTGAGTCACTCAGATCACACGAATACCCAAGCATGCTTGAAACTCATTCAAATACAAGTGCTTCTATCTGTTGGCTTGATTGTTTCCCACTCATTCCTTTTGGTTTGGGGAACATGTCAAAATCCCATGCCCAGAGAACTTCAGGTAGAGCTCGCGGAAATGCTCAGTGGACAACCCAGGCAGGGTAAGGATCAGTATTTCCACACTACTCAGAGAATTTTTATTTTCAGTGATGGATTTTTAGACCAATTCAAGTTGAAGAAAAGTGGTTTCGTGAAAATCGCAGAAAATTTTTTTTCAGAAACTCCGGGATGCCTGGAGGTCGCGGTGCACCACGCGACAGTTGTATTCAAAAACTGAGTCACTCAGATCACACGAGTACCCAAACATGCTTGAAACTCATTCAAATGCAAGTGCCTCTATCTGTTTTCTTGATTGTTTCCCACTCATTCCTTTTCGTTTGGGGAACATGTCAAAATCCCATGCCCAGAGAACTTCAGGTAGAGTTCGGGGAAATGCTCAGTGGACAACCCAGGCAGGGTAAGGATCAGCATTTACACACTACTCAGAGAATTTATATTTTCAGGGATGGATTTTTAGCCCAATTCAAGTTGATGAAAAGTGGTTTCGTGAAAATTGCAGAAATTTTTTTTTCAGAAACTCCGGGGTGCCTTGAGGTCGCGATGCACCACGCGACAGTTGTATTCCAAAACTGAGTCACTCAGATCACAAGAGTACCCAAGCATGCTTGAAACTCATTCAAATGCAAGTGCCTCTATCTTATTTCTTGATTGTTTCCCACTCATACCTTTTGGTTTGGGGAACATGTCAAAATCCCATGCCCAGAGAACTTCAGATAGAGTTCGGGGAAATGCTCAGTGGACAACCCAGACAGGGTAAGGATCAGTATTTCCACACTACTCAGAGAATTTTTATTTTCAGGGATGGATTTTTAGCCCAATTCAAGTTGAAGAAAAGTGGTTTCGTGAAAATCGCAGAATTTTTTTTTACAGAAACTCCGGGGTGCCTGGAGGTCGCGGTGCACCACGCGACAGTTGTATTCGAAAACTGAGTCACTCAGATCACACGAGTACCCAAGCATGCTTGAAACTCATTCAAATGCAAGTGCTTCAATCTGTTGTCTTGATTGTTTCCCACTCATTCCTTTTGGTTTGGGGAACATGTCAAAATCCCATGCCCAGAGAACTTCAGGTAGAGCTCGCGGAAATGCTCATTGGACACCCCAGGTAGGGTAAGGATCAGCATTTCCACACTACTCAGAGAATATTTATTTTCAGGGATGGATTTTTAGCCAAATTCAAGTTGATGAAAAGTGGTTTCGTGAAAATCGCAGAAAATTTTTTTTCAGAAACTCCGGAGTGCCTGGAGGTCGCGGTGCACCACGCGACAGTTGTATTCCAAAACTGAGTCACTCAGATCACACGAGTACCCAAGCATGCTTGAAACTCATTCAAATGCAAGTGCCTCTATCTCTTTTCTTGATTGTTTCCCACTCATTCCTTTTGGTTTGGGGAACATGTCAAAATCCCATGCCCAGAGAACTTCAGGTAGAGCTCGCGGAAATGCTCAGTGGACAACCCAGGCAGGGTAAGGATCAGTATTTCCACACTACTCAGAGAATTTTTATTTTCAGTGATGGATTTTTAGCCCAATTCAAGTTGAAGAAAAGTGGTTTCGTGAAAATCGCAGAAAATTTTTTTTCAGAAACTCCGGGATGCCTGGAGGTCGCGGTGCACCACGCGACAGTTGTATTCAAAAACTGAGTCACTCAGATCACACGAGTACCCAAACATGCTTGAAACTCATTCAAATGCAAGTGCCTCTATCTGTTTTCTTGATTGTTTCCCACTCATTCCTTTTCGTTTGGGGAACATGTCAAAATCCCATGCCCAGAGAACTTCAGGTAGAGTTCGGGGAAATGCTCAGTGGACAACCCAGGCAGGGTAAGGATCAGCATTTACACACTACTCAGAGAATTTATATTTTCAGGGATGGATTTTTAGCCCAATTCAAGTTGATGAAAAGTGGTTTCGTGAAAATTGCAGAAAATTTTTTTTCAGAAACTCCGGGGTGCCTTGAGGTCGCGATGCACCACGCGACAATTGTATTCCAAAACTGAGTCACTCAGATCACAAGAGTACCCAAGCATGCTTGAAACTCATTCAAATGCAAGTGCCTCTATCTTATTTCTTGATTGTTTCCCACTTATACCTTTTGGTTTGGGGAACATGTCAAAATCCCATGCCCAGAGAACTTCAGATAGAGTTCGGGGAAATGCTCAGTGGACAACCCAGGCAGGGTAAGGATCAGTATTTCCACACTACTCAGAGAATTTTTATTTTCAGGGATGGATTTTTAGCCCAATTCAAGTTGAAGAAAAGTGGTTTCGTGAAAATCGCAGAAAATTTTTTTTCAGAAACTTCGTGGTGCCTGGAGGTCGCGGTGCACCACGCGACAGTTGTATTTGAAAACTGAGTCACTCAGATCACACGAGTACCCAAGCATGTTTGAAACTCATTCAAATGCAAGTGCTTCTATCTGTTGTCTTGATTGTTTCCCACTCATTCCTTTTGGTTTGGGTAACATGTCAAAATCCCATGCCCAGAGAACTTCAAGTAGAGTTCGCAGAAATGTTCAGTGGACACCCCAGGTAGGGTAAGGATCAGCATTTCCACACTACTCAGAGAATATTTATTTTCAGGGATGGATTTTTAGCCCAATTCAAGTTGATGAAAAGTGGTTTCGTGAAAATCGCAGAAAATTTTTTTTCAGAAACTCCGGGGTGCCTGGAGGTCGCGGTGCACCACGCGACAGTTGTATTCGAAAACTGAGTCACTCAGATCACACGAGTACCCAAACATGCTTGAAACTCATTCAAATGCAAGTGCCTCTATCTGTTTTCTTGATTGTTTCCCACTCATTCCTTTTCGTTTGGGGAACATGTCAAAATCCCATGCCCAGAGAACTTCAGGTAGAGTTCGGGGAAATGCTCAGTGGACAACCCAGGCAGGGTAAGGATCAGCATTTACACACTACTCAGAGAATTTTTATTTTCAGGGATGGATTTTTAGCCCAATTCAAGTTGAAGAAAAGTGGTTTCGTGAAAATCGCAGAAATTTTTTTTTCAGAAACTCCGGGGTGCCTGGAGGTCGCGGTGCACCACGCGACAGTTGTATTCCAAAACTGAGTCACTCAGATCACACGAATACCCAAGCATGCTTGAAACTCATTCAAATGCAAGTGCCTCTATCTGTTTTCTTGATTGTTTCCCACTCATTCCTTTTCGTTTGGGGAACATGTCAAAATCCCATGCCCAGAGAACTTCAGGTAGAGTTCGGGGAAATGCTCAGTGGACAACCCAGGCAGGGTAAGGATCAGCATTTACACACTACTCAGAGAATTTTTATTTTCAGGGATGGATTTTTAGCCCAATTCAAGTTGAAGAAAAGTGGTTTCGTGAAAATCGCAGAAATTTTTTTTTCAGAAACTCCGGGGTGCCTGGAGGTCGCGGTACACCACGCGACAGTTGTATTCCAAAACTGAGTCACTCAGATCACACGAATACCCAAGCATGCTTGAAACTCATTCAAATGCAAGTGCTTCTATCTGTTGGCTTGATTGTTTCCCACTCATTCCTTTTGGTTTGGGGAACATGTCAAAATCCCATGCCCAGAGAACTTCAGGTAGAGCTCGCGGAAATGCTCAGTGGACAACCCAGGCAGGGTAAGGATCAGTATTTCCACACTACTCAGAGAATTTTTATTTTCAGTGATGGATTTTTAGACCAATTCAAGTTGAAGAAAAGTGGTTTCGTGAAAATCGCAGAAAATTTTTTTTCAGAAACTCCGGGATGCCTGGAGGTCGCGGTGCACCACGCGACAGTTGTATTCAAAAACTGAGTCACTCAGATCACACGAGTACCCAAACATGCTTGAAACTCATTCAAATGCAAGTGCCTCTATCTGTTTTCTTGATTGTTTCCCACTCATTCCTTTTCGTTTGGGGAACATGTCAAAATCCCATGCCCAGAGAACTTCAGGTAGAGTTCGGGGAAATGCTCAGTGGACAACCCAGGCAGGGTAAGGATCAGCATTTACACACTACTCAGAGAATTTACATTTTCAGGGATGGATTTTTAGCCCAATTCAAGTTGATGAAAAGTGGTTTCGTGAAAATTGCAGAAAATTTTTTTTCAGAAACTCCGGGGTGCCTTGAGGTCGCGATGCACCACGCGACAATTGTATTCCAAAACTGAGTCACTCAGATCACAAGAGTACCCAAGCATGCTTGAAACTCATTCAAATGCAAGTGCCTCTCTCTTATTTCTTGATTGTTTCCCACTCATACCTTTTGGTTTGGGGAACATGTCAAAATCCCATGCCCAGAGAACTTCAGATAGAGTTCGGGGAAATGCTCAGTGGACAACCCAGACAGGGTAAGGATCAGTATTTCCACACTACTCAGAGAATTTTTATTTTCAGGGATGGATTTTTAGCCCAATTCAAGTTGAAGAAAAGTGGTTTCGTGAAAATCGCAGAAAATTTTTTTTCAGAAACTCCGTGTTGCCTGGAGGTCGCGGTGCACCACGCGACAGTTGTATTCGAAAACTGAGTCACTCAGATCACACGAGTACCCAAGCATGTTTGAAACTCATTCAAATGCAAGTGCTTCTATCTGTTGTCTTGATTGTTTCCCACTCATTCCTTTTGGTTTGGGTAACATGTCAAAATCCCATGCCCAGAGAACTTCAAATAGAGTTCGCGGAAATGCTCAGTGGAAACCCCAGGTAGGGTAAGGATCAGAATTTCGACAATACTCAGAGAATATTTATTTTCAGGGATGGATTTTTAGCCCAATTCAAGTTTAAGAAAAGTGGTTTTGTGAAAATCGCAGAAAATTTTATTTCAGAAACTCCGGGGTGCCTGGAGGTCGCGGTGCACCACGCGACAGTTGTATTCCAAAACTGAGTCACTCAGATCCCACGAGTACCCAAGCATGCTTGAAACTCATTCAAATGCAAGTGCTTCTATCTGTTGTCTTGATTGTTTCCCACTCATTCCTTTTGGTTTGGGGGACATGTCAAAATCCCATTTCCAGAGAACTTCAAGTAGAGTTTGCGGAAATGCTCAGTGGACACCCCAGGTAGAGTAAGGATCAGCATTTCCACACTACTCAGAGAATTTTTATTTTCAGGGATGGATTTTTAGCCCAATTGAAGTTGAAGAAAAGTGGTTTCGTGAAAATCGCAGAAAATTTTTTTTCAGAAACTCCGGGGTGCCTTAAGGTCGCTGTGCACCACGCGACAGTTGTATTCGAAAACTGAGTCACTCAGATCACACGAGTACCCAAGCATGTTTGAAACTCATTCAAATGCAAGTGCTGCTATCTGTTGTCTTGATTGTTTCCCACTCATTCCTTTTGGTTTGGGGAACATGTCAAAATCCCATGCCCAGAGAACTTCAGGTAGAGTTCGGGGAAATGCTCAGTGGACAACCCAGGCAGGGTAAGGATCAGCATTTACACACTACTCAGAGAATTTTTATTTTCAGGGATGGATTTTTAGCCCAATTCAAGTTGAAGAAAAGTGGTTTCGTGAAAATCGCAGAAAAATTTTTTTCAGAAACTCCGGGGTGCCTGGAGGTCGCGGTGCACCACGCGACAGTTGTATTCCAAAACTGAGTCACTCAGATCACACGAGTACCCAAGCATGCTTGAAACTCATTCAAATGCAAGTGCTTCTATCTGTTGTCTTGATTGTTTCCCACTCATTCCTTTTGGTTTGGGTAACATGTCAAAATCCCATGCCCAGAGAACTTCAAATAGAGTTCGCGGAAATGCTCAGTGGACACCCCAGGTAGGGTAAGGATCAGAATTTCCACAATACTCAGAGAATTTTTATTTTCAGGGATGGATTTTTAGCCCAATTCAAGATTAAGAAAAGTGGTTTTGTGAAAATCGCAGAAAATTTTATTTCAGAAACTCCGGGGTGCCTGGAGGTCGCGGTGCACCACGCGACAGTTGTATTCCAAAACTGAGTCACTCAGATCCCACGAGTACCCAAGCATGCTTGAAACTCATTCAAATGCAAGTGCTTCTATCTGTTGTCTTGATTGTTTCCCACTCATTCCTTTTGGTTTGGGGGACATGTCAAAATCCCATTTCCAGAGAACTTCAAGTAGAGTTTGCGGAAATGCTCAGTGGACACCCCAGGTAGAGTAAGGATCAGCATTTCCACACTACTCAGAGAATTTTTATTTTCAGGGATGGATTTTTAGCCCAATTGAAGTTGAAGAAAAGTGGTTTCGTGAATATCGCAGAAAATTTTTTTTCAGAAACTCCGGGGTGCCTTAAGGTCGCGGTGCACCACGCGACAGTTGTATTCGAAAACTGAGTCACTCAGATCACACGAGTACCCAAGCATGTTTGAAACTCATTCAAATGCAAGTGCTTCTATCTGTTGTCTTGATTGTTTCCCACTCATTCCTTTTGGTTTGGGGAACATGTCAAAATCCCATGCCCAGAGAACTTCAGGTAGAGCTCGCGGAAATGCTCAGTGGACAACCCAGGCAGGGTAAGGATCAGTATTTCCACACTACTCAGAGAATTTTTATTTTCAGGGATGGATTTTTAGCCCAATTCAAGTTGAAGAAAAGTGGTTTCGTGAAAATCGCAGAAAATTTTTTTTCAGAAACTCCGGGATGCCTGGAGGTCGCGGTGCACCACGCGACAGTTGTATTCAAAAACTGAGTCACTCAGATCACACGAGTACCCAAACATGCTTGAAACTCATTCAAATGCAAGTGCCTCTATCTGTTTTCTTGATTGTTTCCCACTCATTCCTTTTCGTTTGGGGAACATGTCAAAATCCCATGCCCAGAGAACTTCAGGTAAAGTTCGGGGAAATGCTCAGTGGACAACCCAGGCAGGGTAAGGATCAGCATTTACACACTACTCAGAGAATTTTTATTTTCAGGGATGGATTTTTAGCCCAATTCAAGTTGATGAAAAGTGGTTTCGTGAAAATTGCAGAAAATTTTTTTTCAGAAACTCCGGGGTGCCTTGAGGTCGCAATGCACCACGCGACAGTTGTATTCCAAAACTGAGTCACTCAGATCACAAGAGTACCCAAGCATGCTTGAAACTCATTCAAATGCAAGTGCCTCTATCTTATTTCTTGATTGTTTCCCACTCATACCTTTTGGTTTGGGGAACATGTCAAAATCCCATGCCCAGAGAACTTCAGATAGAGTTCGGGGAAATGCTCAGTGGACAACCCAGACAGGGTAAGGATCAGTATTTCCACACTACTCAGAGAATTTTTATTTTCAGGGATGGATTTTTAGCCCAATTCAAGTTGAAGAAAAGTGGTTTCGTGAAAATCGCAGAAAATTTTTTTTCAGAAACTCCGTGGTGCCTGGAGGTCGCGGTGCACCACGCGACAGTTGTATTCGAAAACTGAGTCACTCAGATCACACGAGTACCCAAGCATGTTTGAAACTCATTCAAATGCAAGTGCTTCTATCTGTTGTCTTGATTGTTTCCCACTCATTCCTTTTGGTTTGGGTAACATGTCAAAATCCCATGCCCAGAGAACTTCAAATAGAGTTCGCGGAAATGCTCAGTGGACACCCCAGGTAGGGTAAGGATCAGAATTTCGACAATACTCAGAGAATTTTTATTTTCAGGGATGGATTTTTAGCCCAATTCAAGTTTAAGAAAAGTGGTTTTGTGAAAATCGCAGAAAATTTTATTTCAGAAACTCCGGGGTGCCTGGAGGTCGCGGTGCACCACGCGACAGTTGTATTCCAAAACTGAGTCACTCAGATCCCACGAGTACCCAAGCATGCTTGAAACTCATTCAAATGCAAGTGCTTCTATCTGTTGTCTTGATTGTTTCCCACTCATTCCTTTTGGTTTGGGGGACATGTCAAAATCCCATTTCCAGAGAACTTCAAGTAGAGTTTGCGGAAATGCTCAGTGGACACCCCAGGTAGAGTAAGGATCAGCATTTCCACACTACTCAGAGAATTTTTATTTTCAGGGATGGATTTTTAGCCCAATTGAAGTTGAAGAAAAGTGGTTTCGTGAAAATCGCAGAAAATTTTTTTTCAGAAACTCCGGGGTGCCTTAAGGTCGCGGTGCACCACGCGACAGTTGTATTCGAAAACTGAGTCACTCAGATCACACGAGTACCCAAGCATGTTTGAAACTCATTCAAATGCAAGTGCTTCTATCTGTTGTCTTGATTGTTTCCCACTCATTCCTTTTGGTTTGGGGAACATGTCAAAATCCCATGCCCAGAGAACTTCAGGTAGAGTTCGGGGAAATGCTCAGTGGACAACCCAGGCAGGGTAAGGATCAGCATTTACACACTACTCAGAGAATTTTTATTTTCAGGGATGGATTTTTAGCCCAATTCAAGTTGAAGAAAAGTGGTTTCGTGAAAATCGCAGAAAAATTTTTTTCAGAAACTCCGGGGTGCCTGGAGGTCGCGGTGCACCACGCGACAGTTGTATTCCAAAACTGAGTCACTCAGATCACACGAGTACCCAAGCATGCTTGAAACTCATTCAAATGCAAGTGCTTCTATCTGTTGTCTTGATTGTTTCCCACTCATTCCTTTTGGTTTGGGTAACATGTCAAAATCCCATGCCCAGAGAACTTCAAATAGAGTTCGCGGAAATGCTCAGTGGACACCCCAGGTAGGGTAAGGATCAGAATTTCCACAATACTCAGAGAATTTTTATTTTCAGGGATGGATTTTTAGCCCAATTCAAGTTTAAGAAAAGTGGTTTTGTGAAAATCGCAGAAAATTTTATTTCAGAAACTCCGGGGTGCCTGGAGGTCGCGGTGCACCACGCGACAGTTGTATTCCAAAACTGAGTCACTCAGATCCCACGAGTACCCAAGCATGCTTGAAACTCATTCAAATGCAAGTGCTTCTATCTGTTGTCTTGATTGTTTCCCACTCATTCCTTTTGGTTTGGGGGACATGTCAAAATCCCATTTCCAGAGAACTTCAAGTAGAGTTCGCAGAAATGCTCAGTGGACACCCCAGGTAGGGTAAGGATCAGCATTTCCACACTACTCAGAGAATATTTATTTTCAGGGATGGATTTTTAGCCCAATTCAAGTTGATGAAAAGTGGTTTCGTGAAAATTGCAGAAATTTTTTTTTCAGAAACTCTGGGGTGCCTTGAGGTCGCGATGCACCACGCGACAGTTGTATACCAAAACTGAGTCACTCAGATCACACGAGTACCCAAGCATGCTTGAAACTCATTCAAATGCAAGTGCCTCTATCTCTTTTCTTGATTGTTTCCCACTCATTCCTTTTGGTTTGGGGAACATGTCAAAATCCCATGCCCAGAGAACTTCAGGTAGAGCTCGGGGAAATGCTCAGTGGACAACCCAGGCAGGGTAAGGATCAGTATTTCCACACTACTCAGAGAATTTTTATTTTCAGTGATGGATTTTTAGCTCAATTCAAGTTGAAGAAAAGTGGTTTCGTGAAAATCGGAGAAAATTTTTTTTCAGAAACTCCGGGGTGCCTTGAGGTCGCGATGCACCACGTGACAGTTGTATTCCAAAACTGAGTCACTGAGATCACACGAGTACCCAAGCATGCTTGAAACTCATTAAAATGCAAGTGCCTCTATCTCTTTTCTTGATTGTTTCCCACTCATTCCTTTTGGTTTGGGGAACATGTCAAAATCCCATGCCCAGAGAACTTCAGGTAGAGCTCGCGGAAATGCTCAGTGGACAACCCAGGCAGGGTAAGGATCAGTATTTCCACACTACTCAGAGAATTTTTATTTTCAGTGATGGATTTTTAGCCCAATTCAAGTTGAAGAAAAGTGGTTTCGTGAAAATCGCAGAAATTTTTTTTTCAGAAACTCCGGGGTGCCTGGAGGTCGCGGTGCACCACGCGACAGTTGTATTCGAAAACTGAGTCATTCAGATCACACGAGTACCCAAGCATGTTTGAAACTCATTCAAATGCAAGTGCTTCTATCTGTTGTCTTGATTGTTTCCCACTCATTCCTTTTGGTTTGGGTAAAATGTCAAAATCCCATGCCCAGAGAACTTCAGGTAGAGTTCGGGGAAATGCTCAGTGGACACCCCAGGTAGGGTAAGGATCAGCATTTCCACACTACTCAGAGAATATTTATTTTCAGGGATGGATTTTTAGCCCAATTCAAGTTGATGAAAAGTGGTTTCGTGAAAATTGCAGAAAATTTTTTTTCAGAAACTCCGGGGTGCCTTGAGGTCGCGATGCACCACGCGACAGTTATATTCGAAAACTGAGTCACTCAGATCACACGAGTACCCAAGCATGTTTGAAACTCATTCAAATGCAAGTGCTTCTATCTGTTGTCTTGATTGTTTACCACTCATTCCTTTTGGTTTGGGGAACATGTCAAAATCCCATGCCCAGAGAACTTCAGGTAGAGCTCGCGGAAATGCTCAATGGACACCCCAGGTAGGGTAAGGATCAGCATTTCAACACTACTCAGAGAATATTTATTTTCAGGGATGGATTTTTAGCCCAATTCAAGTTGATGAAAAGTGGTTTCGTGAAAATCGCAGAAAATTTTTTTTCAGAAACTCCGGGGTGCCTGGAGGTCGCGGTGCACCACGCGACAGTTGTATTCGAAAACTGAGTCACTCAGATCACACGAGTACCCAAACATGCTTGAAACTCATTCAAATGCAAGTGCCTCTATCTGTTTTCTTGATTGTTTCCCACTCATTCCTTTTCGTTTGGGGAACATGTCAAAATCCCATGCCCAGAGAACTTCAGGTAGAGTTCGGGGAAATGCTCAGTGGACAACCCAGGCAGGGTAAGGATCAGCATTTACACACTACTCAGAGAATTTTTATTTTCAGGGATGGATTTTTAGCCCAATTCAAGTTGAAGAAAAGTGGTTTCGTGAAAATCGCAGAAATTTTTTTTTCAGAAACTCCGGGGTGCCTGGAGGTCGCGGTGCACCACGCGACAGTTGTATTCCAAAACTGAGTCACTCAGATCACACGAATACCCAAGTATGCTTGAAACTCATTCAAATGCAAGTGCTTCTATCTGTTGTCTTGATTGTTTCCCACTCATTCCTTTTGGTTTGGGGAACATGTCAAAATCCCATGCCCAGAGAACTTCAGGTAGAGCTCGCGGAAATGCTCAGTGGACAACCCACGCAGGGTAAGGATCAGTATTTCCACACTACTCAGAGAATTTTTATTTTCAGGGATGGATTTTTAGCCCATTTCAAGTTGAAGAAAAGTGGTTTCGTGAAAATCGCAGAAATTTTTTTTTCAGAAACTCCGGGGTGCCTTGAGGTCGCGATGCACCACGCGACAGTTGTATTCGAAAACTGAGTCACTCAGATCACACGAGTACCCAAGCATGTTTGAAACTCATTCAAATGCAAGTGCTTCTATCTGTTGTCTTGATTGTTTCCCACGCATTCCTTTTGGTTTGGGTAAAATGTCAAAATCCCATGCCCAGAGAACTTCAGGTAGAGCTCGCGGAAATGCTCAATGGACATCCCAGGTAGGGTAAGGATCAGCATTTCCACACTACTCAGAGAATATTTATTTTCAGGGATGGATTTTTAGCCCAATTCAAGTTGATGAAAAGTGGTTTCATGAAAATCGCAGAAAATTTTTTTTCAGAAACTCCGGGGTGCCTGGAGGTCGCGGTGCACCACGCGACAGTTGTATTCGAAAACTGAGTCACTCAGATCACACGAGTACCCAAACATGCTTGAAACTCATTCAAATGCAAGTGCCTCTATCTGTTTTCTTGATTGTTTCCCACTCATTCCTTTTCGTTTGGGGAACATGTCAAAATCCCATGCCCAGAGAACTTCAGGTACAGTTCGGGGAAATGCTCAGTGGACAACCCAGGCAGGGTAAGGATCAGCATTTACACACTACTCAGAGAATTTTTATTTTCAGGGATGGATTTTTAGCCCAATTCAAGTTGAAGAAAAGTGGTTTCGTGAAAATCGCAGAAAATTTTTTTTCAGAAACTCCGTGGTGCCTGGAGGTCGCGGTGCACCACGCGACAGTTGTATTCCAAAACTGAGTCACTCAGATCACACGAGTACCCAAGCATGCTTGAAACTCATTCAAATGCAAGTGCTTCTATCTGTTGTCTTGATTGTTTCCCACTCATTCCTTTTGGTTTGGGGAACATGTCAAAATCCCATGCCCAGAGAACTTCAGGTAGAGCTCGCGGAAATGCTCAGTGGACAACCCAGGCAGGGTAAGGATCAGTATTTCCACACTACTCAAAGAATTTTTATTTTCAGTGAAAGATTTTTAGCCCAATTCAAGTTGAAGAAAAGTGGTTTCGTGAAAATCGCAGAAAATTTTTTTTCAGAAACTCCGGGATGCCTGGAGGTCGCGGTGCACCACGCGACAGTTGTATTCGAAAACTGAGACACTCAGATCACACGAGTACCCAAACATGCTTGAAACTCATTCAAATGCAAGTGCCTCTATCTGTTTTCTTGATTGTTTCCCACTCATTCCTTTTCGTTTGGGGAACATGTCAAAATCCCATGCCCAGAGAACTTCAGGTAGAGTTCGGGGAAATGCTCAGTGGACAACTCAGGCAGGGTAAGGATCAGCATTTACACACTACTCAGAGAATTTTTATTTTCAGGGATGGATTTTTAGCCCAATTCAAGTTGAAGAAAAGTGGTTTCGTGAAAATCGCAGAAATTTTTTTTTCAGAAACTCCGGGGTGCCTGGAGGTCGCGGTGCACCACGCGACAGTTGTATTCCAAAACTGAGTCACTCAGATCACACGAATACCCAAGCATGCTTGAAACTCATTCAAATGCAAGTGCTTCTATCTGTTGTCTTGATTGTTTCCCACTCATTCCTTTTGGTTTGGGGAACATGTCAAAATCCCATGCCCAGAGAACTTCAGGTAGAGCTCGCGGAAATGCTCAGTGGACAACCCAGGCAGGGTAAGGATCAGTATTTCCACACTACTCAGAGAATTTTTATTTTCAGGGATGGATTTTTAGCCCATTTCAAGTTGAAGAAAAGTGGTTTCGTGAAAATCGCAGAAAATTTTTTTTCAGAAACTCCGGGGTGCCTGGAGGTCGCGGTGCACCACGCGACAGTTGTATTCGAAAACTGAGTCACTCAGATCACACGAGTACCCAAACATGCTTGAAACTCATTCAAATGCAAGTGCCTCTATCTGTTTTCTTGATTGTTTCCAACTCATTCCTTTTCGTTTGGGGAACATGTCAAAATCCCATGCCCAGAGAACTTCAGGTAGAGTTCGGGGAAATGCTCAGTGGACAACCCAGGCAGGGTAAGGATCAGCATTTACACACTACTCAGAGAATTTTTATTTTCAGGGATGGATTTTTAGCCCAATTCAAGTTGAAGAAAAGTGGTTTCGTGAAAATCGCAGAAATTTTTTTTTCAGAAACTCCGGGGTGCCTGGAGGTCGCGGTGCACCACGCGACAGTTGTATTCCAAAACTGAGTCACTCAGATCACACGAATACCCAAGCATGCTTGAAACTCATTCAAATACAAGTGCTTCTATCTGTTGGCTTGATTGTTTCCCACTCATTCCTTTTGGTTTGGGGAACATGTCAAAATCCCATGCCCAGAGAACTTCAGGTAGAGCTCGCGGAAATGCTCAGTGGACAACCCAGGCAGGGTAAGGATCAGTATTTCCACACTACTCAGAGAATTTTTATTTTCAGTGATGGATTTTTAGACCAATTCAAGTTGAAGAAAAGTGGTTTCGTGAAAATCGCAGAAAATTTTTTTTCAGAAACTCCGGGATGCCTGGAGGTTGCGGTGCACCACGCGACAGTTGTATTCAAAAACTGAGTCACTCAGATCACACGAGTACCCAAACATGCTTGAAACTCATTCAAATGCAAGTGCCTCTATCTGTTTTCTTGATTGTTTCCCACTCATTCCTTTTCGTTTGGGGAACATGTCAAAATCCCATGCCCAGAGAACTTCAGGTAGAGTTCGGGGAAATGCTCAGTGGACAACCCAGGCAGGGTAAGGATCAGCATTTACACACTACTCAGAGAATTTATATTTTCAGGGATGGATTTTTAGCCCAATTCAAGTTGATGAAAAGTGGTTTCGTGAAAATTGCAGAAAATTTTTTTTCAGAAACTCCGGGGTGCCTTGAGGTCGCGATGCACCACGCGACAGTTGTATTCCAAAACTGAGTCACTCAGATCACAAGAGTACCCAAGCATGCTTGAAACTCATTCAAATGCAAGTGCCTCTATCTTATTTCTTGATTGTTTCCCACTCATACCTTTTGGTTTGGGGAACATGTCAAAATCCCATGCCCAGAGAACTTCAGATAGAGTTCGGGGAAATGCTCAGTGGACAACCCAGACAGGGTAAGGATCAGTATTTCCACACTACTCAGAGAATTTTTATTTTCAGGGATGGATTTTTAGCCCAATTCAAGTTGAAGAAAAGTGGTTTCGTGAAAATCGCAGAATTTTTTTTTACAGAAACTCCGGGGTGCCTGGAGGTCGCGGTGCACCACGCGACAGTTGTATTCGAAAACTGAGTCACTCAGATCACACGAGTACCCAAGCATGCTTGAAACTCATTCAAATGCAAGTGCTTCAATCTGTTGTCTTGATTGTTTCCCACTCATTCCTTTTGGTTTGGGGAACATGTCAAAATCCCATGCCCAGAGAACTTCAGGTAGAGTTCGGGGAAATGCTCAGTGGACAACCCAGGCAGGGTAAGGATCAGCATTTACACACTACTCAGAGAATTTATATTTTCAGGGATGGATTTTTAGCCCAATTCAAGTTGATGAAAAGTGGTTTCGTGAAAATTGCAGAAAATTTTTTTTCAGAAACTCCGGGGTGCCTTGAGGTCGCGATGCACCACGCGACAATTGTATTCCAAAACTGAGTCACTTAGATCACAAGAGTACCCAAGCATGCTTGAAACTCATTCAAATGCAAGTGCCTCTATCTTATTTCTTGATTGTTTCCCACTCATACCTTTTGGTTTGGGGAACATGTCAAAATCCCATGCCCAGAGAACTTCAGATAGAGTTCGGGGAAATGCTCAGTGGACAACCCAGGCAGGGTAAGGATCAGTATTTCCACACTACTCAGAGAATTTTTATTTTCAGGGATGGATTTTTAGCCCAATTCAAGTTGAAGAAAAGTGGTTTCGTGAAAATCGCAGAAAATTTTTTTTCAGAAACTCCGTGGTGCCTGGAGGTCGCGGTGCACCACGCGACAGTTGTATTTGAAAACTGAGTCACTCAGATCACACGAGTACCCAAGCATGTTTGAAACTCATTCAAATGCAAGTGCTTCTATCTGTTGTCTTGATTGTTTCCCACTCATTCCTTTTGGTTTGGGTAACATGTCAAAATCCCATGCCCAGAGAACTTCAAGTAGAGTTCGCAGAAATGCTCAGTGGACACCCCAGGTAGGGTAAGGATCAGCATTTCCACACTACTCAGAGAATATTTATTTTCAGGGATGGATTTTTAGCCCAATTCAAGTTGATGAAAAGTGGTTTCGTGAAAATTGCAGAAATTTTTTTTTCAGAAACTCTGGGGTGCCTTGAGGTCGCGATGCACCACGCGACAGTTGTATTCCAAAACTGAGTCACTCAGATCACACGAGTACCCAAGCATGCTTGAAACTCATTCAAATGCAAGTGCCTCTATCTCTTTTCTTGATTGTTTCCCACTCATTCCTTTTGGTTTGGGGAACATGTCAAAATCCCATGCCCAGAGAACTTCAGGTAGAGCTCGCGGAAATGCTCAGTGGACAACCCAGGCAGGGTAAGGATCAGTATTTCCACACTACTCAGAGAATTTTTATTTTCAGTGATGGATTTTTAGCCCAATTCAAGTTGAAGAAAAGTGGTTTCGTGAAAATCGCAGAAAATTTTTTTTCAGAAACTCCGGGGTGCCTGGAGGTCGCGGTGCACCACGCGACAGTTGTATTCGAAAACTGAGTCATTCAGATCACACGAGTACCCAAGCATGTTTGAAACTCATTCAAATGCAAGTGCTTCTATCTGTTGTCTTGATTGTTTCCCACTCATTCCTTTTGGTTTGGGTAAAATGTCAAAATCCCATGCCCAGAGAACTTCAGGTAGAGTTCGGGGAAATGCTCAGTGGACACCCTAGGTAGGGTAAGGATCAGCATTTCCACACTACTCAGAGAATATTTATTTTCAGGGATGGATTTTTAGCCCAATTCAAGTTGATGAAAAGTGGTTTCGTGAAAATCGCAGAAAATTTTTTTTCAGAAACTCCGAGGTGCCTGGAGGTCGCGGTGCACCACGCGACAGTTGTATTCGAAAACTGAGTCACTCAGATCACACGAGTACCCAAACATGCTTGAAACTCATTCAAATGCAAGTGCCTCTATCTGTTTTCTTGATTGTTTCCCACTCATTCCTTTTCGTTTGGGGAACATGTCAAAATCCCATGCCCAGAGAACTTCAGGTAGAGTTCGGGGAAATGCTCAGTGGACAACCCAGGCAGGGTAAGGATCAGCATTTACACACTACTCAGAGAATTTTTATTTTCAGGGATGGATTTTTAGCCCAATTCAAGTTGAAGAAAAGTGGTTTCGTGAAAATCGCAGAAATTTTTTTTTCAGAAACTCCGGGGTGCCTGGAGGTCGCGGTGCACCACGCGACAGTTGTATTCCAAAACTGAGTCACTCAGATCACACGAATACCCAAGCATGCTTGAAACTCATTCAAATGCAAGTGCTTCTATCTGTTGGCTTGATTGTTTCCCACTCATTCCTTTTGGTTTGGGGAACATGTCAAAATCCCATGCCCAGAGAACTTCAGGTAGAGCTCGCGGAAATGCTCAGTGGACAACCCAGGCAGGGTAAGGATCAGTATTTCCACACTACTCAGAGAATTTTTATTTTCAGTGATGGATTTTTAGACCAATTCAAGTTGAAGAAAAGTGGTTTCGTGAAAATCGCAGAAAATTTTTTTTCAGAAACTCCGGGATGCCTGGAGGTCGCGGTGCACCACGCGACAGTTGTATTCAAAAACTGAGTCACTCAGATCACACGAGTACCCAAACATGCTTGAAACTCATTCAAATGCAAGTGCCTCTATCTGTTTTCTTGATTGTTTCCCACTCATTCCTTTTCGTTTGGGGAACATGTCAAAATCCCATGCCCAGAGAACTTCAGGTAGAGTTCGGGGAAATGCTCAGTGGACAACCCAGGCAGGGTAAGGATCAGCATTTACACACTACTCAGAGAATTTATATTTTCAGGGATGGATTTTTAGCCCAATTCAAGTTGATGAAAAGTGGTTTCGTGAAAATTGCAGAAAATTTTTTTTCAGAAACTCCGGGGTGCCTTGAGGTCGCGATGCACCACGCGACAGTTGTATTCCAAAACTGAGTCACTCAGATCACAAGAGTACCCAAGCATGCTTGAAACTCATTCAAATGCAAGTGCCTCTATGTTATTTCTTGATTGTTTCACACTCATACCTTTTGGTTTGGGGAACATGTCAAAATCCCATGCCCAGAGAACTTCAGATAGAGTTCGGGGAAATGCTCAGTGGACAACCCAGACAGGGTAAGGATCAGTATTTCCACACTACTCAGAGAATTTTTATTTTCAGGGATGGATTTTTAGCCCAATTCAAGTTGAAGAAAAGTGGTTTCGTGAAAATCGCAGAAAATTTTTTTTCAGAAACTCCGTGGTGCCTGGAGGTCGCGGTGCACCACGCGACAGTTGTATTCGAAAACTGAGTCACTCAGATCACACGAGTACCCAAGCATGTTTGAAACTCATTCAAATGCAAGTGCTTCTATCTGTTGTCTTGATTGTTTCCCACTCATTCCTTTTGGTTTGGGTAACATGTCAAAATCCCATGCCCAGAGAACTTCAAATAGAGTTCGTGGAAATGCTCAGTGGACACCCCAGGTAGGGTAAGGATCAGAATTTCGACAATACTCAGAGAATTTTTATTTTCAGGGATGGATTTTTAGCCCAATTCAAGTTTAAGAAAAGTGGTTTTGTGAAAATCGCAGAAAATTTTATTTCAGAAACTCCGGGGTGCCTGGAGGTCGCGGTGCACCACGCGACAGTTGTATTCCAAAACTGAGTCACTCAGATCCCACGAGTACCCAAGCATGCTTGAAACTCATTCAAATGCAAGTGCTTCTATCTGTTGTCTTGATTGTTTCCCACTCATTCCTTTTGGTTTGGGGGACATGTCAAAATCCCATTTCCAGAGAACTTCAAGTAGAGTTTGCGGAAATGCTCAGTGGACACCCCAGGTAGAGTAAGGATCAGCATTTCCACACTACTCAGAGAATTTTTATTTTCAGGGATGGATTTTTAGCCCAATTGAAGTTGAAGAAAAGTGGTTTCGTGAAAATCGCAGAAAATTTTTTTTCAGAAACTCCGGGGTGCCTTAAGGTCGCGGTGCACCATGCGACAGTTGTATTCGAAAACTGAGTCACTCAGATCACACGAGTACCCAAGCATGTTTGAAACTCATTCAAATGCAAGTGCTTCTATCTGTTGTCTTGATTGTTTCCCACTCATTCCTTTTGGTTTGGGGAACATGTCAAAATCCCATGCCCAGAGAACTTCAGGTAGAGTTCGGGGAAATGCTCAGTGGACAACCCAGGCAGGGTAAGGATCAGCATTTACACACTACTCAGAGAATATTTATTTTCAGGGATGGATTTTTAGCCCAATTCAAGTTGATGAAAAGTGGTTTCGTGAAAATCGCAGAAAATTTTTTTTCAGAAACTCCGGGGTGCCTGGAGGTCGCGGTGCACCACGCGACAGTTGTATTCGAAAACTGAGTCACTCAGATCACACGAGTACCCAAACATGCTTGAAACTCATTCAAATGCAAGTGCCTCTATCTGTTTTCTTGATTGTTTCCCACTCATTCCTTTTCGTTTGGGGAACATGTCAAAATCCCATGCCCAGAGAACTTCAGGTAGAGTTCGGGGAAATGCTCAGTGGACAACCCAGGCAGGGTAAGGATCAGCATTTAGACACTACTCAGAGAATTTTTATTTTCAGGGATGGATTTTTAGCCCAATTCAAGTTGAAGAAAAGTGGTTTCGTGAAAATCGCAGAAATTTTTTTTTCAGAAACTCCGGGGTGCCTGGAGGTCGCGGTGCACCACGCGACAGTTGTATTCCAAAACTGAGTCACTCAGATCACACGAATACCCAAGCATGCTTGAAACTCATTCAAATACAAGTGCTTCTATCTGTTGGCTTGATTGTTTCCCACTCATTCCTTTTGGTTTGGGGAACATGTCAAAATCCCATGCCCAGAGAACTTCAGGTAGAGCTCGCGGAAATGCTCAGTGGACAACCCAGGCAGGGTAAGGATCAGTATTTCCACACTACTCAGAGAATTTTTATTTTCAGTGATGGATTTTTAGACCAATTCAAGTTGAAGAAAAGTGGTTTCGTGAAAATCGCAGAAAATTTTTTTTCAGAAACTCCGGGATGCCTGGAGGTCGCGGTGCACCACGCGACAGTTGTATTCAAAAACTGAGTCACTCAGATCACACGAGTACCCAAACATGCTTGAAACTCATTCAAATGCAAGTGCCTCTATCTGTTTTCTTGATTGTTTCCCACTCATTCCTTTTCGTTTGGGGAACATGTCAAAATCCCATGCCCAGAGAACTTCAGGTAGAGTTCGGGGAAATGCTCAGTGGACAACCCAGGCAGGGTAAGGATCAGCATTTACACACTACTCAGAGAATTTATATTTTCAGGGATGGATTTTTAGCCCAATTCAAGTTGATGAAAAGTGGTTTCGTGAAAATTGCAGAAATTTTTTTTTCAGAAACTCCGGGGTGCCTTGAGGTCGCGATGCACCACGCGACAGTTGTATTCCAAAACTGAGTCACTCAGATCACAAGAGTACCCAAGCATGCTTGAAACTCATTCAAATGCAAGTGCCTCTATCTTATTTCTTGATTGTTTCCCACTCATACCTTTTGGTTTGGGGAACATGTCAAAATCCCATGCCCAGAGAACTTCAGATAGAGTTCGGGGAAATGCTCAGTGGACAACCCAGACAGGGTAAGGATCAGTATTTCCACACTACTCAGAGAATTTTTATTTTCAGGGATGGATTTTTAGCCCAATTCAAGTTGAAGAAAAGTGGTTTCGTGAAAATCGCAGAATTTTTTTTTACAGAAACTCCGGGGTGCCTGGAGGTCGCGGTGCACCACGCGACAGTTGTATTCGAAAACTGAGTCACTCAGATCACACGAGTACCCAAGCATGCTTGAAACTCATTCAAATGCAAGTGCTTCAATCTGTTGTCTTGATTGTTTCCCACTCATTCCTTTTGGTTTGGGGAACATGTCAAAATCCCATGCCCAGAGAACTTCAGGTAGAGCTCGCGGAAATGCTCATTGGACACCCCAGGTAGGGTAAGGATCAGCATTTCCACACTACTCAGAGAATATTTATTTTCAGGGATGGATTTTTAGCCCAATTCAAGTTGATGAAAAGTGGTTTCGTGAAAATCGCAGAAAATTTTTTTTCAGAAACTCCGGAGTGCCTGGAGGTCGCGGTGCACCACGCGACAGTTGTATTCCAAAACTGAGTCACTCAGATCACACGAGTACCCAAGCATGCTTGAAACTCATTCAAATGCAAGTGCCTCTATCTCTTTTCTTGATTGTTTCCCACTCATTCCTTTTGGTTTGGGGAACATGTCAAAATCCCATGCCCAGAGAACTTCAGGTAGAGCTCGCGGAAATGCTCAGTGGACAACCCAGGCAGGGTAAGGATCAGTATTTCCACACTACTCAGAGAATTTTTATTTTCAGTGATGGATTTTTAGCCCAATTCAAGTTGAAGAAAAGTGGTTTCGTGAAAATCGCAGAAAATTTTTTTTCAGAAACTCCGGGATGCCTGGAGGTCGCGGTGCACCACGCGACAGTTGTATTCAAAAACTGAGTCACTCAGATCACACGAGTACCCAAACATGCTTGAAACTCATTCAAATGCAAGTGCCTCTATCTGTTTTCTTGATTGTTTCCCACTCATTCCTTTTCGTTTGGGGAACATGTCAAAATCCCATGCCCAGAGAACTTCAGGTAGAGTTCGGGGAAATGCTCAGTGGACAACCCAGGCAGGGTAAGGATCAGCATTTACACACTACTCAGAGAATTTATATTTTCAGGGATGGATTTTTAGCCCAATTCAAGTTGATGAAAAGTGGTTTCGTGAAAATTGCAGAAAATTTTTTTTCAGAAACTCCGGGGTGCCTTGAGGTCGCGATGCACCACGCGACAATTGTATTCCAAAACTGAGTCACTCAGATCACAAGAGTACCCAAGCATGCTTGAAACTCATTCAAATGCAAGTGCCTCTATCTTATTTCTTGATTGTTTCCCACTCATACCTTTTGGTTTGGGGAACATGTCAAAATCCCATGCCCAGAGAACTTCAGATAGAGTTCGGGGAAATGCTCAGTGGACAACCCAGGCAGGGTAAGGATCAGTATTTCCACACTACTCAGAGAATTTTTATTTTCAGGGATGGATTTTTAGCCCAATTCAAGTTGAAGAAAAGTGGTTTCGTGAAAATCGCAGAAAATTTTTTTTCAGAAACTTCGTGGTGCCTGGAGGTCGCGGTGCACCACGCGACAGTTGTATTTGAAAACTGAGTCACTCAGATCACACGAGTACCCAAGCATGTTTGAAACTCATTCAAATGCAAGTGCTTCTATCTGTTGTCTTGATTGTTTCCCACTCATTCCTTTTGGTTTGGGTAACATGTCAAAATCCCATGCCCAGAGAACTTCAAGTAGAGTTCGCAGAAATGTTCAGTGGACACCCCAGGTAGGGTAAGGATCAGCATTTCCACACTACTCAGAGAATATTTATTTTCAGGGATGGATTTTTAGCCCAATTCAAGTTGATGAAAAGTGGTTTCGTGAAAATCGCAGAAAATTTTTTTTCAGAAACTCCGGGGTGCCTGGAGGTCGCGGTGCACCACGCGACAGTTGTATTCGAAAACTGAGTCACTCAGATCACACGAGTACCCAAACATGCTTGAAACTCATTCAAATGCAAGTGCCTCTATCTGTTTTCTTGATTGTTTCCCACTCATTCCTTTTCGTTTGGGGAACATGTCAAAATCCCATGCCCAGAGAACTTCAGGTAGAGTTCGGGGAAATGCTCAGTGGACAACCCAGGCAGGGTAAGGATCAGCATTTACACACTACTCAGAGAATTTTTATTTTCAGGGATGGATTTTTAGCCCAATTCAAGTTGAAGAAAAGTGGTTTCGTGAAAATCGCAGAAATTTTTTTTTCAGAAACTCCGGGGTGCCTGGAGGTCGCGGTGCACCACGCGACAGTTGTATTCCAAAACTGAGTCACTCAGATCACACGAATACCCAAGCATGCTTGAAACTCATTCAAATGCAAGTGCCTCTATCTGTTTTCTTGATTGTTTCCCACTCATTCCTTTTCGTTTGGGGAACATGTCAAAATCCCATGCCCAGAGAACTTCAGGTAGAGTTCGGGGAAATGCTCAGTGGACAACCCAGGCAGGGTAAGGATCAGCATTTACACACTACTCAGAGAATTTTTATTTTCAGGGATGGATTTTTAGCCCAATTCAAGTTGAAGAAAAGTGGTTTCGTGAAAATCGCAGAAATTTTTTTTTCAGAAACTCCGGGGTGCCTGGAGGTCGCGGTGCACCACGCGACAGTTGTATTCCAAAACTGAGTCACTCAGATCACACGAATACCCAAGCATGCTTGAAACTCATTCAAATGCAAGTGCTTCTATCTGTTGGCTTGATTGTTTCCCACTCATTCCTTTTGGTTTGGGGAACATGTCAAAATCCCATGCCCAGAGAACTTCAGGTAGAGCTCGCGGAAATGCTCAGTGGACAACCCAGGCAGGGTAAGGATCAGTATTTCCACACTACTCAGAGAATTTTTATTTTCAGTGATGGATTTTTAGACCAATTCAAGTTGAAGAAAAGTGGTTTCGTGAAAATCGCAGAAAATTTTTTTTCAGAAACTCCGGGATGCCTGGAGGTCGCGGTGCACCACGCGACAGTTGTATTCAAAAACTGAGTCACTCAGATCACACGAGTACCCAAACATGCTTGAAACTCATTCAAATGCAAGTGCCTCTATCTGTTTTCTTGATTGTTTCCCACTCATTCCTTTTCGTTTGGGGAACATGTCAAAATCCCATGCCCAGAGAACTTCAGGTAGAGTTCGGGGAAATGCTCAGTGGACAACCCAGGCAGGGTAAGGATCAGCATTTACACACTACTCAGAGAATTTACATTTTCAGGGATGGATTTTTAGCCCAATTCAAGTTGATGAAAAGTGGTTTCGTGAAAATTGCAGAAAATTTTTTTTCAGAAACTCCGGGGTGCCTTGAGGTCGCGATGCACCACGCGACAATTGTATTCCAAAACTGAGTCACTCAGATCACAAGAGTACCCAAGCATGCTTGAAACTCATTCAAATGCAAGTGCCTCTCTCTTATTTCTTGATTGTTTCCCACTCATACCTTTTGGTTTGGGGAACATGTCAAAATCCCATGCCCAGAGAACTTCAGATAGAGTTCGGGGAAATGCTCAGTGGACAACCCAGACAGGGTAAGGATCAGTATTTCCACACTACTCAGAGAATTTTTATTTTCAGGGATGGATTTTTAGCCCAATTCAAGTTGAAGAAAAGTGGTTTCGTGAAAATCGCAGAAAATTTTTTTTCAGAAACTCCGTGTTGCCTGGAGGTCGCGGTGCACCACGCGACAGTTGTATTCGAAAACTGAGTCACTCAGATCACACGAGTACCCAAGCATGTTTGAAACTCATTCAAATGCAAGTGCTTCTATCTGTTGTCTTGATTGTTTCCCACTCATTCCTTTTGGTTTGGGTAACATGTCAAAATCCCATGCCCAGAGAACTTCAAATAGAGTTCGCGGAAATGCTCAGTGGAAACCCCAGGTAGGGTAAGGATTAGAATTTCGACAATACTCAGAGAATATTTATTTTCAGGGATGGATTTTTAGCCCAATTCAAGTTTAAGAAAAGTGGTTTTGTGAAAATCGCAGAAAATTTTATTTCAGAAACTCCGGGGTGCCTGGAGGTCGCGGTGCACCACGCGACAGTTGTATTCCAAAACTGAGTCACTCAGATCCCACGAGTACCCAAGCATGCTTGAAACTCATTCAAATGCAAGTGCTTCTATCTGTTGTCTTGATTGTTTCCCACTCATTCCTTTTGGTTTGGGGGACATGTCAAAATCCCATTTCCAGAGAACTTCAAGTAGAGTTTGCGGAAATGCTCAGTGGACACCCCAGGTAGAGTAAGGATCAGCATTTCCACACTACTCAGAGAATTTTTATTTTCAGGGATGGATTTTTAGCCCAATTGAAGTTGAAGAAAAGTGGTTTCGTGAAAATCGCAGAAAATTTTTTTTCAGAAACTCCGGGGTGCCTTAAGGTCGCTGTGCACCACGCGACAGTTGTATTCGAAAACTGAGTCACTCAGATCACACGAGTACCCAAGCATGTTTGAAACTCATTCAAATGCAAGTGCTTCTATCTGTTGTCTTGATTGTTTCCCACTCATTCCTTTTGGTTTGGGGAACATGTCAAAATCCCATGCCCAGAGAACTTCAGGTAGAGTTCGGGGAAATGCTCAGTGGACAACCCAGGCAGGGTAAGGATCAGCATTTACACACTACTCAGAGAATTTTTATTTTCAGGGATGGATTTTTAGCCCAATTCAAGTTGAAGAAAAGTGGTTTCGTGAAAATCGCAGAAAAATTTTTTTCAGAAACTCCGGGGTGCCTGGAGGTCGCGGTGCACCACGCGACAGTTGTATTCCAAAACTGAGTCACTCAGATCACACGAGTACCCAAGCATGCTTGAAACTCATTCAAATGCAAGTGCTTCTATCTGTTGTCTTGATTGTTTCCCACTCATTCCTTTTGGTTTGGGTAACATGTCAAAATCCCATGCCCAGAGAACTTCAAATAGAGTTTGCGGAAATGCTCAGTGGACACCCCAGGTAGGGTAAGGATCAGAATTTCCACAATACTCAGAGAATTTTTATTTTCAGAGATGGATTTTTAGCCCAATTCAAGATTAAGAAAAGTGGTTTTGTGAAAATCGCAGAAAATTTTATTTCAGAAACTCCGGGGTGCCTGGAGGTCGCGGTGCACCACGCGACAGTTGTATTCCAAAACTGAGTCACTCAGATCCCACGAGTACCCAAGCATGCTTGAAACTCATTCAAATGCAAGTGCTTCTATCTGTTGTCTTGATTGTTTCCCACTCATTCCTTTTGGTTTGGGGGACATGTCAAAATCCCATTTCCAGAGAACTTCAAGTAGAGTTTGCGGAAATGCTCAGTGGACACCCCAGGTAGAGTAAGGATCAGCATTTCCACACTACTCAGAGAATTTTTATTTTCAGGGATGGATTTTTAGCCCAATTGAAGTTGAAGAAAAGTGGTTTCGTGAATATCGCAGAAAATTTTTTTTCAGAAACTCCGGGGTGCCTTAAGGTCGCGGTGCACCACGCGACAGTTGTATTCGAAAACTGAGTCACTCAGATCACACGAGTACCCAAGCATGTTTGAAACTCATTCAAATGCAAGTGCTTCTATCTGTTGTCTTGATTGTTTCCCACTCATTCCTTTTGGTTTGGGGAACATGTCAAAATCCCATGCCCAGAGAACTTCAGGTAGAGCTCGCGGAAATGCTCAGTGGACAACCCAGGCAGGGTAAGGATCAGTATTTCCACACTACTCAGAGAATTTTTATTTTCAGGGATGGATTTTTAGCCCAATTCAAGTTGAAGAAAAGTGGTTTCGTGAAAATCGCAGAAAATTTTTTTTCAGAAACTCCGGGATGCCTGGAGGTCGCGGTGCACCACGCGACAGTTGTATTCAAAAACTGAGTCACTCAGATCACACGAGTACCCAAACATGCTTGAAACTCATTCAAATGCAAGTGCCTCTATCTGTTTTCTTGATTGTTTCCCACTCATTCCTTTTCGTTTGGGGAACATGTCAAAATCCCATGCCCAGAGAACTTCAGGTAAAGTTCGGGGAAATGCTCAGTGGACAACCCAGGCAGGGTAAGGATCAGCATTTACACACTACTCAGAGAATTTTTATTTTCAGGGATGGATTTTTAGCCCAATTCAAGTTGATGAAAAGTGGTTTCGTGAAAATTGCAGAAAATTTTTTTTCAGAAACTCCGGGGTGCCTTGAGGTCGCAATGCACCACGCGACAGTTGTATTCCAAAACTGAGTCACTCAGATCACAAGAGTACCCAAGCATGCTTGAAACTCATTCAAATGCAAGTGCCTCTATCTTATTTCTTGATTGTTTCCCACTCATACCTTTTGGTTTGGGGAACATGTCAAAATCCCATGCCCAGAGAACTTCAGATAGAGTTCGGGGAAATGCTCAGTGGACAACCCAGACAGGGTAAGGATCAGTATTTCCACACTACTCAGAGAATTTTTATTTTCAGGGATGGATTTTTAGCCCAATTCAAGTTGAAGAAAAGTGGTTTCGTGAAAATCGCAGAAAATTTTTTTTCAGAAACTCCGTGGTGCCTGGAGGTCGCGGTGCACCACGCGACAGTTGTATTCGAAAACTGAGTCACTCAGATCACACGAGTACCCAAGCATGTTTGAAACTCATTCAAATGCAAGTGCTTCTATCTGTTGTCTTGATTGTTTCCCACTCATTCCTTTTGGTTTGGGTAACATGTCAAAATCCCATGCCCAGAGAACTTCAAATAGAGTTCGCGGAAATGCTCAGTGGACACCCCAGGTAGGGTAAGGATCAGAATTTCGACAATACTCAGAGAATTTTTATTTTCAGGGATGGATTTTTAGCCCAATTCAAGTTTAAGAAAAGTGGTTTTGTGAAAATCGCAGAAAATTTTATTTCAGAAACTCCGGGGTGCCTGGAGGTCGCGGTGCACCACGCGACAGTTGTATTCCAAAACTGAGTCACTCAGATCCCACGAGTACCCAAGCATGCTTGAAACTCATTCAAATGCAAGTGCTTCTATCTGTTGTCTTGATTGTTTCCCACTCATTCCTTTTGGTTTGGGGGACATGTCAAAATCCCATTTCCAGAGAACTTCAAGTAGAGTTTGCGGAAATGCTCAGTGGACACCCCAGGTAGAGTAAGGATCAGCATTTCCACACTACTCAGAGAATTTTTATTTTCAGGGATGGATTTTTAGCCCAATTGAAGTTGAAGAAAAGTGGTTTCGTGAAAATCGCAGAAAATTTTTTTTCAGAAACTCCGGGGTGCCTTAAGGTCGCGGTGCACCACGCGACAGTTGTATTCGAAAACTGAGTCACTCAGATCACACGAGTACCCAAGCATGTTTGAAACTCATTCAAATGCAAGTGCTTCTATCTGTTGTCTTGATTGTTTCCCACTCATTCCTTTTGGTTTGGGGAACATGTCAAAATCCCATGCCCAGAGAACTTCAGGTAGAGTTCGGGGAAATGCTCAGTGGACAACCCAGGCAGGGTAAGGATCAGCATTTACACACTACTCAGAGAATTTTTATTTTCAGGGATGGATTTTTAGCCCAATTCAAGTTGAAGAAAAGTGGTTTCGTGAAAATGACAGAAAAATTTTTTTCAGAAACTCCGGGGTGCCTGGAGGTCGCGGTGCACCACGCGACAGTTGTATTCCAAAACTGAGTCACTCAGATCACACGAGTACCCAAGCATGCTTGAAATTCATTCAAATGCAAGTGCTTCTATCTGTTGTCTTGATTGTTTCCCACTCATTCCTTTTGGTTTGGGTAACATGTCAAAATCCCATGCCCAGAGAACTTCAAATAGAGTTCGCGGAAATGCTCAGTGGACACCCCAGGTAGGGTAAGGATCAGAATTTCCACAATACTCAGAGAATTTTTATTTTCAGGGATGGATTTTTAGCCCAATTCAAGTTTAAGAAAAGTGGTTTTGTGAAAATCGCAGAAAATTTTATTTCAGAAACTCCGGGGTGCCTGGAGGTCGCGGTGCACCACGCGACAGTTGTATTCCAAAACTGAGTCACTCAGATCCCACGAGTACCCAAGCATGCTTGAAACTCATTCAAATGCAAGTGCTTCTATCTGTTGTCTTGATTGTTTCCCACTCATTCCTTTTGGTTTGGGGGACATGTCAAAATCCCATTTCCAGAGAACTTCAAGTAGAGTTTGCGGAAATGCTCAGTGGACACCCCAGGTAGAGTAAGGATCAGCATTTCCACACTACTCAGAGAATTTTTATTTTCAGGGATGGATTTTTAGCCCAATTGAAGTTGAAGAAAAGTGGTTTCGTGAAAATCGCAGAAAATTTTTTTTCAGAAACTCCGGGGTGCCTTAAGGTCGCGGTGCACCACGCGACAGTTGTATTCGAGAACTGAGTCACTCAGATCACACGAGTACCCAAGCATGTTTGAAACTCATTCAAATGCAAGTGCTTCTATCTGTTGTCTTGATTGTTTCCCACTCATTCCTTTTGGTTTGGGTAACATGTCAAAATCCCATGCCCAGAGAACTTCAAGTAGAGTTCGCAGAAATGCTCAGTGGACACCCCAGGTAGGGTAAGGATCAGCATTTCCACACTACTCAGAGAATATTTATTTTCAGGGATGGATTTTTAGCCCAATTCAAGTTGATGAAAAGTGGTTTCGTGAAAATTGCAGAAATTTTTTTTTCAGAAACTCTGGGGTGCCTTGAGGTCGCGATGCACCACGCGACAGTTGTATACCAAAACTGAGTCACTCAGATCACACGAGTACCCAAGCATGCTTGAAACTCATTCAAATGCAAGTGCCTCTATCTCTTTTCTTGATTGTTTCCCACTCATTCCTTTTGGTTTGGGGAACATGTCAAAATCCCATGCCCAGAGAACTTCAGGTAGAGCTCGGGGAAATGCTCAGTGGACAACCCAGGCAGGGTAAGGATCAGTATTTCCACACTACTCAGAGAATTTTTATTTTCAGTGATGGATTTTTAGCTCAATTCAAGTTGAAGAAAAGTGGTTTCGTGAAAATCGGAGAAAATTTTTTTTCAGAAACTCCGGGGTGCCTTGAGGTCGCGATGCACCACGTGACAGTTGTATTCCAAAACTGAGTCACTGAGATCACACGAGTACCCAAGCATGCTTGAAACTCATTCAAATGCAAGTGCCTCTATCTCTTTTCTTGATTGTTTCCCACTCATTCCTTTTGGTTTGGGGAACATGTCAAAATCCCATGCCCAGAGAACTTCAGGTAGAGCTCGCGGAAATGCTCAGTGGACAACCCAGGCAGGGTAAGGATCAGTATTTCCACACTACTCAGAGAATTTTTATTTTCAGTGATGGATTTTTAGCCCAATTCAAGTTGAAGAAAAGTGGTTTCGTGAAAATCGCAGAAAATTTTTTTTCAGAAACTCCGGGGTGCCTGGAGGTCGCGGTGCACCACGCGACAGTTGTATTCGAAAACTGAGTCATTCAGATCACACGAGTACCCAAGCATGTTTGAAACTCATTCAAATGCAAGTGCTTCTATCTGTTGTCTTGATTGTTTCCCACTCATTCCTTTTGGTTTGGGTAAAATGTCAAAATCCCATGCCCAGAGAACTTCAGGTAGAGTTCGGGGAAATGCTCAGTGGACACCCCAGGTAGGGTAAGGATCAGCATTTCCACACTACTCAGAGAATATTTATTTTCAGGGATGGATTTTTAGCCCAATTCAAGTTGATGAAAAGTGGTTTCGTGAAAATTGCAGAAAATTTTTTTTCAGAAACTCCGGGGTGCCTTGAGGTCGCGATGCACCACGCGACAGTTATATTCGAAAACTGAGTCACTCAGATCACACGAGTACCCAAGCATGTTTGAAACTCATTCAAATGCAAGTGCTTCTATCTGTTGTCTTGATTGTTTACCACTCATTCCTTTTGGTTTGGGGAACATGTCAAAATCCCATGCCCAGAGAACTTCAGGTAGAGCTCGCGGAAATGCTCAATGGACACCCCAGGTAGGGTAAGGATCAGCATTTCAACACTACTCAGAGAATATTTATTTTCAGGGATGGATTTTTAGCCCAATTCAAGTTGATGAAAAGTGGTTTCGTGAAAATCGCAGAAAATTTTTTTTCAGAAACTCCGGGGTGCCTGGAGGTCGCGGTGCACCACGCGACAGTTGTATTCGAAAACTGAGTCACTCAGATCACACGAGTACCCAAACATGCTTGAAACTCATTCAAATGCAAGTGCCTCTATCTGTTTTCTTGATTGTTTCCCACTCATTCCTTTTCGTTTGGGGAACATGTCAAAATCCCATGCCCAGAGAACTTCAGGTAGAGTTCGGGGAAATGCTCAGTGGACAACCCAGGCAGGGTAAGGATCAGCATTTACACACTACTCAGAGAATTTTTATTTTCAGGGATGGATTTTTAGCCCAATTCAAGTTGAAGAAAAGTGGTTTCGTGAAAATCGCAGAAATTTTTTTTTCAGAAACTCCGGGGTGCCTGGAGGTCGCGGTGCACCACGCGACAGTTGTATTCCAAAACTGAGTCACTCAGATCACACGAATACCCAAGTATGCTTGAAACTCATTCAAATGCAAGTGCTTCTATCTGTTGTCTTGATTGTTTCCCACTCATTCCTTTTGGTTTGGGGAACATGTCAAAATCCCATGCCCAGAGAACTTCAGGTAGAGCTCGCGGAAATGCTCAGTGGACAACCCACGCAGGGTAAGGATCAGTATTTCCACACTACTCAGAGAATTTTTATTTTCAGGGATGGATTTTTAGCCCATTTCAAGTTGAAGAAAAGTGGTTTCGTGAAAATCGCAGAAAATTTTTTTTCAGAAACTCCGGGGTGCCTTGAGGTCGCGATGCACCACGCGACAGTTGTATTCGAAAACTGAGTCACTCAGATCACACGAGTACCCAAGCATGTTTGAAACTCATTCAAATGCAAGTGCTTCTATCTGTTGTCTTGATTGTTTCCCACGCATTCCTTTTGGTTTGGGTAAAATGTCAAAATCCCATGCCCAGAGAACTTCAGGTAGAGCTCGCGGAAATGCTCAATGGACATCCCAGGTAGGGTAAGGATCAGCATTTCCACACTACTCAGAGAATATTTATTTTCAGGGATGGATTTTTAGCCCAATTCAAGTTGATGAAAAGTGGTTTCATGAAAATCGCAGAAAATTTTTTTTCAGAAACTCCGGGGTGCCTGGAGGTCGCGGTGCACCACGCGACAGTTGTATTCGAAAACTGAGTCACTCAGATCACACGAGTACCCAAACATGCTTGAAACTCATTCAAATGCAAGTGCCTCTATCTGTTTTCTTGATTGTTTCCCACTCATTCCTTTTCGTTTGGGGAACATGTCAAAATCCCATGCCCAGAGAACTTCAGGTACAGTTCGGGGAAATGCTCAGTGGACAACCCAGGCAGGGTAAGGATCAGCATTTACACACTACTCAGAGAATTTTTATTTTCAGGGATGGATTTTTAGCCCAATTCAAGTTGAAGAAAAGTGGTTTCGTGAAAATCGCAGAAAATTTTTTTTCAGAAACTCCGTGGTGCCTGGAGGTCGCGGTGCACCACGCGACAGTTGTATTCCAAAACTGAGTCACTCAGATCACACGAGTACCCAAGCATGCTTGAAACTCATTCAAATGCAAGTGCTTCTATCTGTTGTCTTGATTGTTTCCCACTCATTCCTTTTGGTTTGGGGAACATGTCAAAATCCCATGCCCAGAGAACTTCAGGTAGAGCTCGCGGAAATGCTCAGTGGACAACCCAGGCAGGGTAAGGATCAGTATTTCCACACTACTCAAAGAATTTTTATTTTCAGTGAAAGATTTTTAGCCCAATTCAAGTTGAAGAAAAGTGGTTTCGTGAAAATCGCAGAAAATTTTTTTTCAGAAACTCCGGGATGCCTGGAGGTCGCGGTGCACCACGCGACAGTTGTATTCGAAAACTGAGACACTCAGATCACACGAGTACCCAAACATGCTTGAAACTCATTCAAATGCAAGTGCCTCTATCTGTTTTCTTGATTGTTTCCCACTCATTCCTTTTCGTTTGGGGAACATGTCAAAATCCCATGCCCAGAGAACTTCAGGTAGAGTTCGGGGAAATGCTCAGTGGACAACTCAGGCAGGGTAAGGATCAGCATTTACACACTACTCAGAGAATTTTTATTTTCAGGGATGGATTTTTAGCCCAATTCAAGTTGAAGAAAAGTGGTTTCGTGAAAATCGCAGAAATTTTTTTTTCAGAAACTCCGGGGTGCCTGGAGGTCGCGGTGCACCACGCGACAGTTGTATTCCAAAACTGAGTCACTCAGATCACACGAATACCCAAGCATGCTTGAAACTCATTCAAATGCAAGTGCTTCTATCTGTTGTCTTGATTGTTTCCCACTCATTCCTTTTGGTTTGGGGAACATGTCAAAATCCCATGCCCAGAGAACTTCAGGTAGAGCTCGCGGAAATGCTCAGTGGACAACCCAGGCAGGGTAAGGATCAGTATTTCCACACTACTCAGAGAATTTTTATTTTCAGGGATGGATTTTTAGCCCATTTCAAGTTGAAGAAAAGTGGTTTCGTGAAAATCGCAGAAAATTTTTTTTCAGAAACTCCGGGGTGCCTAGAGGTCACGATGCACCACGCGACAGTTGTATTCGAAAACTGAGTCACTCAGATCACACGAGTACCCAAGCATGTTTGAAACTCATTCAAATGCAAGTGCTTCTATCTGTTGTCTTGATTGTTTCCCACGCATTCCTTTTGGTTTGGGTAAAATGTCAAAATCCCATGCCCAGAGAACTTCAGGTAGAGCTCGCGGAAATGCTCAATGGACATCCCAGGTAGGGTAAGGATCAGCATTTCCACACTACTCAGAGAATATTTATTTTCAGGGATGGATTTTTAGCCCAATTCAAGTTGATGTAAGTGGTTTCATGAAAATCGCAGAAAATTTTTTTTCAGAAACTCCGGGGTCCCTTTAGGTCGCGGTGCACCACGCGACAGTTGTATTCGAAAACTGAGTCACTCAGATCACACGAGTACCCAAACATGCTTGAAACTCATTCAAATGCAAGTGCCTCTATCTGTTTTCTTGATTGTTTCCCACTCATTCCTTTTCGTTTGGGGAACATGTCAAAATCCCATGCCCAGAGAACTTCAGGTAGAGTTCGGGGAAATGCTCAGTGGACAACCCAGGCAGGGTAAGGATCAGCATTTACACACTACTCAGAGAATTTTTATTTTCAGGGATGGATTTTTAGCCCAATTCAAGTTTAAGAAAAGTGGTTTTGTGAAAATCGCAGAAAATTTTATTTCAGAAACTCCGGGGTGCCTGGAGGTCGCGGTGCACCACGCGACAGTTGTATTCCAAAACTGAGTCACTCAGATCCCACGAGTACCCAAGCATGCTTGAAACTCATTCAAATGCAAGTGCTTCTATCTGTTGTCTTGATTGTTTCCCACTCATTCCTTTTGGTTTGGGGGACATGTCAAAATCCCATTTCCAGAGAACTTCAAGTAGAGTTTGCGGAAATGCTCAGTGGACACCCCAGGTAGAGTAAGGATCAGCATTTCCACACTACTCAGAGAATTTTTATTTTCAGGGATGGATTTTTAGCCCAATTGAAGTTGAAGAAAAGTGGTTTCGTGAATATCGCAGAAAATTTTTTTTTCAGAAACTCCGGGGTGCCTTAAGGTCGCGGTGCACCACGCGACAGTTGCATTCGAAAACTGAGTCACTCAGATCACACGAGTACCCAAGCATGTTTGAAACTCATTCAAATGCAAGTGCTTCTATCTGTTGTCTTGATTGTTTCCCACTCATTCCTTTTGGTTTGGGGAACATGTCAAAATCCCATGCCCAGAGAACTTCAGGTAGAGCTCGCGGAAATGCTCAGTGGACAACCCAGGCAGGGTAAGGATCAGTATTTCCACACTACTCAGAGAATTTTTATTTTCAGTGATGGATTTTTAGCCCAATTCAAGTTGAAGAAAAGTGGTTTCGTGAAAATCGCAGAAAATTTTTTTTCAGAAACTCCGGGATGCCTGGAGGTCGCGGTGCACCACGCGACAGTTGTATTCAAAAACTGAGTCACTCAGATCACACGAGTACCCAAACATGCTTGAAACTCATTCAAATGCAAGTGCCTCTATCTGTTTTCTTGATTGTTTCCCACTCATTCCTTTTCGTTTGGGGAACATGTCAAAATCCCATGCCCAGAGAACTTCAGGTAGAGTTCGGGGAAATGCTCAGTGGACAACCCAGGCAGGGTAAGGATCAGCATTTACACACTACTCAGAGAATTTATATTTTCAGGGATGGATTTTTAGCCCAATTCAAGTTGATGAAAAGTGGTTTCGTGAAAATTGCAGAAAATTTTTTTTCAGAAACTCCGGGGTGCCTTGAGGTCGCAATGCACCACGCGACAGTTGTATTCCAAAACTGAGTCACTCAGATCACAAGAGTACCCAAGCATGCTTGAAACTCATTCAAATGCAAGTGCCTCTATCTTATTTCTTGATTGTTTCCCACTCATACCTTTTGGTTTGGGGAACATGTCAAAATCCCATGCCCAGAGAACTTCAGATAGAGTTCGGGGAAATGCTCAGTGGACAACCCAGGCAGGGTAAGGATCAGTATTTCCACACTACTCAGAGAATTTTTATTTTCAGGGATGGATTTTTAGCCCAATTCAAGTTGAAGAAAACTGGTTTCGTGAAAATCGCAGAAATTTTTTTTCAGAAACTCCGTGGTGCCTGGAGGTCGCGGTGCACCACGCGACAGTTGTATTCGAAAACTGAGTCACTCAGATCACACGAGTACCCAAGCATGTTTGAAACTCATTCAAATGCAAGTGCTTCTATCTGTTGTCTTGATTGTTTCCCACTCATTCCTTTTGGTTTGGGTAACATGTCAAAATCCCATGCCCAGAGAACTTCAAATAGAGTTCGCGGAAATGCTCAGTGGACACCCCAGGTAGGGTAAGGATCAGAATTTCCACAATACTCAGAGAATTTTTATTTTCAGGGATGGATTTTTAGCCCAATTCAAGTTTAAGAAAAGTGGTTTTGTGAAAATCGCAGAAAATTTTATTTCAGAAACTCCGGGGTGCCTGGAGGTCGCGGTGCACCACGCGACAGTTGTATTCCAAAACTGAGTCACTCAGATCCCACGAGTACCCAAGCATGCTTGAAACTCATTCAAATGCAAGTGCTTCTATCTGTTGTCTTGATTGTTTCCCACTCATTCCTTTTGGTTTGGGGGACATGTCAAAATCCCATTTCCAGAGAACTTCAAGTAGAGTTTGCGGAAATGCTCAGTGGACACCCCAGGTAGAGTAAGGATCAGCATTTCCACACTACTCAGAGAATTTTTATTTTCAGGGATGGATTTTTAGCCCAATTGAAGTTGAAGAAAAGTGGTTTCGTGAAAATCGCAGAAAATTTTTTTTCAGAAACTCCGGGGTGCCTTAAGGTCGCGGTGCACCACGCGACAGTTGTATTCGAGAACTGAGTCACTCAGATCACACGAGTACCCAAGCATGTTTGAAACTCATTCAAATGCAAGTGCTTCTATCTGTTGTCTTGATTGTTTCCCACTCATTCCTTTTGGTTTGGGTAACATGTCAAAATCCCATGCCCAGAGAACTTCAAGTAGAGTTCGCAGAAATGCTCAGTGGACACCCCAGGTAGGGTAAGGATCAGCATTTCCACACTACTCAGAGAATATTTATTTTCAGGGATGGATTTTTAGCCCAATTCAAGTTGATGAAAAGTGGTTTCGTGAAAATTGCAGAAATTTTTTTTTCAGAAACTCTGGGGTGCCTTGAGGTCGCGATGCACCACGCGACAGTTGTATACCAAAACTGAGTCACTCAGATCACACGAGTACCCAAGCATGCTTGAAACTCATTCAAATGCAAGTGCCTCTATCTCTTTTCTTGATTGTTTCCCACTCATTCCTTTTGGTTTGGGGAACATGTCAAAATCCCATGCCCAGAGAACTTCAGGTAGAGCTCGGGGAAATGCTCAGTGGACAACCCAGGCAGGGTAAGGATCAGTATTTCCACACTACTCAGAGAATTTTTATTTTCAGTGATGGATTTTTAGCTCAATTCAAGTTGAAGAAAAGTGGTTTCGTGAAAATCGGAGAAAATTTTTTTTCAGAAACTCCGGGGTGCCTTGAGGTCGCGATGCACCACGTGACAGTTGTATTCCAAAACTGAGTCACTGAGATCACACGAGTACCCAAGCATGCTTGAAACTCATTCAAATGCAAGTGCCTCTATCTCTTTTCTTGATTGTTTCCCACTCATTCCTTTTGGTTTGGGGAACATGTCAAAATCCCATGCCCAGAGAACTTCAGGTAGAGCTCGCGGAAATGCTCAGTGGACAACCCAGGCAGGGTAAGGATCAGTATTTCCACACTACTCAGAGAATTTTTATTTTCAGTGATGGATTTTTAGCCCAATTCAAGTTGAAGAAAAGTGGTTTCGTGAAAATCGCAGAAAATTTTTTTTCAGAAACTCCGGGGTGCCTGGAGGTCGCGGTGCACCACGCGACAGTTGTATTCGAAAACTGAGTCATTCAGATCACACGAGTACCCAAGCATGTTTGAAACTCATTCAAATGCAAGTGCTTCTATCTGTTGTCTTGATTGTTTCCCACTCATTCCTTTTGGTTTGGGTAAAATGTCAAAATCCCATGCCCAGAGAACTTCAGGTAGAGTTCGGGGAAATGCTCAGTGGACACCCCAGGTAGGGTAAGGATCAGCATTTCCACACTACTCAGAGAATATTTATTTTCAGGGATGGATTTTTAGCCCAATTCAAGTTGATGAAAAGTGGTTTCGTGAAAATTGCAGAAAATTTTTTTTCAGAAACTCCGGGGTGCCTTGAGGTCGCGATGCACCACGCGACAGTTATATTCGAAAACTGAGTCACTCAGATCACACGAGTACCCAAGCATGTTTGAAACTCATTCAAATGCAAGTGCTTCTATCTGTTGTCTTGATTGTTTACCACTCATTCCTTTTGGTTTGGGGAACATGTCAAAATCCCATGCCCAGAGAACTTCAGGTAGAGCTCGCGGAAATGCTCAATGGACACCCCAGGTAGGGTAAGGATCAGCATTTCAACACTACTCAGAGAATATTTATTTTCAGGGATGGATTTTTAGCCCAATTCAAGTTGATGAAAAGTGGTTTCGTGAAAATCGCAGAAAATTTTTTTTCAGAAACTCCGGGGTGCCTGGAGGTCGCGGTGCACCACGCGACAGTTGTATTCGAAAACTGAGTCACTCAGATCACACGAGTACCCAAACATGCTTGAAACTCATTCAAATGCAAGTGCCTCTATCTGTTTTCTTGATTGTTTCCCACTCATTCCTTTTCGTTTGGGGAACATGTCAAAATCCCATGCCCAGAGAACTTCAGGTAGAGTTCGGGGAAATGCTCAGTGGACAACCCAGGCAGGGTAAGGATCAGCATTTACACACTACTCAGAGAATTTTTATTTTCAGGGATGGATTTTTAGCCCAATTCAAGTTGAAGAAAAGTGGTTTCGTGAAAATCGCAGAAATTTTTTTTTCAGAAACTCCGGGGTGCCTGGAGGTCGCGGTGCACCACGCGACAGTTGTATTCCAAAACTGAGTCACTCAGATCACACGAATACCCAAGCATGCTTGAAACTCATTCAAATGCAAGTGCTTCTATCTGTTGTCTTGATTGTTTCCCACTCATTCCTTTTGGTTTGGGGAACATGTCAAAATCCCATGCCCAGAGAACTTCAGGTAGAGCTCGCGGAAATGCTCAGTGGACAACCCACGCAGGGTAAGGATCAGTATTTCCACACTACTCAGAGAATTTTTATTTTCAGGGATGGATTTTTAGCCCATTTCAAGTTGAAGAAAAGTGGTTTCGTGAAAATCGCAGAAAATTTTTTTTCAGAAACTCCGGGGTGCCTTGAGGTCGCGATGCACCACGCGACAGTTGTATTCGAAAACTGAGTCACTCAGATCACACGAGTACCCAAGCATGTTTGAAACTCATTCAAATGCAAGTGCTTCTATCTGTTGTCTTGATTGTTTCCCACGCATTCCTTTTGGTTTGGGTAAAATGTCAAAATCCCATGCCCAGAGAACTTCAGGTAGAGTTCGGGGAAATGCTCAGTGGACAACTCAGGCAGGGTAAGGATCAGCATTTACACACTACTCAGAGAATTTTTATTTTCAGGGATGGATTTTTAGCCCAATTCAAGTTGAAGAAAAGTGGTTTCGTGAAAATCGCAGAAATTTTTTTTTCAGAAACTCCGGGGTGCCTGGAGGTCGCGGTGCACCACGCGACAGTTGTATTCCAAAACTGAGTCACTCAGATCACACGAATACCCAAGCATGTTTGAAACTCATTCAAATGCAAGTGCTTCTATCTGTTGTCTTGATTGTTTCCCACTCATTCCTTTTGGTTTGGGGAACATGTCAAAATCCCATGCCCAGAGAACTTCAGGTAGAGCTCGCGGAAATGCTCAGTGGACAACCCAGGCAGGGTAAGGATCAGTATTTCCACACTACTCAGAGAATTTTTATTTTCAGGGATGGATTTTTAGCCCATTTCAAGTTGAAGAAAAGTGGTTTCGTGAAAATCGCAGAAAATTTTTTTTCAGAAACTCCGGGGTGCCTTGAGGTCACGATGCACCACGCGACAGTTGTATTCGAAAACTGAGTCACTCAGATCACACGAGTACCCAAGCATGTTTGAAACTCATTCAAATACAAGTGCTTCTATCTGTTGTCTTGATTGTTTCCCACGCATTCCTTTTGGTTTGGGTAAAATGTCAAAATCCCATGCCCAGAGAACTTCAGGTAGAGCTCGCGGAAATGCTCAATGGACATCCCAGGTAGGGTAAGGATCAGCATTTCCACACTACTCAGAGAATATTTATTTTCAGGGATGGATTTTTAGCCCAATTCAAGTTGATGTAAGTGGTTTCATGAAAATCGCAGAAAATTTTTTTTCAGAAACTCCGGGGTCCCTTTAGGTCGCGGTGCACCACGCGACAGTTGTATTTGAAAACTGAGTCACTCAGATCACACGAGTACCCAAACATGCTTGAAACTCATTCAAATGCAAGTGCCTCTATCTGTTTTCTTGATTGTTTCCCACTCATTCCTTTTCGTTTGGGGAACATGTCAAAATCCCATGCCCAGAGAACTTCAGGTAGAGTTCGGGGAAATGCTCAGTGGACAACCCAGGCAGGGTAAGGATCAGCATTTACACACTACTCAGAGAATTTTTATTTTCAGGGATGGATTTTTAGCCCAATTCAAGTTGAAGAAAAGTGGTTTCGTGAAAATCGCAGAAAATTTTTTTTCAGAAACTCCGGGGTGCCTGGAGGTCGCGGTGCACCACGCGACAGTTGTATTCCAAAACTGAGTCACTCAGATCACACGACTACCCAAGCATGCTTGAAACTCATTCAAATGCAAGTGCTTCTATCTGTTGTCTTGATTGTTTCCCACTCATTCCTTTTGGTTTGGGGAACATGTCAAAATCCCATGCCCAGAGAACTTCAGGTAGAGCTCGCGGAAATGCTCAGTGGACAACCCAGGCAGGGTAAGGATCAGTATTTCCACACTACTCAAAGAATTTTTATTTTCAGTGAAAGATTTTTAGCCCAATTCAAGTTGAAGAAAAGTGGTTTCGTGAAAATCGCAGAAAATTTTTTTTCAGAAACTCCGGGATGCCTGGAGGTCGCGGTGCACCACGCGACAGTTGTATTCGAAAACTGAGTCACTCAGATCACACGAGTACCCAAACATGCTTGAAACTCATTCAAATGCAAGTGCCTCTATCTGTTTTCTTGATAGTTTCCCACTCATTCCTTTTCGTTTGGGGAACATGTCAAAATCCCATGCCCAGAGAACTTCAGGTAGAGTTCGGGGAAATGCTCAGTGGACAACTCAGGCAGGGTAAGGATCAGCATTTACACACTACTCAGAGAATTTTTATTTTCAGGGATGGATTTTTAGCCCAATTCAAGTTGAAGAAAAGTGGTTTCGTGAAAATCGCAGAAATTTTTTTTTCAGAAACTCCGGGGTGCCTGGAGGTCGCGGTGCACCACGCGACAGTTGTATTCCAAAACTGAGTCACTCAGATCACACGAATACCCAAGCATGCTTGAAACTCATTCAAATGCAAGTGCTTCTATCTGTTGTCTTGATTGTTTCCCACTCATTCCTTTTGGTTTGGGGAACATGTCAAAATCCCATGCCCAGAGAACTTCAGGTAGAGCTCGCGGAAATGCTCAGTGGACAACCCAGGCAGGGTAAGGATCAGTATTTCCACACTACTCAGAGAATTTTTATTTTCAGGGATGGATTTTTAGCCCATTTCAAGTTGAAGAAAAGTGGTTTCGTGAAAATCGCAGAAAATTTTTTTTCAGAAACTCCGGGGTGCCTTGAGGTCGCGATGCACCACGCGACAGTTGTATTCGAAAACTGAGTCACTCAGATCACACGAGTACCCAAGCATGTTTGAAACTCATTCAAATGCAAGTGCTTCTATCTGTTGTCTTGATTGTTTCCCACGCATTCCTTTTGGTTTGGGTAAAATGTCAAAATCCCATGCCCAGAGAACTTCAGGTAGAGTTCGGGGAAATGCTCAGTGGACAACCCAGGCAGGGTAAGGATCAGCATTTACACACTACTCAGAGAATTTATATTTTCAGGGATGGATTTTTAGCCCAATTCAAGTTGATGAAAAGTGGTTTCGTGAAAATTGCAGAAAATTTTTTTTCAGAAACTCCGGGGTGCCTTGAGGTCGCGATGCACCACGCGACAGTTGTATTCCAAAACTGAGTCACTCAGATCACACGAGTACCCAAGCATGTTTGAAACTCATTCAAATGCAAGTGCTTCTATCTGTTGTCTTGATTGTTTCCCACTCATTCCTTTTGGTTTGGGTAAAATGTCAAAATCCCATGCCCAGAGAACTTCAGGTAGAGTTCGGGGAAATGCTCAGTGGACAACTCAGGCAGGGTAAGGATCAGCATTTACACACTACTCAGAGAATTTTTATTTTCAGGGATGGATTTTTAGCCCAATTCAAGTTGAAGAAAAGTGGTTTCGTGAAAATCGCAGAAATTTTTTTTTCAGAAACTCCGGGGTGCCTGGAGGTCGCGGTGCACCACGCGACAGTTGTATTCCAAAACTGAGTCACTCAGATCACACGAATACCCAAGCATGCTTGAAACTCATTCAAATGCAAGTGCTTCTATCTGTTGTCTTGATTGTTTCCCACTCATTCCTTTTGGTTTGGGGAACATGTCAAAATCCCATGCCCAGAGAACTTCAGGTAGAGCTCGCGGAAATGCTCAGTGGACAACCCAGGCAGGGTAAGGATCAGTATTTCCACACTACTCAGAGAATTTTTATTTTCAGGGATGGATTTTTAGCCCATTTCAAGTTGAAGAAAAGTGGTTTCGTGAAAATCGCAGAAAATTTTTTTTCAGAAACTCCGGGGTGCCTTGAGGTCGCGATGCACCACGCGACAGTTGTATTCGAAAACTGAGTCACTCAGATCACACGAGTACCCAAGCATGTTTGAAACTCATTCAAATGCAAGTGCTTCTATCTGTTGTCTTGATTGTTTCCCACGCATTCCTTTTGGTTTGGGTAAAATGTCAAAATCCCATGCCCAGAGAACTTCAGGTAGAGTTCGGGGAAATGCTCAGTGGACAACCCAGGCAGGGTAAGGATCAGCATTTACACACTACTCAGAGAATTTATATTTTCAGGGATGGATTTTTAGCCCAATTCAAGTTGATGAAAAGTGGTTTCGTGAAAATTGCAGAAAATTTTTTTTCAGAAACTCCGGGGTGCCTTGAGGTCGCGATGCACCACGCGACAGTTGTATTCCAAAACTGAGTCACTCAGATCACACGAGTACCCAAGCATGTTTGAAACTCATTCAAATGCAAGTGCTTCTATCTGTTGTCTTGATTGTTTCCCACTCATTCCTTTTGGTTTGGGTAAAATGTCAAAATCCCATGCCCAGAGAACTTCAGGTAGAGTTCGGGGAAATGCTCAGTGGACACCCCAGGTAGGGTAAGGATCAGCATTTCCACACTACTCAGAGAATATTTATTTTCAGGGATGGATTTTTAGCCCAATTCAAGTTGATGAAAAGTGGTTTCGTGAAAATTGCAGACAATTTTTTTTCAGAAACTCCGGGGTGCCTTGAGGTCGCCATGCACCACGCGACAGTTATATTCGAAAACTGAGTCACTCAGATCACACGAGTACCCAAGCATGTTTGAAACTCATTCAAATGCAAGTGCTTCTATCTGTTGTCTTGATTGTTTACCACTCATTCCTTTTGGTTTGGGGAACATGTCAAAATCCCATGCCCAGAGAACTTCAGGTAGAGCTCGCGGAAATGCTCAATGGACACCCCAGGTAGGGTAAGGATCAGCATTGCAACACTACTCAGAGAATATTTATTTTCAGGGATGGATTTTTAGCCCAATTCAAGTTGATGAAAAGTGGTTTCGTGAAAATCGCAGAAAATTTTTTTTCAGAAACTCCGGGGTGCCTGGAGGTCGCGGTGCACCACGCGACAGTTGTATTCGAAAACTGAGTCACTCAGATCACACGAGTACCCAAACATGCTTGAAACTCATTCAAATGCAAGTGCCTCTATCTGTTTTCTTGATTGTTTCCCACTCATTCCTTTTCGTTTGGGGAACATGTCAAAATCCCATGCCCAGAGAACTTCAGGTAGAGTTCGGGGAAATGCTCAGTGGACAACCCAGGCAGGGTAAGGATCAGCATTTACACACTACTCAGAGAATTTTTATTTTCAGGGATGGATTTTTAGCCCAATTCAAGTTGAAGAAAAGTGGTTTCGTGGAAATCGCAGAAATTTTTTTTTCAGAAACTCCGGGGTGCCTGGAGGTCGCGGTGCACCACGCGACAGTTGTATTCCAAAACTGAGTCACTCAGATCACACGAATACCCAAGCATGCTTGAAACTCATTCAAATGCAAGTGCTTCTATCTGTTGTCTTGATTGTTTCCCACTCATTCCTTTTGGTTTGGGGAACATGTCAAAATCCCATGCCCAGAGAACTTCAGGTAGAGCTCGCGGAAATGCTCAGTGGACAACCCAGGCAGGGTAAGGATCAGTATTTCCACACTACTCAGAGAATTTTTATTTTCAGGGATGGATTTTTAGCCCATTTCAAGTTGAAGAAAAGTGGTTTCGTGAAAATCGCAGAAAATTTTTTTTCAGAAACTCCGGGGTGCCTTGAGGTCGCGATGCACCACGCGACAGTTGTATTCGAAAACTGAGTCACTCAGATCACACGAGTACCCAAGCATGTTTGAAACTCATTCAAATGCAAGTGCTTCTATCTGTTGTCTTGATTGTTTCCCACGCATTCCTTTTGGTTTGGGTAAAATGTCAAAATCCCATGCCCAGAGAACTTCAGGTAGAGTTCGGGGAAATGCTCAGTGGACAACCCAGGCAGGGTAAGGATCAGCATTTACACACTACTCAGAGAATTTTTATTTTCAGGGATGGATTTTTAGCCCAATTCAAGTTGAAGAAAAGTGGTTTCGTGAAAATCGCAGAAAATTTTTTTTCAGAAACTCCGGGGTGCCTGGAGGTCGCGGTGCACCACGCGACAGTTGTATTCCAAAACTGAGTCACTCAGATCACACGAGTACCCAAGCATGCTTGAAACTCATTCAAATGCAAGTGCTTCTATCTGTTGTCTTGATTGTTTCCCACTCATTCCTTTTGGTTTGGGGAACATGTCAAAATCCCATGCCCAGAGAACTTCAGGTAGAGCTCGCGGAAATGCTCAGTGGACAACCCAGGCAGGGTAAGGATCAGTATTTCCACACTACTCAAAGAATTTTTATTTTCAGTGAAAGATTTTTAGCCCAATTCAAGTTGAAGAAAAGTGGTTTCGTGAAAATCGCAGAAAATTTTTTTTCAGAAACTCCGGGATGCCTGGAGGTCGCGGTGCACCACGCGACAGTTGTATTCGAAAACTGAGTCACTCAGATCACACGAGTACCCAAACATGCTTGAAACTCATTCAAATGCAAGTGCCTCTATCTGTTTTCTTGATTGTTTCCCACTCATTCCTTTTCGTTTGGGGAACATGTCAAAATCCCATGCCCAGAGAACTTCAGGTAGAGTTCGGGGAAATGCTCAGTGGACAACTCAGGCAGGGTAAGGATCAGCATTTACACACTACTCAGAGAATTTTTATTTTCAGAGATGGATTTTTAGCCCAATTCAAGTTGAAGAAAAGTGGTTTCGTGAAAATCGCAGAAATATTTTTTTCAGAAACTCCGGGGTGCCTGGAGGTGGAGGTGCACAACGCGACAGTTGTATTCCAAAACTGAGTCACTCAGATCACATGAGTACCCAAGCATGCTTGAAACTCATTCAAATGCAAGTGCTTCTATCTGTTGTCTTGATTGTTTCCCACTCATTCCTTTTGGTTTGGGGAACATGTCAAAATCCCATGCCCAGAGAACTTCAGGTAGAGCTCGCGGAAATGCTCAGTGGACAACCCAGGCAGGGTAAGGATCAGTATTTCCACACTACTCAGAGAATTTTTATTTTCAGGGATGGATTTTTAGCCCATTTCAAGTTGAAGAAAAGTGGTTTCGTGAAAATCGCAGAAAATTTTTTTTCAGAAACTCCGGGGTGCCTTGAGGTCGCGATGCACCACGCGACAGTTGTATTCGAAAACTGAGTCACTCAGATCACACGAGTACCCAAGCATGTTTGAAACTCATTCAAATGCAAGTGCTTCTATCTGTTGTCTTGATTGTTTCCCACGCATTCCTTTTGGTTTGGGTAAAATGTCAAAATCCCATGCCCAGAGAACTTCAGGTAGAGTTCGGGGAAATGCTCAGTGGACAACCCAGGCAGGGTAAGGATCAGCATTTACACACTACTCAGAGAATTTATATTTTCAGGGATGGATTTTTAGCCCAATTCAAGTTGATGAAAAGTGGTTTCGTGAAAATTGCAGAAAATTTTTTTTCAGAAACTCCGGGGTGCCTTGAGGTCGCGATGCACCACGCGACAGTTGTATTCCAAAACTGAGTCACTCAGATCACAAGAGTACCCAAGCATGCTTGAAACTCATTCAAATGCAAGTGCCTCTATCTTATTTCTTGATTGTTTCCCACTCATTCCTTTTGGTTTGAGGAACATGTCAAAATCCCATGCCCAGAGAACTTCAGGTAGAGCTCGCGGAAATGCTCAATGGACATCCCAGGTAGGGTAAGGATCAGCATTTCCACACTACTCAGAGAATATTTATTTTCAGGGATGGATTTTTAGCCCAATTCAAGTTGATGAAAAGTGGTTTCGTGAAAATCGCAGAAAATTTTTTTTCAGAAACTCCGGGGTGCCTGGAGGTCGCGGTGCACCACGCGACAGTTGTATTCGAAAACTGAGTCACTCAGATCACACGAGTACCCAAACATGCTTGAAACTCATTCAAATGCAAGTGCCTCTATCTGTTTTCTTGATTGTTTCCCACTCATTCCTTCTCGTTTGGGGAACATGTCAAAATCCCATGCCCAGAGAACTTCAGGTAGAGTTCGGGGAAATGCTCAGTGGACAACCCAGGCAGGGTAAGGATCAGCATTTACACACTACTCAGAGAATTTTTATTTTCAGGGATGGATTTTTAGCCCAATTCAAGTTGAAGAAAAGTGGTTTCGTGAAAATCGCAGAAAATTTTTTTTCAGAAACTCCGGGGTGACTGGAGGTCGCGGTGCACCACGCGACAGTTGTATTCGAAAACTGAGTCATTCAGATCACACGAGTACCCAAGCATGTTTGAAACTCATTCAAATGCAAGTGCTTCTATCTGTTGTCTTGATTGTTTCCCACTCATTCCTTTTGGTTTGGGTAAAATGTCAAAATCCCATGCCCAGAGAACTTCAGGTAGAGTTCGGGGAAATGCTCAGTGGACACCCCAGGTAGGGTAAGGATCAGCATTTCCACACTACTCAGAGAATATTTATTTTCAGGGATGGATTTTTAGCCCAATTCAAGTTGATGAAAAGTGGTTTCGTGAAAATTGCAGACAATTTTTTTTCAGAAACTCCGGGGTGCCTTGAGGTCGCCATGCACCACGCGACAGTTATATTCGAAAACTGAGTCACTCAGATCACACGAGTACCCAAGCATGTTTGAAACTCATTCAAATGCAAGTGCTTCTATCTGTTGTCTTGATTGTTTACCACTCATTCCTTTTGGTTTGGGGAACATGTCAAAATCCCATGCCCAGAGAACTTCAGGTAGAGCTCGCGGAAATGCTCAATGGACACCCCAGGTAGGGTAAGGATCAGCATTGCAACACTACTCAGAGAATATTTATTTTCAGGGATGGATTTTTAGCCCAATTCAAGTTGATGAAAAGTGGTTTCGTGAAAATCGCAGAAAATTTTTTTTCAGAAACTCCGGGGTGCCTGGAGGTCGCGGTGCACCACGCGACAGTTGTATTCGAAAACTGAGTCACTCAGATCACACGAGTACCCAAACATGCTTGAAACTCATTCAAATGCAAGTGCCTCTATCTGTTTTCTTGATTGTTTCCCACTCATTCCTTTTCGTTTGGGGAACATGTCAAAATCCCATGCCCAGAGAACTTCAGGTAGAGTTCGGGGAAATGCTCAGTGGACAACCCAGGCAGGGTAAGGATCAGCATTTACACACTACTCAGAGAATTTTTATTTTCAGGGATGGATTTTTAGCCCAATTCAAGTTGAAGAAAAGTGGTTTCGTGAAAATCGCAGAAATTTTTTTTTCAGAAACTCCGGGGTGCCTGGAGGTCGCGGTGCACCACGCGACAGTTGTATTCCAAAACTGAGTCACTCAGATCACACGAATACCCAAGCATGCTTGAAACTCATTCAAATGCAAGTGCTTCTATCTGTTGTCTTGATTGTTTCCCACTCATTCCTTTTGGTTTGGGGAACATGTCAAAATCCCATGCCCAGAGAACTTCAGGTAGAGCTCGCGGAAATGCTCAGTGGACAACCCAGGCAGGGTAAGGATCAGTATTTCCACACTACTCAGAGAATTTTTATTTTCAGGGATGGATTTTTAGCCCATTTCAAGTTGAAGAAAAGTGGTTTCGTGAAAATCGCAGAAAATTTTTTTTCAGAAACTCCGGGATGCCTGGAGGTCGCGGTGCACCACGCGACAGTTGTATTCGAAAACTGAGTCACTCAGATCACACGAGTACCCAAACATGCTTGAAACTCATTCAAATGCAAGTGCCTCTATCTGTTTTCTTGATTGTTTCCCACTCATTCCTTTTCGTTTGGGGAACATGTCAAAATCCCATGCCCAGAGAACTTCAGGTAGAGTTCGGGGAAATGCTCAGTGGACAACTCAGGCAGGGTAAGGATCAGCATTTACACACTACTCAGAGAATTTTTATTTTCAGAGATGGATTTTTAGCCCAATTCAAGTTGAAGAAAAGTGGTTTCGTGAAAATCGCAGAAATATTTTTTTCAGAAACTCCGGGGTGCCTGGAGGTGGAGGTGCACAACGCGACAGTTGTATTCCAAAACTGAGTCACTCAGATCACATGAGTACCCAAGCATGCTTGAAACTCATTCAAATGCAAGTGCTTCTATCTGTTGTCTTGATTGTTTCCCACTCATTCCTTTTGGTTTGGGGAACATGTCAAAATCCCATGCCCAGAGAACTTCAGGTAGAGCTCGCGGAAATGCTCAGTGGACAACCCAGGCAGGGTAAGGATCAGTATTTCCACACTACTCAGAGAATTTTTATTTTCAGGGATGGATTTTTAGCCCATTTCAAGTTGAAGAAAAGTGGTTTCGTGAAAATCGCAGAAAATTTTTTTTCAGAAACTCCGGGGTGCCTTGAGGTCGCGATGCACCACGCGACAGTTGTATTCGAAAACTGAGTCACTCAGATCACACGAGTACCCAAGCATGTTTGAAACTCATTCAAATGCAAGTGCTTCTATCTGTTGTCTTGATTGTTTCCCACGCATTCCTTTTGGTTTGGGTAAAATGTCAAAATCCCATGCCCAGAGAACTTCAGGTAGAGTTCGGGGAAATGCTCAGTGGACAACCCAGGCAGGGTAAGGATCAGCATTTACACACTACTCAGAGAATTTATATTTTCAGGGATGGATTTTTAGCCCAATTCAAGTTGATGAAAAGTGGTTTCGTGAAAATTGCAGAAAATTTTTTTTCAGAAACTCCGGGGTGCCTTGAGGTCGCGATGCACCACGCGACAGTTGTATTCCAAAACTGAGTCACTCAGATCACAAGAGTACCCAAGCATGCTTGAAACTCATTCAAATGCAAGTGCCTCTATCTTATTTCTTGATTGTTTCCCACTCATTCCTTTTGGTTTGAGGAACATGTCAAAATCCCATGCCCAGAGAACTTCAGGTAGAGCTCGCGGAAATGCTCAATGGACATCCCAGGTAGGGTAAGGATCAGCATTTCCACACTACTCAGAGAATATTTATTTTCAGGGATGGATTTTTAGCCCAATTCAAGTTGATGAAAAGTGGTTTCGTGAAAATCGCAGAAAATTTTTTTTCAGAAACTCCGGGGTGCCTGGAGGTCGCGGTGCACCACGCGACAGTTGTATTCGAAAACTGAGTCACTCAGATCACACGAGTACCCAAACATGCTTGAAACTCATTCAAATGCAAGTGCCTCTATCTGTTTTCTTGATTGTTTCCCACTCATTCCTTCTCGTTTGGGGAACATGTCAAAATCCCATGCCCAGAGAACTTCAGGTAGAGTTCGGGGAAATGCTCAGTGGACAACCCAGGCAGGGTAAGGATCAGCATTTACACACTACTCAGAGAATTTTTATTTTCAGGGATGGATTTTTAGCCCAATTCAAGTTGAAGAAAAGTGGTTTCGTGAAAATCGCAGAAAATTTTTTTTCAGAAACTCCGGGGTGCCTGGAGGTCGCGGTGCACCACGCGACAGTTGTATTCCAAAACTGAGTCACTCAGATCACACGAGTACCCAAGCATGCTTGAAACTCATTCAAATGCAAGTGCTTCTATCTGTTGTCTTGATTGTTTCCCACTCATTCCTTTTGGTTTGGGGAACATGTCAAAATCCCATGCCCAGAGAACTTCAGGTAGAGCTTGCGAAAATGCTCAGTGGACAACCCAGGCAGGGTAAGGATCAGTATTTCCACACTACTCAAAGAATTTTTATTTTCAGTGAAAGATTTTTAGCCCAATTCAAGTTGAAGAAAAGTGGTTTCGTGAAAATCGCAGAAAATTTTTTTTCAGAAACTCCGGGATGCCTGGAGGTCGCGGTGAACCACGCGACAGTTGTATACGAAAACTGAGTCACTCAGATCACACGAGTACCCAAACATGCTTGAAACTCATTCAAATGCAAGTGCCTCTATCTGTTTTCTTGATTGTTTCCCACTCATTCCTTTTCGTTTGGGGAACATGTCAAAATCCCATGCCCAGAGAACTTCAGGTAGAGTTCGGGGAAATGCTCAGTGGACAACCCAGGCAGGGTAAAGATCAGCATTTCCACACTACTCAGAGAATTTATATTTTCAGGGATGGATTTTTAGCCCAATTCAAGTTGAAGAAAAGTGGTTTCGTGAAAATTGCAGAAAATTTTTTTTCAGAAACTCCGGGGTGCCTTTAGGTCGCGATGCACCACGCGACAGTTGTATTCCAAAACTGAGTCACTCAGATCACACGAGTACCCAAGCATGCTTGAAACTCATTCAAATGCAAGTGCTTCTATCTGTTGTCTTGATTGTTTCCCACTCATTCCTTTTGGTTTGGGGAACATGTCAAAATCCCATGCCCAGAGAACTTCAGGTAGAGCTCGCGGAAATGCTCAGTGGACAACCCAGGCAGGGTAAGGATCAGTATTTCCACACTACTCAGAGAATTTTTATTTTCAGGGATGGATTTTTAGCCCAATTCAAGTTGAAGAAAAGTGGTTTCGTGAAAATCGCAGAAAATTTTTTTTCAGAAACTCCGGGGTGCCTGGAGGTCGCGGTGCACCACGCGACAGTTGTATTCGAAAACTGAGTCATTCAGATCACACGAGTACCCAAGCATGTTTGAAACTCATTCAAATGCAAGTGCTTCTATCTGTTGTCTTGATTGTTTCCCACTCATTCCTTTTGGTTTGGGTAAAATGTCAAAATCCCATGCCCAGAGAACTTCAGGTAGAGTTCAGGGAAATGCTCAGTGGACACCCCAGGTAGGGTAAGGATCAGCATTTCCACACTACTCAGAGAATATTTATTTTCAGGGATGGATTTTTAGCCCAATTCAAGTTGATGAAAAGTGGTTTCGTGAAAATTGCAGAAAATTTTTTTTCAGAAACTCCGGGGTGCCTTGAGGTCGCGATGCACCACGCGACAGTTGTATTCGAAAACTGAGTCACTCAGATCACACGAGTACCCAAGCATGTTTGAAACTCATTCAAATGCAAGTGCTTCTATCTGTTGTCTTGATTGTTTCCCACGCATTCCTTTTGGTTTGGGTAAAATGTCAAAATCCCATGCCCAGAGAACTTCAGGTAGAGTTCGGGGAAATGCTCAGTGGACAACCCAGGCAGGGTAAGGATCAGCATTTACACACTACTCAGAGAATTTATATTTTCAGGGATGGATTTTTAGCCCAATTCAAGTTGATGAAAAGTGGTTTCGTGAAAATTGCAGAAAATTTTTTTTCAGAAACTCCGGGGTGCCTTGAGGTCGCGATGCACCACGCGACAGTTGTATTCCAAAACTGAGTCACTCAGATCACAAGAGTACCCAAGCATGCTTGAAACTCATTCAAATGCAAAGTGCCTCTATCTTATTTCTTGATTGTTTCCCACTCATTCCTTTTGGTTTGAGGAACATGTCAAAATCCCATGCCCAGAGAACTTCAGGTAGAGCTCGCGGAAATGCTCAATGGACATCCCAGGTAGGGTAAGGATCAGCATTTCCACACTACTCAGAGAATATTTATTTTCAGGGATGGATTTTTAGCCCAATTCAAGTTGATGAAAAGTGGTTTCGTGAAAATCGCAGAAAATTTTTTTTCAGAAACTCCGGGGTGCCTGGAGGTCGCGGTGCACCACGCGACAGTTGTATTCGAAAACTGAGTCACTCAGATCACACGAGTACCCAAACATGCTTGAAACTCATTCAAATGCAAGTGCCTCTATCTGTTTTCTTGATTGTTTCCCACTCATTCCTTCTCGTTTGGGGAACATGTCAAAATCCCATGCCCAGAGAACTTCAGGTAGAGTTCGGGGAAATGCTCAGTGGACAACCCAGGCAGGGTAAGGATCAGCATTTACACACTACTCAGAGAATTTTTATTTTCAGGGATGGATTTTTAGCCCAATTCAAGTTGAAGAAAAGTGGTTTCGTGAAAATCGCAGAAAATTTTTTTTCAGAAACTCCGGGGTGCCTGGAGGTCGCGGTGCACCACGCGACAGTTGTATTCCAAAACTGAGTCACTCAGATCACACGAGTACCCAAGCATGCTTGAAACTCATTCAAATGCAAGTGCTTCTATCTGTTGTCTTGATTGTTTCCCACTCATTCCTTTTGGTTTGGGGAACATGTCAAAATCCCATGCCCAGAGAACTTCAGGTAGAGCTTGCGAAAATGCTCAGTGGACAACCCAGGCAGGGTAAGGATCAGTATTTCCACACTACTCAAAGAATTTTTATTTTCAGTGAAAGATTTTTAGCCCAATTCAAGTTGAAGAAAAGTGGTTTCGTGAAAATCGCAGAAATTTTTTTTTCAGAAACTCCGGGATGCCTGGAGGTCGCGGTGCACCACGCGACAGTTGTATACGAAAACTGAGTCACTCAGATCACACGAGTACCCAAACATGCTTGAAACTCATTCAAATGCAAGTGCCTCTATCTGTTTTCTTGATTGTTTCCCACTCATTCCTTTTCGTTTGGGGAACATGTCAAAATCCCATGCCCAGAGAACTTCAGGTAGAGTTCGGGGAAATGCTCAGTGGACAACCCAGGCAGGGTAAAGATCAGCATTTCCACACTACTCAGAGAATTTATATTTTCAGGGATGGATTTTTAGCCCAATTCAAGTTGAAGAAAAGTGGTTTCGTGAAAATTGCAGAAAATTTTTTTTCAGAAACTCCGGGGTGCCTTGAGGTCGCGATGCACCACGCGACAGTTGTATTCCAAAACTGAGTCACTCAGATCACACGAGTACCCAAGCATGCTTGAAACTCATTCAAATGCAAGTGCTTCTATCTGTTGTCTTGATTGTTTCCCACTCATTCCTTTTGGTTTGGGGAACATGTCAAAATCCCATGCCCAGAGAACTTCAGGTAGAGCTCGTGGAAATGCTCAGTGGACAACCCAGGCAGGGTAAGGATCAGTATTTCCACACTACTCAGAGAATTTTTATTTTCAGGGATGGATTTTTAGCCCAATTCAAGTTGAAGAAAAGTGGTTTTGTGAAAATCGCAGAAAATTTTTTTTCAGAAACTCCGGGGTGCCTGGAGGTCGCGGTGCACCACGCGACAGTTGTATTCGAAAACTGAGTCATTCAGATCACACGAGTACCCAAGCATGTTTGAAACTCATTCAAATGCAAGTGCTTCTATCTGTTGTCTTGATTGTTTCCCACTCATTCCTTTTGGTTTGGGTAAAATGTCAAAATCCCATGCCCAGAGAACTTCAGGTAGAGTTCGGGGAAATGCTCAGTGGACAACCCAGGCAGGGTAAGGATCAGCATTTACACACTACTCAGAGAATTTTTATTTTCAGGGATGGATTTTTAGCCCAATTCAAGTTGAAGAAAAGTGGTTTCGTGAAAATCGCAGAAAATTTTTTTTCAGAAACTCCGGGGTGCCTGGAGGTCGCGATGCACCACGCGACAGTTGTATTCGAAAACTGAGTCACTCAGATCACACGAGTACCCAAGCATGTTTGAAACTCATTCAAATGCAAGTGCCTCTATCTGTTTTCTTGATTGTTTCCCACTCATTCCTTTTCGTTTGGGGAACATGTCAAAATCCCATGCCCAGAGAACTTCAGGTAGAGTTCGGGGAAATGCTCAGTGGACAACCCAGGCAGGGTAAGGATCAGCATTTCCACACTACTCAGAGAATTTATATTTTCAGGGATGGATTTTTAGCCCAATTCAAGTTGAAGAAAAGTGGTTTCGTGAAAATTGCAGAAAATTTTTTTTCAGAAACTCCGGGGTGCCTTGAGGTCGCGATGCACCACGCGACAGTTGTATTCCAAAACTGAGTCACTCAGATCACAAGAGTACCCAAGCATGCTTGAAACTCATTCAAATGCAAGTGCTTCTATCTGTTGTCTTGATTGTTTCCCACTCATTCCTTTTGGTTTGGGGAACATGTCAAAATCCCATGCCCAGAGAACTTCAGGTAGAGCTCGCGGAAATGCTCAGTGGACAACCCAGGCAGGGTAAGGATCAGTATTTCCACACTACTCAGAGAATTTTTATTTTCAGTGATGGATTTTTAGCCCAATTCAAGTTGAAGAAAAGTGCTTTCGTGAAAATCGCAGAAAATTTTTTTTCAGAAACTCCGGGGTGCCTGGAGGTCGCGGTGCACCACGCGACAGTTGTATTCGAAAACTGAGTCATTCAGATCACACGAGTACCCAAGCATGTTTGAAACTCATTCAAATGCAAGTGCTTCTATCTGTTGTCTTGATTGTTTCCCACTCATTCCTTTTGGTTTGGGTAAAATGTCAAAATCCCATGCCCAGAGAACTTCAGGTAGAGTTCGGGGAAATGCTCAGTGGACACCCCAGGTAGGGTAAGGATCAGCATTTCCACACTACTCAGAGAATATTTATTTTCAGGGATGGATTTTTAGCCCAATTCAAGTTGATGAAAAGTGGTTTCGTGAAAATTGCAGAAAATTTTTTTTCAGAAACTCCGGGGTGCCTTGAGGTCGCGATGCACCACGCAACAGTTATATTCGAAAACTGAGTCACTCAGATCACACGAGTACCCAAGCATGTTTGAAACTCATTCAAATGCAAGTGCTTCTATCTGTTGTCTTGATTGTTTACCACTCATTCCTTTTGGTTTGGGGAACATGTCAAAATCCCATGCCCAGAGAACTTCAGGTAGAGCTCGCGGAAATGCTCAATGGACACCCCAGGTAGGGTAAGGATCAGCATTTCAACACTACTCAGAGAATATTTATTTTCAGGGATGGATTTTTAGCCCAATTCAAGTTGATGAAAAGTGGTTTCGTGAAAATCGCAGAAAATTTTTTTTCAGAAACTCCGGGGTGCCTGGAGGTCGCGGTGCACCACGCGACAGTTGTATTCGAAAACTGAGTCACTCAGATCACACGAGTACCCAAACATGCTTGAAACTCATTCAAATGCAAGTGCCTCTATCTGTTTTCTTGATTGTTTCCCACTCATTCCTTTTGGTTTGGGGAACATGTCAAAATCCCATGCCCAGAGAACTTCAGGTAGAGCTCGCGGAAATGCTCAGTGGACAACCCAGGCAGGGTAAGGATCAGCATTTACACACTACTCAGAGAATTTATATTTTCAGGGATGGATTTTTAGCCCAATTCAAGTTGATGAAAAGTGGTTTCGTGAAAATTGCAGAAAATTTTTTTTCAGAAACTCCGGGGTGCCTTGAGGTCGCGATGCACCACGCGACAGTTATATTCGAAAACTGAGTCACTCAGATCACACGAGTACCCAAGCATGTTTGAAACTCATTCAAATGCAAGTGCTTCTATCTGTTGTCTTGATTGTTTACCACTCATTCCTTTTGGTTTGGGGAACATGTCAAAATCCCATGCCCAGAGAACTTCAGGTAGAGCTCGCGGAAATGCTCAATGGACACCCCAGGTAGGGTAAGGATCAGTATTTCCACACTACTCAGAGAATTTTTATTTTCAAGGATGGATTTTTAGCCCATTTCAAGTTGAAGAAAAGTGGTTTCGTGAAAATCGCAGAAAATTTTTTTTCAGAAACTCCGGGGTGCCTTGAGGTCGCGATGCACCACGCGACAGTTGTATTCGAAAACTGAGTCACTCAGATCACACGAGTACCCAAGCATGTTTGAAACTCATTCAAATGCAAGTGCTTCTATCTGTTGTCTTGATTGTTTCCCACGCATTCCTTTTGGTTTGGGTAAAATGTCAAAATCCCATGCCCAGAGAACTTCAGGTAGAGTTCGGGGAAATGCTCAGTGGACAACCCAGGCAGGGTAAGGATCAGCATTTACACACTACTCAGAGAATTTATATTTTCAGGGATGGATTTTTAACCCAATTCAAGTTGATGAAAAGTGGTTTCGTGAAAATTGCAGAAAATTTTTTTTCAGAAACTCCGGGGTGCCTTGAGGTCGCGATGCACCACGCGACAGTTGTATTCCAAAACTGAGTCACTCAGATCACAAGAGTACCCAAGCATGCTTGAAACTCATTCAAATGCAAGTGCCTCTATCTTATTTCTTGATTGTTTCCCACTCATTCCTTTTGGTTTGAGGAACATGTCAAAATCCCATGCCCAGAGAACTTCAGGTAGAGCTCGCGGAAATGCTCAATGGACATCCCAGGTAGGGTAAGGATCAGCATTTCCACACTACTCAGAGAATATTTATTTTCAGGGATGGATTTTTAGCCCAATTCAAGTTGATGAAAAGTGGTTTCATGAAAATCGCAGAAAATTTTTTTTCAGAAACTCCGGGGTGCCTGGAGGTCGCGGTGCACCACGCGACAGTTGTATTCGAAAACTGAGTCACTTAGATCACACGAGTACCCAAACATGCTTGAAACTCATTCAAATGCAAGTGCCTCTATCTGTTTTCTTGATTGTTTCCCACTCATTCCTTTTCGTTTGGGGAACATGTCAAAATCCCATGCCCAGAGAACTTCAGGTAGAGTTCGGGGAAATGCTCAGTGGACAACCCAGGCAGGGTAAGGATCAGCATTTACACACTACTCAGAGAATTTTTATTTTCAGGGATGGATTTTTAGCCCAATTCAAGTTGAAGAAAAGTGGTTTCGTGAAAATCGCAGAAATTTTTTTTTCAGAAACTCCGGGGTGCCTGGAGGTCGCGGTGCACCACGCGACAGTTGTATTCCAAAACTGAGTCACTCAGATCACACGAGTACCCAAGCATGCTTGAAACTCATTCAAATGCAAGTGCTTCTATCTGTTGTCTTGATTGTTTCCCACTCATTCCTTTTGGTTTGGGGAACATGTCAAAATCCCATGCCCAGAGAACTTCAGGTAGAGCTCGCGGAAATGCTCAGTGGACAACCCAGGCAGGGTAAGGATCAGTATTTCCACACTACTCAAAGAATTTTTATTTTCAGTGAAAGATTTTTAGCCCAATTCAAGTTGAAGAAAAGTGGTTTCGTGAAAATCGCAGAAAATTTTTTTTCAGAAACTCCGGGATGCCTGGAGGTCGCGGTGCACCACGCGACAGTTGTATTCGAAAACTGAGTCACTCAGATCACACGAGTACCCAAACATGCTTGAAACTCATTCAAATGCAAGTGCCTCTATCTGTTTTCTTGATTGTTTCCCACTCATTCCTTTTCGTTTGGGGAACATGTCAAAATCCCATGCCCAGAGAACTTCAGGTAGAGTTCGGGGAAATGCTCAGTGGACAACTCAGGCAGGGTAAGGATCAGCATTTACACACTACTCAGAGAATTTTTATTTTCAGGGATGGATTTTTAGCCCAATTCAAGTTGAAGAAAAGTGGTTTCGTGAAAATCGCAGAAATATTTTTTTCAGAAACTCCGGGGTGCCTGGAGGTGGAGGTGCACAACGCGACAGTTGTATTCCAAAACTGAGTCACTCAGATCACATGAGTACCCAAGCATGCTTGAAACTCATTCAAATGCAAGTGCTTCTATCTGTTGTCTTGATTGTTTCCCACTCATTCCTTTTGGTTTGGGGAACATGTCAAAATCCCATGCCCAGAGAACTTCAGGTAGAGCTCGCGGAAATGCTCAGTGGACAACCCAGGCAGGGTAAGGATCAGTATTTCCACACTACTCAGAGAATTTTTATTTTCAGGGATGGATTTTTAGCCCATTTCAAGTTGAAGAAAAGTGGTTTCGTGAAAATCGCAGAAAATTTTTTTTCAGAAACTCCGGGGTGCCTTGAGGTCGCGATGCACCACGCGACAGTTGTATTCGAAAACTGAGTCACTCAGATCACACGAGTACCCAAGCATGTTTGAAACTCATTCAAATGCAAGTGCTTCTATCTGTTGTCTTGATTGTTTCCCACGCATTCCTTTTGGTTTGGGTAAAATGTCAAAATCCCATGCCCAGAGAACTTCAGGTAGAGTTCGGGGAAATGCTCAGTGGACAACCCAGGCAGGGTAAGGATCAGCATTTACACACTACTCAGAGAATTTATATTTTCAGGGATGGATTTTTAGCCCAATTCAAGTTGAAGAAAAGTGGTTTCGTGAAAATCGCAGAAAATTTTTTTTCAGAAACTCCGGGGTGCCTGGAGGTCGCGGTGCACCACGCGACAGTTGTATTCCAAAACTGAGTCACTCAGATCACACGAGTACCCAAGCATGCTTGAAACTCATTCAAATGCAAGTGCTTCTATCTGTAGTCTTGATTGTTTCCCACTCATTCCTTTTGGTTTGGGGAACATGTCAAAATCCCATGCCCAGAGAACTTCAGGTAGAGTTCGGGGAAATGCTCAGTGGACACCCCAGGTAGGGTAAGGATCAGCATTTCCACACTACTCAGAGAATATTTATTTTCAGGGATGGATTTTTAGCCCAATTCAAGTTGATGAAAAGTGGTTTCGTGAAAATTGCAGAAAATTTTTTTTCAGAAACTCCGGGGTGCCTTGAGGTCGCGATGCACCACGCGACAGTTATATTCGAAAACTGAGTCACTCAGATCACACGAGTACCCAAGCATGTTTGAAACTCATTCAAATGCAAGTGCTTCTATCTGTTGTCTTGATTGTTTACCACTCATTCCTTTTGGTTTGGGGAACATGTCAAAATCCCATGCCCAGAGAACTTCAGGTAGAGCTCGCGGAAATGCTCAATGGACACCCCAGGTAGGGTAAGGATCAGCATTTCAACACTACTCAGAGAATATTTATTTTCAGGGATGGATTTTTAGCCCAATTCAAGTTGATGAAAAGTGGTTTCGTGAAAATCGCAGAAAATTTTTTTTCAGAAACTCCGGGGTGCCTGGAGGTCGCGATGCACCACGCGACAGTTGTATTCGAAAACTGAGTCACTCAGATCACACGAGTACCCAAGCATGTTTGAAACTCATTCAAATGCAAGTGCTTCTATCTGTTGTCTTGATTGTTTCCCACTCATTCCTTTTGGTTTGGGGAACATGTCAAAATCCCATGCCCAGAGAACTTCAGGTAGAGTTCGGGGAAATGCTCAGTGGACAACCCAGGCAGGGTAAGGATCAGCATTTACACACTACTCAGAGAATTTTTATTTTCAGGGATGGATTTTTAGCCCAATTCAAGTTGAAGAAAAGTGGTTTCGTGAAAATCGCAGAAAATTTTTTTTCAGAAACTCCGGGGTGCCTGGAGGTCGCGGTGCACCACGCGACAGTTGTATTCCAAAACTGAGTCACTCAGATCACACGAGTACCCAAGCATGTTTGAAACTCATTCAAATGCAAGTGCTTCTATCTGTTGTCTTGATTGTTTCCCACTCATTCCTTTTGGTTTGGGTAACATGTCAAAATCCCATGCCCAGAGAACTTCAAGTAGAGTTCGCAGAAATGCTCAGTGGACACCCCAGGTAGGGTAAGGATCAGCATTTCCACACTACTCAGAGAATATTTATTTTCAGGGATGGATTTTTAGCCCAATTCAAGTTGAAGAAAAGTGGTTTCGTGAAAATTGCAGAAAATTTTTTTTCAGAAACTCCGGGGTGCCTTGAGGTCGCGATGCACCACGCGACAGTTGTATTCCAAAACTGAGTCACTCAGATCACACGAGTACCCAAGCATGCTTGAAACTCATTCAAATGCAAGTGCTTCTATCTGTTGTCTTGATTGTTTCCCACTCATTCCTTTTGGTTTGGGGAACATGTCAAAATCCCATGCCCAGAGAACTTCAGGTAGAGCTCGCGGAAATGCTCAGTGGACAACCCAGGCAGGGTAAGGATCAGTATTTCCACACTACTCAGAGAATTTTTATTTTCAGGGATGGATTTTTAGCCCAATTCAAGTTGAAGAAAAGTGGTTTTGTGAAAATCGCAGAAAATTTTTTTTCAGAAACTCCGGGGAGCCTGGAGGTTGCGATGCACCACGCGACAGTTGTATTCGAAAACTGAGTCATTCAGATCACACGAGTACCCAAGCATGTTTGAAACTCATTCAAATGCAAGTGTTTCTATCTGTTGTCTTGATTGTTTCCCACTCATTCCTTTTGGTTTGGGTAAAATGTCAAAATCCCATGCCCAGAGAACTTCAGGTAGAGTTCGGGGAAATGCTCAGTGGACAACCCAGGCAGGGTAAGGATCAGCATTTACACACTACTCAGAGAATTTTTATTTTCAGGGATGGATTTTTAGCCCAATTCAAGTTGAAGAAAAGTGGTTTCGTGAAAATCGCAGAAAATTTTTTTTCAGAAACTCCGGGGTGCCTGGAGGTCGCGGTGCACCACGCGACAGTTGTATTCCAAAACTGAGTCACTCAGATCACACGAGTACCAAAGCATGTTTGAAACTCATTCAAATGCAAGTGCTTCTATCTGTTGTCTTGATTGTTTCCCACTCATTCCTTTTGGTTTGGGTAACATGTCAAAATCCCATGCCCAGAGAACTTCAAGTAGAGTTCGCAGAAATGCTCAGTGGACACCCCAGGTAGGGTAAGGATCAGCATTTCCACACTACTCAGAGAATATTTATTTTCAGGGATGGATTTTTAGCCCAATTCAAGTTGATGAAAAGTGGTTTCGTGAAAATTGCAGAAATTTTTTTTTCAGAAACTCTGGGGTGCCTTGAGGTCGCGATGCACCACGCGACAGTTGTATTCCAAAACTGAGTCACTCAGATCACACGAGTACCCAAGCATGCTTGAAACTCATTCAAATGCAAGTGCCTCTATCTCTTTTCTTGATTGTTTCCCACTCATTCCTTTTGGTTTGGGGAACATGTCAAAATCCCATGCCCAGAGAACTTCAGGTAGAGCTCGCGGAAATGCTCAGTGGACAACCCAGGCAGGGTAAGGATCAGCATTTCCACACTACTCAGAGAATTTTTATTTTCAGGGATGGATTTTTAGCCCAATTCAAGTTGAAGAAAAGTGGTTTCGTGAAAATCGCAGAAATTTTTTTTTCAGAAACTCCGGGGTGCCTGGAGGTCGCGGTGCACCACGCGACAGTTGTATTCCAAAACTGAGTCACTCAGATCACACGAATACCCAAGCATGCTTGAAACTCATTCAAATGCAAGTGCCTCTATCTGTTTTCTTGATTGTTTCCCACTCATTCCTTTTCGTTTGGGGAACATGTCAAAATCCCATGCCCAGAGAACTTCAGGTAGAGTTCGGGGAAATGCTCAGTGGACAACCCAGGCAGGGTAAGGATCAGCATTTACACACTACTCAGAGAATTTTTATTTTCAGGGATGGATTTTTAGCCCAATTCAAGTTGAAGAAAAGTGGTTTCGTGAAAATCGCAGAAATTTTTTTTTCAGAAACTCCGGGGTGCCTGGAGGTCGCGGTGCACCACGCGACAGTTGTATTCCAAAACTGAGTCACTCAGATCACACGAATACCCAAGCATGCTTGAAACTCATTCAAATGCAAGTGCTTCTATCTGTTGGCTTGATTGTTTCCCACTCATTCCTTTTGGTTTGGGGAACATGTCAAAATCCCATGCCCAGAGAACTTCAGGTAGAGCTCGCGGAAATGCTCAGTGGACAACCCAGGCAGGGTAAGGATCAGTATTTCCACACTACTCAGAGAATTTTTATTTTCAGTGATGGATTTTTAGACCAATTCAAGTTGAAGAAAAGTGGTTTCGTGAAAATCGCAGAAAATTTTTTTTCAGAAACTCCGGGATGCCTGGAGGTCGCGGTGCACCACGCGACAGTTGTATTCAAAAACTGAGTCACTCAGATCACACGAGTACCCAAACATGCTTGAAACTCATTCAAATGCAAGTGCCTCTATCTGTTTTCTTGATTGTTTCCCACTCTTTCCTTTTCGTTTGGGGAACATGTCAAAATCCCATGCCCAGAGAACTTCAGGTAGAGTTCGGGGAAATGCTCAGTGGACAACCCAGGCAGGGTAAGGATCAGCATTTACACACTACTCAGAGAATTTATATTTTCAGGGATGGATTTTTAGCCCAATTCAAGTTGATGAAAAGTGGTTTCGTGAAAATTGCAGAAAATTTTTTTTCAGAAACTCCGGGGTGCCTTGAGGTCGCGATGCACCACGCGACAGTTGTATTCCAAAACTGAGTCACTCAGATCACAAGAGTACCCAAGCATGCTTGAAACTCATTCAAATGCAAGTGCCTCTATCTTATTTCTTGATTGTTTCCCACTCATACCTTTTGGTTTGGGGAACATGTCAAAATCCCATGCCCAGAGAACTTCAGATAGAGTTCGGGGAAATGCTCAGTGGACAACCCAGACAGGGTAAGGATCAGTATTTCCACACTACTCAGAGAATTTTTATTTTCAGGGATGGATTTTTAGCCCAATTCAAGTTGAAGAAAAGTGGTTTCGTGAAAATCGCAGAATTTTTTTTTACAGAAACTCCGGGGTGCCTGGAGGTCGCGGTGCACCACGCGACAGTTGTATTCGAAAACTGAGTCACTCAGATCACACGAGTACCCAAGCATGCTTGAAACTCATTCAAATGCAAGTGCTTCAATCTGTTGTCTTGATTGTTTCCCACTCATTCCTTTTGGTTTGGGGAACATGTCAAAATCCCATGCCCAGAGAACTTCAGGTAGAGCTCGCGGAAATGCTCAATGGACACCCCAGGTAGGGTAAGGATCAGCATTTCCACACTACTCAGAGAATATTTATTTTCAGGGATGGATTTTTAGCCCAATTCAAGTTGATGAAAAGTGGTTTCGTGAAAATCGCAGAAAATTTTTTTTCAGAAACTCCGGAGTGCCTGGAGGTCGCGGTGCACCACGCGACAGTTGTATTCCAAAACTGAGTCACTCAGATCACACGAGTACCCAAGCATGCTTGAAACTCATTCAAATCCAAGTGCCTCTATCTCTTTTCTTGATTGTTTCCCACTCATTCCTTTTGGTTTGGGGAACATGTCAAAATCCCATGCCCAGAGAACTTCAGGTAGAGCTCGCGGAAATGCTCAGTGGACAACCCAGGCAGGGTAAGGATCAGTATTTCCACACTACTCAGAGAATTTTTATTTTCAGTGATGGATTTTTAGCCCAATTCAAGTTGAAGAAAAGTGGTTTCGTGAAAATCGCAGAAAATTTTTTTTCAGAAACTCCGGGATGCCTGGAGGTCGCGGTGCACCACGCGACAGTTGTATTCAAAAACTGAGTCACTCAGATCACACGAGTACCCAAACATGCTTGAAACTCATTCAAATGCAAGTGCCTCTATCTTATTTCTTGATTGTTTCCCACTCATACCTTTTGGTTTGGGGAACATGTCAAAATCCCATGCCCAGAGAACTTCAGATAGAGTTCGGGGAAATGCTCAGTGGACAACCCAGGCAGGGTAAGGATCAGTATTTCCACACTACTCAGAGAATTTTTATTTTCAGGGATGGATTTTTAGCCCAATTCAAGTTGAAGAAAAGTGGTTTCGTGAAAATCGCAGAAAATTTTTTTTCAGAAACTCCGTGGTGCCTGGAGGTCGCGGTGCACCACGCGACAGTTGTATTTGAAAACTGAGTCACTCAGATCACACGAGTACCCAAGCATGTTTGAAACTCATTCAAATGCAAGTGCTTCTATCTGTTGTCTTGATTGTTTCCCACTCATTCCTTTTGGTTTGAGTAACATGTCAAAATCCCATGCCCAGAGAACTTCAAGTAGAGTTCGCAGAAATGCTCAGTGGACACCCCAGGTAGGGTAAGGATCAGCATTTCCACACTACTCAGAGAATATTTATTTTCAGGGATGGATTTTTAGCCCAATTCAAGTTGATGAAAAGTGGTTTCGTGAAAATTGCAGAAATTTTTTTTTCAGAAACTCTGGGGTGCCTTGAGGTCGCGATGCACCACGCGACAGTTGTATTCCAAAACTGAGTCACTCAGATCACACGAGTACCCAAGCATGCTTGAAACTCATTCAAATGCAAGTGCCTCTATCTTTTTTCTTGATTGTTTCCCACTCATTCCTTTTGGTTTGGGGAACATGTCAAAATCCCATGCCCAGAGAACTTCAGGTAGAGCTCGCGGAAATGCTCAGTGGACAACCCAGGCAGGGTAAGGATCAGTATTTCCACACTACTCAGAGAATTTTTATTTTCAGTGATGGATTTTTAGCCCAATTCAAGTTGAAGAAAAGTGGTTTCGTGAAAATCGCAGAAAAATTTTTTTCAGAAACTCCGGGGTGCCTGGAGGTCGCGGTGCACCACGCGACAGTTGTATTCGAAAACTGAGTCATTCAGATCACACGAGTACCCAAGCATGTTTGAAACTCATTCAAATGCAAGTGCTTCTATCTGTTGTCTTGATTGTTTCCCACTCATTCCTTTTGGTTTGGGTAAAATGTCAAAATCCCATGCCCAGAGAACTTCAGGTAGAGTTCGGGGAAATGCTCAGTGGACACCCTAGGTAGGGTAAGGATCAGCATTTCCACACTACTCAGAGAATTTTTATTTTCAGGGATGGATTTTTAGCCCAATTCAAGTTGATGAAAAGTGGTTTCGTGAAAATCGCAGAAAATTTTTTTTCAGAAACTCCGGGGTGCCTGGAGGTCACGGTGCACCACGCGACAGTTGTATTCGAAAACTGAGTCACTCAGATCACACGAGTACCCAAACATGCTTGAAACTCATTCAAATGCAAGTGCCTCTATCTGTTTTCTTGATTGTTTGCCACTCATTCCTTTTCGTTTGGGGAACATGTCAAAATCCCATGCCCAGAGAACTTCAGGTAGAGTTCGGGGAAATGCTCAGTGGACAACCCAGGCAGGGTAAGGATCAGCATTTACACACTACTCAGAGAATTTTTATTTTCAGGGATGGATTTTTAGCCCAATTCAAGTTGAAGAAAAGTGGTTTCGTGAAAATCGGAGAAATTTTTTTTTCAGAAACTCCGGGGTGCCTGGAGGTCGCGGTGCACCACGCTACAGTTGTATTCCAAAACTGAGTCACTCAGATCACACGAATACCCAAGCATGCTTGAAACTCATTCAAATGCAAGTGCCTCTATCTGTTTTCTTGATTGTTTCCCACTCATTCCTTTTCGTTTGTGGAACATGTCAAAATCCCATGCCCAGAGAACTTCAGGTAGAGTTCGGGGAAATGCTCAGTGGACAACCCAGGCAGGGTAAGGATCAGCATTTACACACTACTCAGAGAATTTTTATTTTCAGGGATGGATTTTTAGCCCAATTCAAGTTGAAGAAAAGTGGTTTCGTGAAAATCGCAGAAATTTTTTTTTCAGAAACTCCGGGGTGCCTGGAGGTCGCGGTGCACCACGCGACAGTTGTATTCCAAAACTGAGTCACTCAGATCACACGAGTACCCAAACATGCTTGAAACTCATTCAAATGCAAGTGCCTCTATCTGTTTTCTTGATTGTTTCCCACTCATTCCTTTTCGTTTGGGGAACATGTCAAAATCCCATGACCAGAGAACTTCAGGTAGAGTTCGGGGAAATGCTCAGTGGACAACCCAGGCAGGGTAAGGATCAGCATTTACACACTACTCAGAGAATTTATATTTTCAGGGATGGATTTTTAGCCCAATTCAAGTTGATGAAAAGTGGTTTCGTGAAAATTGCAGAAAATTTTTTTTCAGAAACTCCGGGGTGCCTTGAGGTCGCGATGCACCACGCGACAGTTGTATTCCAAAACTGAGTCACTCAGATCACAAGAGTACCCAAGCATGCTTGAAACTCATTCAAATGCAAGTGCCTCTATCTTATTTCTTGATTGTTTCCCACTCATACCTTTTGGTTTGGGGAACATGTCAAAATCCCATGCCCAGAGAACTTCAGATAGAGTTCGGGGAAATGCTCAGTGGACAACCCAGACAGGGTAAGGATCAGTATTTCCACACTACTCAGAGAATTTTTATTTTCAGGGATGGATTTTTAGCCCAATTCAAGTTGAAGAAAAGTGGTTTCGTGAAAATCGCAGAAAATTTTTTTTCAGAAACTCCGTGGTGCCTGGAGGTCGCGGTGCACCACGCGACAGTTGTATTCGAAAACTGAGTCACTCAGATCACACGAGTACCCAAGCATGTTTGAAACTCATTCAAATGCAAGTGCTTCTATCTGTTGTCTTGATTGTTTCCCACTCATTCCTTTTGGTTTGGGTAACATGTCAAAATCCCATGCCCAGAGAACTTCAAATAGAGTTCGCGGAAATGCTCAGTGGACACCCCAGGTAGGGTAACGATCAGAATTTCGACAATACTCAGAGAATTTTTATTTTCAGGGATGGATTTTTAGCCCAATTCAAGTTTAAGAAAAGTGGTTTTGTGAAAATAGCAGAAAATTTTATTTCAGAAACTCCGGGGTGCCTGGAGGTCGCGGTGCACCACGCGACAGTTGTATTCCAAAACTGAGTCACTCAGATCCCACGAGTACCCAAGCATGCTTGAAACTCATTCAAATGCAAGTGCTTCTATCTGTTGTCTTGATTGTTTCCCACTCATTCCTTTTGGTTTGGGGGACATGTCAAAATCCCATTTCCAGAGAACTTCAAGTAGAGTTTGCGGAAATGCTCAGTGGACACCCCAGGTAGAGTAAGGATCAGCATTTCCACACTACTCAGAGAATTTTTATTTTCAGGGATGGATTTTTAGCCCAATTGAAGTTGAAGAAAAGTGGTTTCGTGAAAATCGCAGAAAATTTTTTTTCAGAAACTCCGGGGTGCCTTAAGGTCGCGGTGCACCACGCGACAGTTGTATTCGAAAACTGAGTCACTCAGATCACACGAGTACCCAAGCATGTTTGAAACTCATTCAAATGCAAGTGCTTCTATCTGTTGTCTTGATTGTTTCCCACTCATTCCTTTTGGTTTGGGGAACATGTCAAAATCCCATGCCCAGAGAACTTCAGGTAGAGTTCGGGGAAATGCTCAGTGGACAACCCAGGCAGGGTAAGGATCAGCATTTACACACTACTCAGAGAATTTTTATTTTCAGGGATGGATTTTTAGCCCAATTCAAGTTGAAGAAAAGTGGTTTCGTGAAAATCGCAGAAAATTTTTTTTCAGAAACTCCGGGGTGCCTGGAGGTCGCGGTGCACCACGCGACAGTTGTATTCCAAAACTGAGTCACTCAGATCACACGAGTACCCAAGCATGCTTGAAACTCATTCAAATGCAAGTGCTTCTATCTGTTGTTTTGATTGTTTCCCACTCATTCCTTTTGGTTTGGGTAACATGTCAAAATCCCATGCCCAGAGAACTTCAAATAGAGTTCGCGGAAATGCTCAGTGGACACCCCAGGTAGGGTAAGGATCAGAATTTCCACAATACTCAGAGAATTTTTATTTTCAGGGATGGATTTTTAGCCCAATTCAAGTTTAAGAAAAGTGGTTTTGTGAAAATCGCAGAAAATTTTATTTCAGAAACTCCGGGGTGCCTGGAGGTCGCGGTGCACCACGCGACAGTTGTATTCCAAAACTGAGTCACTCAGATCCCACGAGTACCCAAGCATGCTTGAAACTCATTCAAATGCAAGTGCTTCTATCTGTTGTCTTGATTGTTTCCCACTCATTCCTTTTGGTTTGGGGGACATGTCAAAATCCCATTTCCAGAGAACTTCAAGTAGAGTTTGCGGAAATGCTCAGTGGACACCCCAGGTAGAGTAAGGATCAGCATTTCCACACTACTCAGAGAATTTTTATTTTCAGGGATGGATTTTTAGCCCAATTGAAGTTGAAGAAAAGTGGTTTCGTGAAAATCGCAGAAAATTTTTTTTCAGAAACTCCGGGGTGCCTTAAGTTCGCGGTGCACCACGCGACAGTTGTATTCGAAAACTGAGTCACTCAGATCACACGAGTACCCAAGCATGTTTGAAACTCATTCAAATGCAAGTGCCTCTATCTCTTTTCTTGATTGTTTCCCACTCATTCCTTTTGGTTTGGGGAACATGTCAAAATCCCATGCCCAGAGAACTTCAGGTAGAGCTCGGGGAAATGCTCAGTGGACAACCCAGGCAGGGTAAGGATCAGTATTTCCACACTACTCAGAGAATTTTTATTTTCAGTGATGGATTTTTAGCTCAATTCAAGTTGAAGAAAAGTGGTTTCGTGAAAATCGGAGAAAATTTTTTTTCAGAAACTCCGGGGTGCCTTGAGGTCGCGATGCACCACGCGACAGTTGTATTCCAAAACTGAGTCACTGAGATCACACGAGTACCCAAGCATGCTTGAAACTCATTCAAATGCAAGTGCCTCTATCTCTTTTCTTGATTGTTTCCCACTCATTCCTTTTGGTTTGGGGAACATGTCAAAATCCCATGCCCAGAGAACTTCAGGTAGAGCTCGCGGAAATGCTCAGTGGACAACCCAGGCAGGGTAAGGATCAGTATTTCCACACTACTCAGAGAATTTTTATTTTCAGGGATGGATTTTTAGCCCAATTGAAGTTGAAGAAAAGTGGTTTCGTGAATATCGCAGAAAATTTTTTTTCAGAAACTCCGGGGTGCCTTAAGGTCGCGGTGCACCACGCGACAGTTGTATTCGAAAACTGAGTCACTCAGATCACACGAGTACCCAAGCATGTTTGAAACTCATTCAAATGCAAGTGCTTCTATCTGTTGTCTTGATTGTTTCCCACTCATTCCTTTTGGTTTGGGGAACATGTCAAAATCCCATGCCCAGAGAACTTCAGGTAGAGCTCGCGGAAATGCTCAGTGGACAACCCAGGCAGGGTAAGGATCAGTATTTCCACACTACTCAGAGAATTTTTATTTTCAGTGATGGATTTTTAGCCCAATTCAAGTTGAAGAAAAGTGGTTTCGTGATAATCGCAGAAAATTTTTTTTCAGAAACTCCGGGATGCCTGGAGGTCGCGGTGCACCACGCGACAGTTGTATTCAAAAACTGAGTCACTCAGATCACACGAGTACCCAAACATGCTTGAAACTCATTCAAATGCCAGTGCCTCTATCTGTTTTCTTGATTGTTTCCCACTCATTCCTTTTCGTTTGGGGAACATGTCAAAGTCCCATGCCCAGAGAACTTCAGGTAGAGTTCGGGGAAATGCTCAGTGGACAACCCAGGCAGGGTAAGGATCAGCATTTACACACTACTCAGAGAATTTATATTTTCAGGGATGGATTTTTAGCCCAATTCAAGTTGATGAAAAGTGGTTTCGTGAAAATTGCAGAAAATTTTTTTTCAGAAACTCCGGGGTGCCTTGAGGTCGCAATGCACCACGCGACAGTTGTATTCCAAAACTGAGTCACTCAGATCACAAGAGTACCCAAGCATGCTTGAAACTCATTCAAATGCAAGTGCCTCTATCTTATTTCTTGATTGTTTCCCACTCATACCTTTTGGTTTGGGGAACATGTCAAAATCCCATGCCCAGAGAACTTCAGATAGAGTTCGGGGAAATGCTCAGTGGACAACCCAGGCAGGGTAAGGATCAGTATTTCCACACTACTCAGAGAATTTTTATTTTCAGGGATGGATTTTTAGCCCAATTCAAGTTGAAGAAAAGTGGTTTCGTGAAAATCGCAGAAAATTTTTTTTCAGAAACTCCGTGGTGCCTGGAGGTCGCGGTGCACCACGCAACAGTTGTATTCGAAAACTGAGTCACTCAGATCACACGAGTACCCAAGCATGTTTGAAACTCATTCAAATGCAAGTGCTTCTATCTGTTGTCTTGATTGTTTCCCACTCATTCCTTTTGGTTTGGGTAACATGTCAAAATCCCATGCCCAGAGAACTTCAAATAGAGTTCGCGGAAATGCTCAGTGGACACCCCAGGTAGGGTAAGGATCAGAATTTCCACAATACTCAGAGAATTTTTATTTTCAGGGATGGATTTTTAGCCCAATTCAAGTTTAAGAAAAGTGGTTTTGTGAAAATCGCAGAAAATTTTATTTCAGAAACTCCGGGGTGCCTGGAGGTCGCGGTGCACCACGCGACAGTTGTATTCCAAAACTGAGTCACTCAGATCCCACGAGTACCCAAGCATGCTTGAAACTCATTCAAATGCAAGTGCCTCTATCTGTTTTCTTGATTGTTTCCCACTCTTTCCTTTTCGTTTGGGGAACATGTCAAAATCCCATGTTCAGAGAACTTCAGGTAGAGTTCGGGGAAATGCTCAGTGGACAACCCAGGCAGGGTAAGGATCAGCATTTACACACTACTCAGAGAATTTATATTTTCAGGGATGGATTTTTAGCCCAATTCAAGTTGATGAAAAGTGGTTTCGTGAAAATTGCAGAAAATTTTTTTTCAGAAACTCCGGGGTGCCTTGAGGTCGCGATGCACCACGCGACAGTTGTATTCCAAAACTGAGTCACTCAGATCACAAGAGTACCCAAGCATGCTTGAAACTCATTCAAATGCAAGTGCCTCTATCTTATTTCTTGATTGTTTCCCACTCATACCTTTTGGTTTGGGGAACATGTCAAAATCCCATGCCCAGAGAACTTCAGATAGAGTTCGGGGAAATGCTCAGTGGACAACCCAGACAGGGTAAGGATCAGTATTTCCACACTACTCAGAGAATTTTTATTTTCAGGGATGGATTTTTAGCCCAATTCAAGTTGAAGAAAAGTGGTTTCGTGAAAATCGCAGAATTTTTTTTTACAGAAACTCCGGGGTGCCTGGAGGTCGCGGTGCACCACGCGACAGTTATATTCGAAAACTGAGTCACTCAGATCACACGAGTACCCAAGCATGCTTGAAACTCATTCAAATGCAAGTGCCTCTATCTGTTGTCTTGATTGTTTCCCACTCATTCCTTTTGGTTTGGGGAACATGTCAAAATCCCATGCCCAGAGAACTTCAGGTAGAGCTCGCGGAAATGCTCAATGGACACCCCAGGTAGGGTAAGGATCAGCATTTCCACACTACTCAGAGAATATTTATTTTCAGGGATGGATTTTTAGCCCAATTCAAGTTGATGAAAAGTGGTTTCGTGAAAATCGCAGAAAATTTTTTTTCAGAAACTCCGGAGTGCCTGGAGGTCGCGGTGCACCACGCGACAGTTGTATTCCAAAACTGAGTCACTCAGATCACACGAGTACCCAAGCATGCTTGAAACTCATTCAAATGCAAGTGCCTCTATCTCTTTTCTTGATTGTTTCCCACTCATTCCTTTTGGTTTGGGGAACATGTCAAAATCCCATGCCCAGAGAACTTCAGGTAGAGCTCGCGGAAATGCTCAGTGGACAACCCAGGCAGGGTAAGGATCAGTATTTCCACACTACTCAGAGAATTTTTATTTTCAGTGATGGATTTTTAGCCCAATTCAAGTTGAAGAAAAGTGGTTTCGTGAAAATCGCAGAAAATTTTTTTTCAGAAACTCCGGGATGCCTGGAGGTCGCGGTGCACCACGCGACAGTTGTATTCAAAAACTGAGTCACTCAGATCACACGAGTACCCAAACATGCTTGAAACTCATTCAAATGCAAGTGCCTCTATCTGTTTTCTTGATTGTTTCCCACTCATTCCTTTTCGTTTGGGGAACATGTCAAAATCCCATGCCCAGAGAACTTCAGGTAGAGTTCGGGGAAATGCTCAGTGGACAACCCAGGCAGGGTAAGGATCAGCATTTACACACTACTCAGAGAATTTATATTTTCAGGGATGGATTTTTAGCCCAATTCAAGTTGATGAAAAGTGGTTTCGTGAAAATTGCAGAAATTTTTTTTTCAGAAACTCCGGGGTGCCTTGAGGTCGCGATGCACCACGCGACAATTGTATTCCAAAACTGAGTCACTCAGATCACAAGAGTACCCAAGCATGCTTGAAACTCATTCAAATGCAAGTGCCTCTATCTTATTTCTTGATTGTTTCCCACTCATACCTTTTGGTTTGGGGAACATGTCAAAATCCCATGCCCAGAGAACTTCAGATAGAGTTCGGGGAAATGCTCAGTGGACAACCCAGGCAGGGTAAGGATCAGTATTTCCACACTACTCAGAGAATTTTTATTTTCAGGGATGGATTTTTAGCCCAATTCAAGTTGAAGAAAAGTGGTTTCGTGAAAATCGCAGAAAATTTTTTTTCAGAAACTCCGTGGTGCCTGGAGGTCGCGGTGCACCACGCGACAGTTGTATTTGAAAACTGAGTCACTCAGATCACACGAGTACCCAAGCATGTTTGAAACTCATTCAAATGCAAGTGCTTCTATCTGTTGTCTTGATTGTTTCCCACTCATTCCTTTTGGTTTGAGTAACATGTCAAAATCCCATGCCCAGAGAACTTCAAGTAGAGTTCGCAGAAATGCTCAGTGGACACCCCAGGTAGGGTAAGGATCAGCATTTCCACACTACTCAGAGAATATTTATTTTCAGGGATGGATTTTTAGCCCAATTCAAGTTGATGAAAAGTGGTTTCGTGAAAATTGCAGAAATTTTTTTTTCAGAAACTCTGGGGTGCCTTGAGGTCGCGATGCACCACGCGACAGTTGTATTCCAAAACTGAGTCACTCAGATCACACGAATACCCAAGCATGCTTGAAACTCATTCAAATGCAAGTGCCTCTATCTGTTTTCTTGATTGTTTCCCACTCATTCCTTTTCGTTTGGGGAACATGTCAAAATCCCATGCCCAGAGAACTTCAGGTAGAGTTCGGGGAAATGCTCAGTGGACAACCCAGGCAGGGTAAGGATCAGCATTTACACACTACTCAGAGAATTTTTATTTTCAGGGATGGATTTTTAGCCCAATTCAAGTTGAAGAAAAGTGGTTTCGTGAAAATCGCAGAAATTTTTTTTTCAGAAACTCCGGGGTGCCTGGAGGTCGCGGTGCACCACGCGACAGTTGTATTCCAAAACTGAGTCACTCAGATCACACGAGTACCCAAGCATGTTTGAAACTCATTCAAATGCAAGTGCTTCTATCTGTTGTCTTGATTGTTTCCCACTCATTCCTTTTGGTTTGGGTAACATGTCAAAATCCCATGCCCAGAGAACTTCAAGTAGAGTTCGCAGAAATGCTCAGTGGACACCCCAGGTAGGGTAAGGATCAGCATTTCCACACTACTCAGAGAATATTTATTTTCAGGGATGGATTTTTAGCCCAATTCAAGTTGATGAAAAGTGGTTTCGTGAAAATTGCAGAAATTTTTTTTTCAGAAACTCTGGGGTGCCTTGAGGTCGCGATGCACCACGCGACAGTTGTATACCAAAACTGAGTCACTCAGATCACACGAGTACCCAAGCATGCTTGAAACTCATTCAAATGCAAGTGCCTCTATCTCTTTTCTTGATTGTTTCCCACTCATTCCTTTTGGTTTGGGGAACATGTCAAAATCCCATGCCCAGAGAACTTCAGGTAGAGCTCGGGGAAATGCTCAGTGGACAACCCAGGCAGGGTAAGGATCAGTATTTCCACACTACTCAGAGAATTTTTATTTTCAGTGATGGATTTTTAGCTCAATTCAAGTTGAAGAAAAGTGGTTTCGTGAAAATCGGAGAACATTTTTTTTCAGAAACTCCGGGGTGCCTTGAGGTCGCGATGCACCACGCGACAGTTGTATTCCAAAACTGAGTCACTGAGATCACACGAGTACCCAAGCATGCTTGAAACTCATTCAAATGCAAGTGCCTCTATCTCTTTTCTTGATTGTTTCCCACTCATTCCTTTTGGTTTGGGGAACATGTCAAAATCCCATGCCCAGAGAACTTCAGGTAGAGCTCGCGGAAATGCTCAGTGGACAACCCAGGCAGGGTAAGGATCAGTATTTCCACACTACTCAGAGAATTTTTATTTTCAGGGATGGATTTTTAGCCCAATTGAAGTTGAAGAAAAGTGGTTTCGTGAATATCGCAGAAAATTTTTTTTCAGAAACTCCGGGGTGCCTTAAGGTCGCGGTGCACCACGCGACAGTTGTATTCGAAAACTGAGTCACTCAGATCACACGAGTACCCAAGCATGTTTGAAACTCATTCAAATGCAAGTGCTTCTATCTGTTGTCTTGATTGTTTCCCACTCATTCCTTTTGGTTTGGGGAACATGTCAAAATCCCATGCCCAGAGAACTTCAGGTAGAGCTCGCGGAAATGCTCAGTGGACAACCCAGGCAGGGTAAGGATCAGTATTTCCACACTACTCAGAGAATTTTTATTTTCAGTGATGGATTTTTAGCCCAATTCAAGTTGAAGAAAAGTGGTTTCGTGAAAATCGCAGAAAATTTTTTTTCAGAAACTCCGGGATGCCTGGAGGTCGCGGTGCACCACGCGACAGTTGTATTCAAAAACTGAGTCACTCAGATCACACGAGTACCCAAACATGCTTGAAACTCATTCAAATGCCAGTGCCTCTATCTGTTTTCTTGATTGTTTCCCATTCATTCCTTTTCGTTTGGGGAACATGTCAAAATCCCATGCCCAGAGAACTTCAGGTAGAGTTCGGGGAAATGCTCAGTGGACAACCCAGGCAGGGTAAGGATCAGCATTTACACACTACTCAGAGAATTTATATTTTCAGTGATGGATTTTTAGCCCAATTCAAGTTGATGAAAAGTGGTTTCGTGAAAATTGCAGAAAATTTTTTTTCAGAAACTCCGGGGTGCCTTGAGGTCGCAATGCACCACGCGACAGTTGTATTCCAAAACTGAGTCACTCAGATCACAAGAGTACCCAAGCATGCTTGAAACTCATTCAAATGCAAGTGCCTCTATCTTATTTCTTGATTGTTTCCCACTCATACCTTTTGGTTTGGGGAACATGTCAAAATCCCATGCCCAGAGAACTTCAGATAGAGTTCGGGGAAATGCTCAGTGGACAACCCAGGCAGGGTAAGGATCAGTATTTCCACACTACTCAGAGAATTTTTATTTTCAGGGATGGATTTTTAGCCCAATTCAAGTTGAAGAAAAGTGGTTTCGTGAAAATCGCAGAAAATTTTTTTTCAGAAACTCCGTGGTGCCTGGAGGTCGCGGTGCACCACGCGACAGTTGTATTCGAAAACTGAGTCACTCAGATCACACGAGTACCCAAGCATGTTTGAAACTCATTCAAATGCAAGTGCTTCTATCTGTTGTCTTGATTGTTTCCCACTCATTCCTTTTGGTTTGGGTAACATGTCAAAATCCCATGCCCAGAGAACTTCAAATAGAGTTCGCGGAAATGCTCAGTGGACACCCCAGGTAGAGTAAGGATCAGCATTTCCACACTACTCAGAGAATTTTTATTTTCAGGGATGGATTTTTAGCCCAATTGAAGTTGAAGAAAAGTGGTTTCGTGAAAATCGCAGAAAATTGTTTTTCAGAAACTCCGGGGTGCCTGGAGGTCGCGGTGCACCACGCGACAGTTGTATTCGAAAACTGAGTCACTCAGATCACACGAGTACCCAAGCATGTTTGAAACTCATTCAAATGCAAGTGCTTCTATCTGTTGTCTTGATTGTTTCCCACTCATTCCTTTTGGTTTGGGTAACATGTCAAAATCCCATGCCCAGAGAACTTCAAGTAGAGTTCGCAGAAATGCTCAGTGGACACCCCAGGTAGGGTAAGGATCAGCATTTCCACACTACTCAGAGAATATTTATTTTCAGGGATGGATTTTTAGCCCAATTCAAGTTGATGAAAAGTGGTTTCGTGAAAATTGCAGAAATTTTTTTTTCAGAAACTCTGGGGTGCCTTGAGGTCGCGATGCACCACGCGACAGTTGTATACCAAAACTGAGTCACTCAGATCACACGAGTACCCAAGCATGCTTGAAACTCATTCAAATGCAAGTGCCTCTATCTCTTTTCTTGATTGTTTCCCACTCATTCCTTTTGGTTTGGGGAACATGTCAAAATCCCATGCCCAGAGAACTTCAGGTAGAGCTCGGGGAAATGCTCAGTGGACAACCCAGGCACGGTAAGGATCAGTATTTCCACACTACTCAGAGAATTTTTATTTTCAGTGATGGATTTTTAGCTCAATTCAAGTTGAAGAAAAGTGGTTTCGTGAAAATCGGAGAAAATTTTTTTTCAGAAACTCCGGGGTGCCTTGAGGTCGCGATGCACCACGCGACAGTTGTATTCCAAAACTGAGTCACTGAGATCACACGAGTACCCAAGCATGCTTGAAACTCATTCAAATGCAAGTGCCTCTATCTCTTTTCTTGATTGTTTCCCACTCATTCCTTTTGGTTTGGGGAACATGTCAAAATCCCATGCCCAGAGAACTTCAGGTAGAGCTCGCGGAAATGCTCAGTGGACACCCCAGGTAGGGTAAGGATCAGCATTTCCACACTACTCAGAGAATATTTATTTTCAGGGATGGATTTTTAGCCCAATTCAAGTTGATGAAAAGTGGTTTCGTGAAAATTTCAGAAAATTTTTTTTCAGAAACTCCGGGGTGCCTTGAGGTCGCGATGCACCACGCGACAGTTATATTCGAAAACTGAGTCACTCAGATCACACGAGTACCCAAGCATGTTTGAAACTCATTCAAATGCAAGTGCTTCTATCTGTTGTCTTGATTGTTTACCACTCATTCCTTTTGGTTTGGGGAACATGTCAAAATCCCATGCCCAGAGAACTTCAGGTAGAGCTCGGGGAAATGCTCAGTGGACAACCCAGGCACGGTAAGGATCAGTATTTCCACACTACTCAGAGAATTTTTATTTTCAGTGATGGATTTTTAGCTCAATTCAAGTTGAAGAAAAGTGGTTTCGTGAAAATCGCAGAAATATTTTTTTCAGAAACTCCGGGGTGCCTGGAGGTGGAGGTGCACAACGCGACAGTTGTATTCCAAAACTGAGTCACTCAGATCACATGAGTACCCAAGCATGCTTGAAACTCATTCAAATGCAAGTGCTTCTATCTGTTGTCTTGATTGTTTCCCACTCATTCCTTTTGGTTTGGGGAACATGTCAAAATCCCATGCCCAGAGAACTTCAGGTAGAGCTCGCGGAAATGCTCAGTGGACAACCCAGGCAGGGTAAGGATCAGTATTTCCACACTACTCAGAGAATTTTTATTTTCAGGGATGGATTTTTAGCCCATTTCAAGTTGAAGAAAAGTGGTTTCGTGAAAATCGCAGAAAATTTTTTTTCAGAAACTCCGGGGTGCCTTGAGGTCGCGATGCACCACGCGACAGTTGTATTCAAAAACTGAGTCACTCAGATCACACGAGTACCCAAGCATGTTTGAAACTCATTCAAATGCAAGTGCTTCTATCTGTTGTCTTGATTGTTTCCCACGCATTCCTTTTGGTTTGGGTAAAATGTCAAAATCCCATGCCCAGAGAACTTCAGGTAGAGTTCGGGGAAATGCTCAGTGGACAACCCAGGCAGGGTAAGGATCAGCATTTACACACTACTCAGAGAATTTATATTTTCAGGGATGGATTTTTAGCCCAATTCAAGTTGATGAAAAGTGGTTTCGTGAAAATTGCAGAAAATTTTTTTTCAGAAACTCCGGGGTGCCTTGAGGTCGCGATGCACCACGCGACAGTTGTATTCCAAAACTGAGTCACTCAGATCACAAGAGTACCCAAGCATGCTTGAAACTCATTCAAATGCAAGTGCCTCTATCTTATTTCTTGATTGTTTCCCACTCATACCTTTTGGTTTGGGGAACATGTCAAAATCCCATGCCCAGAGAACTTCAGATAGAGTTCGGGGAAATGCTCAGTGGACAACCCAGGCAGGGTAAGGATCAGTATTTCCACACTACTCAGAGAATTTTTATTTTCAGGGATGGATTTTTAGCCCAATTCAAGTTGAAGAAAAGTGGTTTCGTGAAAATCGCAGAAAATTTTTTTTCAGAAACTCCGTGGTGCCTGGAGGTCGCGGTGCACCACGCGACAGTTGTATTCGAAAACTGAGTCACTCAGATCACACGAGTACCCAAGCATGTTTGAAACTCATTCAAATGCAAGTGCTTCTATCTGTTGTCTTGATTGTTTCCCACTCATTCCTTTTGGTTTGGGTAACATGTCAAAATCCCATGCCCAGAGAACTTCAAATAGAGTTCGCGGAAATGCTCAGTGGACACCCCAGGTAGAGTAAGGATCAGCATTTCCACACTACTCAGAGAATTTTTATTTTCAGGGATGGATTTTTAGCCCAATTGAAGTTGAAGAAAAGTGGTTTCGTGAAAATCGCAGAAAATTGTTTTTCAGAAACTCCGGGGTGCCTGGAGGTCGCGGTGCACCACGCGACAGTTGTATTCGAAAACTGAGTCACTCAGATCACACGAGTACCCAAGCATGTTTGAAACTCATTCAAATGCAAGTGCTTCTATCTGTTGTCTTGATTGTTTCCCACTCATTCCTTTTGGTTTGGGTAACATGTCAAAATCCCATGCCCAGAGAACTTCAAGTAGAGTTCGCAGAAATGCTCAGTGGACACCCCAGGTAGGGTAAGGATCAGCATTTCCACACTACTCAGAGAATATTTATTTTCAGGGATGGATTTTTAGCCCAATTCAAGTTGATGAAAAGTGGTTTCGTGAAAATTGCAGAAATTTTTTTTTCAGAAACTCTGGGGTGCCTTGAGGTCGCGATGCACCACGCGACAGTTGTATACCAAAACTGAGTCACTCAGATCACACGAGTACCCAAGCATGCTTGAAACTCATTCAAATGCAAGTGCCTCTATCTCTTTTCTTGATTGTTTCCCACTCATTCCTTTTGGTTTGGGGAACATGTCAAAATCCCATGCCCAGAGAACTTCAGGTAGAGCTCGGGGAAATGCTCAGTGGACAACCCAGGCACGGTAAGGATCAGTATTTCCACACTACTCAGAGAATTTTTATTTTCAGTGATGGATTTTTAGCTCAATTCAAGTTGAAGAAAAGTGGTTTCGTGAAAATCGGAGAAAATTTTTTTTCAGAAACTCCGGGGTGCCTTGAGGTCGCGATGCACCACGCGACAGTTGTATTCCAAAACTGAGTCACTGAGATCACACGAGTACCCAAGCATGCTTGAAACTCATTCAAATGCAAGTGCCTCTATCTCTTTTCTTGATTGTTTCCCACTCATTCCTTTTGGTTTGGGGAACATGTCAAAATCCCATGCCCAGAGAACTTCAGGTAGAGCTCGCGGAAATGCTCAGTGGACACCCCAGGTAGGGTAAGGATCAGCATTTCCACACTACTCAGAGAATATTTATTTTCAGGGATGGATTTTTAGCCCAATTCAAGTTGATGAAAAGTGGTTTCGTGAAAATTTCAGAAAATTTTTTTTCAGAAACTCCGGGGTGCCTTGAGGTCGCGATGCACCACGCGACAGTTATATTCGAAAACTGAGTCACTCAGATCACACGAGTACCCAAGCATGTTTGAAACTCATTCAAATGCAAGTGCTTCTATCTGTTGTCTTGATTGTTTACCACTCATTCCTTTTGGTTTGGGGAACATGTCAAAATCCCATGCCCAGAGAACTTCAGGTAGAGCTCGGGGAAATGCTCAGTGGACAACCCAGGCACGGTAAGGATCAGTATTTCCACACTACTCAGAGAATTTTTATTTTCAGTGATGGATTTTTAGCTCAATTCAAGTTGAAGAAAAGTGGTTTCGTGAAAATCGCAGAAATATTTTTTTCAGAAACTCCGGGGTGCCTGGAGGTGGAGGTGCACAACGCGACAGTTGTATTCCAAAACTGAGTCACTCAGATCACATGAGTACCCAAGCATGCTTGAAACTCATTCAAATGCAAGTGCTTCTATCTGTTGTCTTGATTGTTTCCCACTCATTCCTTTTGGTTTGGGGAACATGTCAAAATCCCATGCCCAGAGAACTTCAGGTAGAGCTCGCGGAAATGCTCAGTGGACAACCCAGGCAGGGTAAGGATCAGTATTTCCACACTACTCAGAGAATTTTTATTTTCAGGGATGGATTTTTAGCCCATTTCAAGTTGAAGAAAAGTGGTTTCGTGAAAATCGCAGAAAATTTTTTTTCAGAAACTCCGGGGTGCCTTGAGGTCGCGATGCACCACGCGACAGTTGTATTCAAAAACTGAGTCACTCAGATCACACGAGTACCCAAGCATGTTTGAAACTCATTCAAATGCAAGTGCTTCTATCTGTTGTCTTGATTGTTTCCCACGCATTCCTTTTGGTTTGGGTAAAATGTCAAAATCCCATGCCCAGAGAACTTCAGGTAGAGTTCGGGGAAATGCTCAGTGGACAACCCAGGCAGGGTAAGGATCAGCATTTACACACTACTCAGAGAATTTATATTTTCAGGGATGGATTTTTAGCCCAATTCAAGTTGATGAAAAGTGGTTTCGTGAAAATTGCAGAAAATTTTTTTTCAGAAACTCCGGGGTGCCTTGAGGTCGCGATGCACCACGCGACAGTTGTATTCCAAAACTGAGTCACTCAGATCACAAGAGTACCCAAGCATGCTTGAAACTCATTCAAATGCAAGTGCCTCTATCTTATTTCTTGATTGTTTCCCACTCATTCCTTTTGGTTTGAGGAACATGTCAAAATCCCATGCCCAGAGAACTTCAGGTAGAGCTCGCGGAAATGCTCAATGGACATCCCAGGTAGGGTAAGGATCAGCATTTCCACACTACTCAGAGAATATTTATTTTCAGGGATGGATTTTTAGCCCAATTCAAGTTGATGAAAAGTGGTTTCGTGAAAATCGCAGAAAATTTTTTTTCAGAAACTCCGGGGTGCCTGGAGGTCGCGGTGCACCACGCGACAGTTGTATTCGAAAACTGAGTCACTCAGATCACACGAGTACCCAAACATGCTTGAAACTCATTCAAATGCAAGTGCCTCTATCTGTTTTCTTGATTGTTTCCCACCCATTCCTTTTCGTTTGGGGAACATGTCAAAATCCCATGCCCAGAGAACTTCAGGTAGAGTTCGGGGAAATGCTCAGTGGACAACCCAGGCAGGGTAAGGATCAGCATTTACACACTACTCAGAAAATTTTTATTTTCAGGGATGGATTTTTAGCCCAATTCAAGTTGAAGAAAAGTGGTTTCGTGAAAATCGCAGAAAATTTTTTTTCAGAAACTCCGGGGTGCCTGGAGGTCGCGGTGCACCACGCGACAGTTGTATTCCAAAACTGAGTCACTCAGATCACACGAGTACCCAAGCATGCTTGAAACTCATTCAAATGCAAGTGCTTCTATCTGTTGTCTTGATTGTTTCCCACTCATTCCTTTTGGTTTGGGGAACATGTCAAAATCCCATGCCCAGAGAACTTTAGGTAGAGCTCGCGAAAATGCTCAGTGGACAACCCAGGCAGGGTAAGGATCAGTATTTCCACACTACACTTGAGAATTTTTATTTTCAGGGATGGATTTTTAGCCCAATTCAAGTTGAAGAAAAGTGGTTTCGTGAAAATCGCAGAAAATTTTTTTTCAGAAACTCCGGGGTGCCTGGTGGTCGCGGTGCACCACGCGACAGTTGTATTCGAAAACTGAGTCATTCAGATCACACGAGTACCCAATCATGTTTGAAACTCATTCAAATGCAAGTGCTTCTATCTGTTGTCTTGATTGTTTCCCACTCATTCCTTTTGGTTTGGGTAAAATGTCAAAATCCCATGCCCAGAGAACTTCAGGTAGAGTTCAGGGAAATGCTCAGTGGACACCCCAGGTAGGGTAAGGATCAGCATTTCCACACTACTCAGAGAATATTTATTTTCAGGGATGGATTTTTAGCCCAATTCAAGTTGATGAAAAGTGGTTTCGTGAAAATTGCAGAAAATTTTTTTTCAGAAACTCCGGGGTGCCTTGAGGTCGCGATGCACCACGCGACAGTTGTATTCGAAAACTGAGTCACTCAGATCACACGAGTACCCAAGCATGTTTGAAACTCATTCAAATGCAAGTGCCTCTATCTGTTTTCTTGATTGTTTCCCACTCATTCCTTTTCGTTTGGGGAACATGTCAAAATCCCATGCCCAGAGAACTTCAGGTAGAGTTCGGGGAAATGCTCAGTGGACAACCCAGGCAGGGTAAGGATCAGCATTTCCACACTACTCAGAGAATTTATATTTTCAGGGATGGATTTTTAGCCCAATTCAAGTTGAAGAAAAGTGGTTACGTGAAAATTGCAGAAAATTTTTTTTCAGAAACTCCGGGGTGCCTTGAGGTCGCGATGCACCACGCGACAGTTGTATTCCAAAACTGAGTCACTCAGATCACAAGAGTACCCAAGCATGCTTGAAACTCATTCAAATGCAAGTGCCTCTATCTGTTGTCTTGATTGTTTACCACTCATTCCTTTTGGTTTGGGGAACATGTCAAAATCCCATGCCCAGAGAACTTCAGGTAGAGCTCGCGGAAATGCTCAATGGACACCCCAGGTAGGGTAAGGATCAGCATTTCAACACTACTCAGAGAATATTTATTTTCAGGGATGGATTTTTAGCCCAATTCAAGTTGATGAAAAGTGGTTTCGTGAAAATCGCAGAAATTTTTTTTTCAGAAACTCCGGGGTGCCTGGAGGTCGCGGTGCACCACGCGACAGTTGTATTCGAAAACTGAGTCACTCAGATCACACGAGTACCCAAACATGCTTGAAACTCATTCAAATGCAAGTGCCTCTATCTGTTTTCTTGATTGTTTCCCACTCATTCCTTTTCGTTTGGGGAACATGTCAAAATCCCATGCCCAGAGAACTTCAGGTAGAGTTCGGGGAAATGCTCAGTGGACAACCCAGGCAGGGTAAGGATCAGCATTTACACACTACTCAGAGAATTTTTATTTTCAGGGATGGATTTTTAGCCCAATTCAAGTTGAAGAAAAGTGGTTTCGTGAAAATCGCAGAAATTTTTTTTTCAGAAACTCCGGGGTGCCTGGAGGTCGCGGTGCACCACGCGACAGTTGTATTCCAAAACTGAGTCACTCAGATCACACGAATACCCAAGCATGCTTGAAACTCATTCAAATGCAAGTGCTTCTATCTGTTGTCTTGATTGTTTCCCACTCATTCCTTTTGGTTTGGGGAACATGTCAAAATCCCATGCCCAGAGAACTTCAGGTAGAGCTCGCGGAAATGCTCAGTGGACAACCCAGGCAGGGTAAGGATCAGTATTTCCACACTACTCAGAGAATTTTTATTTTCAGGGATGGATTTTTAGCCCATTTCAAGTTGAAGAAAAGTGGTTTCGTGAAAATCGCAGAAAATTTTTTTTCAGAAACTCCGGGGTGCCTTGAGGTCGCGATGCACCACGCGACAGTTGTATTCGAAAACTGAGTCACTCAGAACACAAGAGTACCCAAGCATGCTTGAAACTCATTCAAATGCAAGTGCCTCTATCTTATTTCTTGATTGTTTCCCACTCATTCCTTTTGGTTTGAGGAACATGTCAAAATCCCATGCCCAGAGAACTTCAGGTAGAGCTCGCGGAAATGCTCAATGGACATCCCAGGTAGGGTAAGGATCAGCATTTCCACACTACTCAGAGAATTTTTATTTTCAGGGATGGATTTTTAGCCCAATTCAAGTTGAAGAAAAGTGGTTTCGTAAAAATCGCAGAAAATTTTTTTTCAGAAACTCCGGGGTGCCTGGAGGTCGCGGTGCACCACGCGACAGTTGTATTCCAAAACTGAGTCACTCAGATCACACGAGTACCCAAGCATGCTTGAAACTCATTCAAATGCAAGTGCTTCTATCTGTTGTCTTGATTGTTTCCCACTCATTCCTTTTGGTTTGGGGAACATGTCAAAATCCCATGCCCAGAGAACTTCAGGTAGAGCTCGCGGAAATGCTCAGTGGACAACCCAGGCAGGGTAAGGATCAGTATTTCCACACTACTCAAAGAATTTTTATTTTCAGGGATGGATTTTTAGCCCAATTCAAGTTGAAGAAAAGTGGTTTCGTGAAAATCGCAGAAATATTTTTTTCAGAAACTACGGGGTGCCTGGAGGTGGAGGTGCACAACGCGACAGTTGTATTCCAAAACTGAGTCACTCAGATCACATGAGTACCCAAGCATGCTTGAAACTCATTCAAATGCAAGTGCTTCTATCTGTTGTCTTGATTGTTTCCCACTCATTCCTTTTGGTTTGGGGAACATGTCAAAATCCCATGCCCAGAGAACTTCAGGTAGAGCACGCGGAAATGCTCAGTGGACAACCCAGGCAGGGTAAGGATCAGTATTTCCACACTACTCAGAGAATTTTTATTTTCAGGGATGGATTTTTAGCCCATTTCAAGTTGAAGAAAAGTGGTTTCGTGAAAATCGCAGAAAATTTTTTTTCAGAAACTCCGGGGTGCCTTGAGGTCGCGATGCACCACGCGACAGTTGTATTCGAAAACTGAGTCACTCAGATCACACGAGTACCCAAGCATGTTTGAAACTCATTCAAATGCAAGTGCTTCTGTCTGTTGTCTTGATTGTTTCCCACGCATTCCTTTTGGTTTGGGTAAAATGTCAAAATCCCATGCCCAGAGAACTTCAGGTAGAGTTCGGGGAAATGCTCAGTGGACAACCCAGGCAGGGTAAGGATCAGCATTTACACACTACTCAGAGAATTTATATTTTCAGGGATGGATTTTTAGCCCAATTCAAGTTGATGAAAAGTGGTTTCGTGAAAATTGCAGAAAATTTTTTTTCAGAAACTCCGGGGTGCCTTGAGGTCGCGATGCACCACGCGACAGTTGTATTCCAAAACTGAGTCACTCAGATCACAAGAGTACCCAAGCATGCTTGAAACTCATTCAAATGCAAGTGCCTCTATCTTATTTCTTGATTGTTTCCCACTCATTCCTTTTGGTTTGAGGAACATGTCAAAATCCCATGCCCAGAGAACTTCAGGTAGAGCTCGCGGAAATGCTCAATGGACATCCCAGGTAGGGTAAGGATCAGCATTTCCACACTACTCAGAGAATTTTTATTTTCAGGGATGGATTTTTAGCCCAATTCAAGTTGAAGAAAAGTGGTTTCGTGAAAATCGCAGAAAATTTTTTTTCAGAAACTCCGGGGTGCCTGGAGGTCGCGGTGCACCACGCGACAGTTGTATTCCAAAACTGAGTCACTCAGATCACACGAGTACCCAAGCATGCTTGAAACTCATTCAAATGCAAGTGCTTCTATCTGTTGTCTTGATTGTTTCCCACTCATTCCTTTTGGTTTGGGGAACATGTCAAAATCCCATGCCCAGAGAACTTCAGGTAGAGCTCGCGGAAATGCTCAGTGGACAACCCAGGCAGGGTAAGGATCAGTATTTCCACACTACTCAAAGAATTTTTATTTTCAGTGAAAGATTTTTAGCCCAATTCAAGTTGAAGAAAAGTGGTTTCGTGAAAATCGCAGAAAATTTTTTTTCAGAAACTGCGGTATGCCTGGAGGTCGCGGTGCACCACGCGACAGTTGTATTCGAAAACTGAGTCACTCAGATCACACGAGTACCCAAACATGCTTGAAACTCATTCAAATGCAAGTGCCTCTATCTGTTTTCTTGATTGTTTCCCACTCATTCCTTTTCGTTTGGGGAACATGTCAAAATCCCATGCCCAGAGAACTTCAGGTAGAGTTCGGGGAAATGCTCAGTGGACAACTCAGGCAGGGTAAGGATCAGCATTTACACACTACTCAGAGAATTTTTATTTTCAGGGATGGATTTTTAGCCCAATTCAAGTTGAAGAAAAGTGGTTTCGTGAAAATCGCAGAAATATTTTTTTCAGAAACTCCGGGGTGCCTGGAGGTGGAGGTGCACAACGCGACAGTTGTATTCCAAAACTGAGTCACTCAGATCACATGAGTACCCAAGCATGCTTGAAACTCATTCAAATGCAAGTGCTTCTATCTGTTGTCTTGATTGTTTCCCACTCATTCCTTTTGGTTTGGGGAACATGTCAAAATCCCATGCCCAGAGAACTTCAGGTAGAGCTCGCGGAAATGCTCAGTGGACAACCCAGGCAGGGTAAGGATCAGTATTTCCACACTACTCAGAGAATTTTTATTTTCAGGGATGGATTTTTAGCCCATTTCAAGTTGAAGAAAAGTGGTTTCGTGAAAATCGCAGAAAATTTTTTTTCAGAAACTCCGGGGTGCCTTGAGGTCGCGATGCACCACGCGACAGTTGTATTCGAAAACTGAGTCACTCAGATCACACGAGTACCCTAGCATGTTTGAAACTCATTCAAATGCAAGTGCTTCTATCTGTTGTCTTGATTGTTTCCCACGCATTCCTTTTGGTTTGGGTAAAATGTCAAAATCCCATGCCCAGAGAACTTCAGGTAGAGTTCGGGGAAATGCTCAGTGGACAACCCAGGCAGGGTAAGGATCAGCATTTACACACTACTCAGAGAATTTATATTTTCAGGGATGGATTTTTAGCCCAATTCAAGTTGATGAAAAGTGGTTTCGTGAAAATTGCAGAAAATTTTTTTTCAGAATCTCCGGGGTGCCTTGAGGTCGCGATGCACCACGCGACAGTTGTATTCCAAAACTGAGTCACTCAGATCACAAGAGTACCCAAGCATGCTTGAAACTCATTCAAATGCAAGTGCCTCTATCTTATTTCTTGATTGTTTCCCACTCATTCCTTTTGGTTTGAGGAACATGTCAAAATCCCATGCCCAGAGAACTTCAGGTAGAGCTCGCGGAAATGCTCAATGGACATCCCAGGTAGGGTAAGGATCAGCATTTCCACACTACTCAGAGAATATTTATTTTCAGGGATGGATTTTTAGCCCAATTCAAGTTGATGAAAAGTGGTTTCGTGAAAATCGCAGAAAATTTTTTTTCAGAAACTCCGGGGTGCCTGGAGGTCGCGGTGCACCACGCGACAGTTGTATTCGAAAACTGAGTTACTCAGATCACACGAGTACCCAAACATGCTTGAAACTCATTCAAATGCAAGTGCCTCTATCTGTTTTCTTGATTGTTTCCCACTCATTCCTTTTCGTTTGGGGAACATGTCAAAATCCCATGCCCAGAGAACTTCAGGTAGAGTTCGGGGAAATGCTCAGTGGACAACCCAGGCAGGGTAAGGATCAGCATTTACACACTACTCAGAGAATTTTTAATTTCAGGGATGGATTTTTAGCCCAATTCAAGTTGAAGAAAAGTGGTTTCGTGAAAATCGCAGAAAATTTTTTTTCAGAAACTCCGGGGTGCCTGGAGGTCGCGGTACACCACGCGACAGTTGTATTCCAAAACTGAGTCACTCAGATCACACGAGTACCCAAGCATGCTTGAAACTCATTCAAATGCAAGTGCTTCTATCTGTTGTCTTGATTGTTTCCCACTCATTCCTTTTGGTTTGGGGAACATGTCAAAATCCCATGCCCAGAGAACTTCAGGTAGAGCTCGCGAAAATGCTCAGTGGACAACCCAGGCAGGGTAAGGATCAGTATTTCCACACTACTCAAAGAATTTTTATTTTCAGTTTAAGATTTTTAGCCCAATTCAAGTTGAAGAAAAGTGGTTTCGTGAAAATCGCAGAAAATTTTTTTTCAGAAACTCCGGGATGCCTGGAGGTCGCGGTGCACCACGCGACAGTTGTATACGAAAACTGAGTCACTCAGATCACACGAGTACCCAAACATGCTTGAAACTCATTCAAATGCAAGTGCCTCTATCTGTTTTCTTGATTGTTTCCCACTCATTCCTTTTCGTTTGGGGAACATGTCAAAATCCCATGCCCAGAGAACTTCAGGTAGAGTTCGGGGAAATGCTCAGTGGACAACCCAGGCAGGGTAAAGATCAGCATTTCCACACTACTCAGAGAATTTATATTTTCAGGGATGGATTTTTAGCCCAATTCAAGTTGAAGAAAAGTGGTTTCGTGAAAATTGCAGAAAATTTTTTTTCAGAAACTCCGGGGTGCCTTGAGGTCGCGATGCACCACGCGACAGTTGTATTCCAAAACTGAGTCACTCAGATCACACGAGTACCCAAGCATGCTTGAAACTCATTCAAATGCAAGTGCTTCTATCTGTTGTCTTGATTGTTTCCCACTCATTCCTTTTGGTTTGGGGAACATGTCAAAATCCCATGCCCAGAGAACTTCAGGTAGAGCTCGCGGAAATGCTCAGTGGACAACCCAGGCAGGGTAAGGATCAGTATTTTCACACTACTCAGAGAATTTTTATTTTCAGGGATGGATTTTTAGCCCAATTCAAGTTGAAGAAAAGTGGTTTTGTGAAAATCGCAGAAAATTTTTTTTCAGAAACTCCGGGGTGCCTGGAGGTCGCGATGCACCACGCGACAGTTGTATTCGAAAACTGAGTCATTCAGATCACACGAGTACCCAAACATGCTTGAAACTCATTCAAATGCAAGTGCCTCTATCTGTTTTCTTGATTGTTTCCCACTCATTCCTTTTCGTTTGGGGAACATGTCAAAATCCCATGCCCAGAGAACTTCAGGTAGAGTTCGGGGAAATGCTCAGTGGACAACTCAGGCAGGGTAAGGATCAGCATTTACACACTACTCAGAGAATTTTTATTTTCAGGGATGGATTTTTAGACCAATTCAAGTTGAAGAAAAGTGGTTTCGTGAAAATCGCAGAAATATTTTTTTCAGAAACTCCGGGGTGCCTGGAGGTGGAGGTGCACAACGCGACAGTTGTATTCCAAAACTGAGTCACTCAGATCACATGAGTACCCAAGCATGCTTGAAACTCATTCAAATGCAAGTGCTTCTATCTGTTGTCTTGATTGTTTCCCACTCATTCCTTTTGGTTTGGGGAACATGTCAAAATCCCATGCCCAGAGAACTTCAGGTAGAGCTCGCGGAAATGCTCAGTGGACAACCCAGGCAGGGTAAGGATCAGTATTTCCACACTACTCAGAGAATTTTTATTTTCAGGGATGGATTTTTAGCCCATTTCAAGTTGAAGAAAAGTGGTTTCGTGAAAATCGCAGAAAATTTTTTTTCAGAAACTCCGGGGTGCCTTGAGGTCGCGATGCACCACGCGACAGTTGTATTCGAAAACTGAGTCACTCAGATCACACGAGTACCCAAGCATGTTTGAAACTCATTCAAATGCAAGTGCTTCTATCTGTTGTCTTGATTGTTTCCCACGCATTCCTTTTGGTTTGGGTAAAATGTCAAAATCCCATGAGCAGAGAACTTCAGGTAGAGTTCAGGGAAATGCTCAGTGGACACCCCAGGTAGGGTAAGGATCAGCATTTCCACACTACTCAGAGAATATTTATTTTCAGGGATGGATTTTTAGCCCAATTCAAGTTGATGAAAAGTGGTTTCGTGAAAATTGCAGAAAATTTTTTTTCAGAAACTCCGGGGTGCCTTGAGGTCGCGATGCACCACGCGACAGTTGTATTCGAAAACTGAGTCACTCAGATCACACGAGTACCCAAGCATGTTTGAAACTCATTCAAATGCAAGTGCCTCTATCTGTTTTCTTGATTGTTTCCCACTCATTCCTTTTGGTTTGGGGAACATGTCAAAATCCCATGCCCAGAGAACTTCAGGTAGAGTTCGGGGAAATGCTCAGTGGACAACCCAGGCAGGGTAAGGATCAGCATTTCCACACTACTCAGAGAATTTTTATTTTCAGGGATGGATTTTTAGCCCAATTCAAGTTGAAGAAAAGTGGTTTCGTGAAAATCGCAGAAGTTTTTTTTTCAGAAACTCCGGGGTGCCTGGAGGTCGCGGTGCACCACGCGACAGTTGTATTCCAAAACTGAGTCACTCAGATCACACGAGTACCCAAGCATGCTTGAAACTCATTCAAATGCAAGTGCTTCTATCTGTTGTCTTGATTGTTTCCCACTCATTCCTTTTGGTTTGGGGAACATGTCAAAATCCCATGCCCAGAGAACTTCAGGTAGAGCTCGCGGAAATGCTCAGTGGACATCCCAGGCAGGGTAAGGATCAGTATTTCCACACTACTCAAAGAATTTTTATTTTCAGTGAAAGATATTTAGCCCAATTCAAGTTGAAGAAAAGTGGTTTCGTGAAAATCGCAGAAAATTTTTTTTCAGAAACTCCGGGATGCCTGGAGGTCGCGGTGCACCACGCGACAGTTGTATTCGAAAACTGAGTCACTCAGATCACACGAGTACCCAAACATGCTTGAATCTCATTCAAATGCAAGTGCCTCTATCTGTTTTCTTGATTGTTTCCCACTCATTCCTTTTCGTTTGGGGAACATGTCAAAATCCCATGCCCAGAGAACTTCAGGTAGAGTTCGGGGAAATGCTCAGTGGACAACTCAGGCAGGGTAAGGATCAGCATTTACACACTACTCAGAGAATTTTTATTTTCAGGGATGGATTTTTAGCCCATTTCAAGTTGAAGAAAAGTGGTTTCGTGAAAATCGCAGAAAATTTTTTTTCAGAAACTCCGGGGTGCCTTGAGGTCGCGATGCACCACGCGACAGTTGTATTCGAAAACTGAGTCACTCAGATCACACGAGTACCCAAACATGCTTGAAACTCATTCAAATGCAAGTGCCTCTATCTGTTTTCTTGATTGTTTCCCACTCATTCCTTTTCGTTTGGGGAACATGTCAAAATCCCATGCCCAGAGAACTTCAGGTAGAGTTCGGGGAAATGCTCAGTGGACAACCCAGGCAGGGTAAGGATCAGCATTTACACACTACTCAGAGAATTTTTATTTTCAGGGATGGATTTTTAGCCCAATTCAAGTTGAAGAAAAGTGGTTTCGTGAAAATCGCAGAAAATTTTTTTTCAGAAACTCCGGGGTGCCTTGAGGTCGCGATGCACCACGCGACAGTTGTATTCGAAAACTGAGTCACTCAGATCACAAGAGTACCCAAGCATGCTTGAAACTCATTCAAATGCAAGTGCCTCTATCTTATTTCTTGATTGTTTCCCACTCATTCCTTTTGGTTTGAGGAACATGTCAAAATCCCATGCCCAGAGAACTTCAGGTAGAGCTCGCGGAAATGCTCAATGGACATCCCAGGTAGGGTAAGGATCAGCATTTCCACACTACTCAGAGAATATTTATTTTCAGGGATGGATTTTTAGCCCAATTCAAGTTGATGAAAAGTGGTTTCGTGAAAATCGCAGAAAATTTTTTTTCAGAAACTCCGGGGTGCCTGGAGGTCGCGGTGCACCACGCGACAGTTGTATTCGAAAACTGAGTCACTCAGATCACACGAGTACCCAAACATGCTTGAAACTCATTCAAATGCAAGTGCCTCTATCTGTTTTCTTGATTGTTTCCCACTCATTCCTTTTCGTTTGGGGAACATGTCAAAATCCCATGCCCAGAGAACTTCAGGTAGAGTTCGGGGAAATGCTCAGTGGACAACCCAGGCAGGGTAAGGATCAGCATTTCCACACTACTCAGAGAATTTATATTTTCAGGGATGGATTTTTAGCCCAATTCAAGTTGAAGAAAAGTGGTTTCGTGAAAATTGCAGAAAATTTTTTTTCAGAAACTCCGGGGTGCCTTGAGGTCGCGATGCACCACGTGACAGTTGTATTCCAAAACTGAGTCACTCAGATCACACGAGTACCCAAGCATGCTTGAAACTCATTCAAATGCAAGTGCTTCTATCTGTTGTCTTGATTGTTTCCCACTCATTCCTTTTGGTTTGGGGAACATGTCAAAATCCCATGCCCAGAGAACTTCAGGTAGAGCTCGCGGAAATGCTCAGTGGTCAACCCAGGCAGGGTAAGGATCAGTATTTCCACACTACTCAGAGAATTTTTATTTTCAGGGATGGATTTTTAGCCCAATTCAAGTTGAAGAAAAGTGGTTTTGTGAAAATCGCAGAAAATTTTTTTTCAGAAACTCCGGGATGCCTGGAGGTCGCGGTGCACCACGCGACAGTTGTATTCGAAAACTGAGTCATTCAGATCACACGAGTACCCAAGCATGTTTGAAACTCATTCAAATGCAAGTGCTTCTATCTGTTGTCTTGATTGTTTCCCACTCATTCCTTTTGGTTTGGGTAAAATGTCAAAATCCCATGCCCAGAGAACTTCAGGTAGAGTTCGGGGAAATGCTCAGTGGACAACCCAGGCAGGGTAAGGATCAGCATTTCCACACTACTCAGAGAATTTTTATTTTCAGGGATGGATTTTTAGCCCAATTCAAGTTGAAGAAAAGTGGTTTCGTGAAAATCGCAGAAATTTTTTTTTCAGAAACTCCGGGGTGCCTGGAGGTCGCGGTGCACCACGCGACAGTTGTATTCCAAAACTGAGTCACTCAGATCACACGAGTACCCAAGCATGCTTGAAACTCATTCAAATGCAAGTGTTTCTATCTGTTGTATTGATTGTTTCCCACTCATTCCTTTTGGTTTGGGGAACATGTCAAAATCCCATGCCCAGAGAACTTCAGGTAGAGCTCGCGGAAATGCTCAATGGACACCCCAGGTAGGGTAAGGATCAGCATTTCAACACTACTCAGAGAATATTTATTTTCAGGGATGGATTTTTAGCCCAATTCAAGTTGATGAAAAGTGGTTTCGTGAAAATCGCAGAAAATTTTTTTTCAGAAACTCCGGGGTGCCTGGAGGTCGCGGTGCACCACACGACAGTTGTATTCGAAAACTGAGTCACTCAGATCACACGAGTACCCAAACATGCTTGAAACTCATTCAAATGCAAGTGCCTCTATCTGTTTTCTTGATTGTTTCCCACTCATTCCTTTTCGTTTGGGGAACATGTCAAAATCCCATGCCCAGAGAACTTCAGGTAGAGTTCGGGGAAATGCTCAGTGGACAACCCAGGCAGGGTAAGGATCAGCATTTACACACTACTCAGAGAATTTTTATTTTCAGGGATGGATTTTTAGCCCAATTCAAGTTGAAGAAAAGTGGTTTCGTGAAAATCGCAGAAAATTTTTTTTCAGAAACTCCGGGGTGCCTGGAGGTCGCGGTGCACCACGAGACAGTTGTATTTGAAAACTGAGTCACTCAGATCACACGAGTACCCAAGCATGTTTGAAACTCATTCAAATGCAAGTGCTTCTATCTGTTGTCTTGATTGTTTCCCACGCATTCCTTTTGGTTTGGGGAACATGTCAAAATCCCATGCCCAGAGAACTTCAGGTACAGATGCAGCCATTCAAAGTGCGCGTCACAGACACGTACCGCAGGTGACGTCGCTCAGTATGACGCAAGATGACGCGTGGCACCGCAGTACGTGATTGGTTGACCGACAGGGGCACTCGTGGTCCGTTGGTCTGTCGTAGAAAGACTTACAGTAAAAACGTCTTTGCTGTGCCCGTTGTAGATATTGAATTTTACCACTGAAGGGAAATCTTAGTAGCTGAGCATAAAAAGAATAGGAGCATACTGTAACGCGTGTGAAGGCCATAAACGATATTAATTTTGGAACATAAACATACAGTATATACTGTAGCTGGTCTTGGTACTTTAAAGAAAAAAATACACACCAGTATTCCATTTCTCCCTAAACATTTTAAGCTTTGAAGTCTTTAACTAACATGATACCGGAGTCAACAAGCATACTTTTAGAATTTGATTAAAAGGGAATACAATATGGAATCGCGTATCTAAAGAATTTAATAACGGTATTCGTGTGCTGCGACAGGGCTGTGTAGGGCTTTTTCGCCTGCCTGTTCATGCGAGCTGTCTTCTAGCCGACTGGTCTAGGTGCGTGACTAGCAACTGGGAGGTTGTGTGATCGAATCCAGCTGGTGCCGGACTTTTCTTTTAACAAACATTTCTTCGAAAAAATAGAATAGCGATATTATGGACAATAAATTGACTTTTATATTTCAAAATATCGCAACATGAACGATATTTGCGATATTTTGAACATATCTTCCCTTCTGACAGCGGTTCCTCCTTCTATTGTGTGTGTGTGTGCAACAGAGTAAATTTTTATAGAGAAATGGAGGCTGGACAGTATGCGTTACAATATAAACATTTATATTGATTTAAATCGTGTTCTGATTTAAATCGCAAACGCGTGTTTAATTATGTGTTTTTTAATCATAATCAGGCTAATGCATTTCTACATTTTCTGTATGAACCAGCTTAGAGGTTCATACAGAAAGACAGCTTGTGTTTAAATTGAGTGTAAGGTAATTTATGCTTCTAAAGTCATGGTCAGCATTTATTATTGTACTGTGCTGTAAACTTTTTCTGTGCCTAGTCACATTATTTTATAGCGTTTTTATTGCGTTATTAAATCCGGTGGCGCTGTGTGTTACAGTAGTTTCCTGACTCCCATGTCACATGGTCTGTGATTGAATCCCATAGAACTATGACTTTATTTTTTAACAAACATTTCTTTGAAAAAATGAAACGTTTCCCTTGGTCAGAGATTAAATAAAACCTCACTCGCACCAAACAAATTTATATTTCTAAATATCACAAAATACGTTCATTGTCTTCCAATCGAGTCGAGTTGACATTGGAAGCCTGCCACACCCGGACTGTTAAACCAACGCATTAGCACGTCAAAGCCCATCGAGGGTATTGAGCCAGTATTGGCTTTAGTATTCCCCCCTCTCCCCTCAATTCAATTCAATTCAAGGTGTTTTATTTGCATGACAGATGGGTACAAGCAGTGTTGGGTATGTATATTGTAACGCTTACGGCAGACAGGCACTGTGTAAGAGCCGGCGCACCAGAGCAGCGCACCGAGGGAGCGTCTGCATTTCTAACTTAGTTTTTAAAATTAGTCAAGCAATATGAAGCATCTCCTTTTACTTAGTGCCTGAGCATAAAAAGAATAGGAGCATACTGCAACGCGTGTGAAGTCCATAAACGATATTAATTTTGGAACTTAAACATACAGTATATGGCTGGTCTCGGTACTTTAAAGAAAACATACACACCAGTATTCCATTTCTCCTAAACATTTTAAGCATCGAAGTCTTTAACTAACGCGATACCGGAGTCAACAAGCATACTTTTAGAATTTGATTAAAAGGGAATATAATATGGAATCGCGTATCTCAAGAAATTAATAACGATATAATTATATTCATGTTGCAAAAGAACTGCAACGGACATAAAAACTCCCTTGCTTTTAACAGAGCGTTCCATAATTTCTAACTACGAAAATGCCAGGTGAAAGGATTTGTAAACATATTTTGTTAAAGCAAGTCAGAACCCATTCAGAGCCTACATTACATTTTAGCGTTTCATTCTGAGCAGAAGACCCTCACACCTGAAGAAGGGGGAGGTGTTTTTCGCTGGAAATCTCGCCTGCTTCTACTTTACAACCGGAGTGCTGGCTGTGACGAATTAAACCGGTATTACAGGTTACAATCACAGACCATGTGACATGGGAGTCAGGAAACTAACACAGCACCACCAGATTTGATAACGCTATGAAAACGCTATAAAATAATGTGACTAGGCACAGAACAAGTTTACAGCACAGTACAAAAATGCTGACCATGACTTTAGAAGCATAAATTGCCTTACGCTCAATTTAAACACAAGCTGTCTTTAGCCCTCTAAGGTGGTTCATACAGAAATGTAGAGATCCAGGCTCAGAACACACAGCTTCATTAGCGAATACATATGCAGGACAACTAGAGAAGACGTTTTACAGAGGATGGATTTTTAGAAACATCCCATCAGTGACATCACTGAAGTCAACTCCTAGGTACTGTAACTGTCGTGTGGATAGTTTCACAAGAATCAGACAAAGGTTTAAGCATCGCTTGTTCTAGATAAAACTGCAAAAAAAAACAACAACCCATAATGTACTTCTTTGCGGCTCTGTTTGCCCAAATCATATATTCACAACGTGAAATCTAGAAAATAATATTACGTAACCAAAATCCGCAATATGGAAACAGAACCTGTGTAATTGTTGATAGATGATGTACTCGTAACATTTTTTCAAGACGAACTACAACATTTAAAAAATGACTTGTATGTACTTGATATCTCTAATCAATCCACGGGTCCCAGCACGAAACGAAAGTAAAACGCATACCGTTTCGCGCTTCTTATTAGTTGCTCAAAAGTAATTTGACCGTATGAAATGCATAATATAAACCTAGAAACATATACGTGAGTAGTACTTAAGCACTGTAGTATCGGTGTTAAGACATACCTCTCAAATACTGTAAATCAAGTTAAAAATATCTCAAGATTCTGGTCATAATGAAACCATGTTTCGTGTATGTTTTCTTTAAAGTACCGAGACCAGCCATATACTGTATGTTTATGTTCCAAAATTAATATCGTTTATGGCCTTCACACGCGTTGCAGTATGCTCCTATTGTTTTTATGCTCAGCTACTAAGATTTCCCTTCAGTGGTAAAATTAGATATGAATATTCAATACTTAAACGGGCACAGTTAAGACATTAAATATACATATACATACTGTATACAGTACAGTTTGCATACGGTAATATGTTTATGTCCCTAAATCAATCTCTTTTATGAGCATGTGAAAGGCATGGTGAATCACTGTACTTTGCATGATTGGAAAAAAATGCGTGATTGCGAAATGCTGTGGCGTTACTTTTACAAAGACGGTCAATGAAAAAAAGAATGTGGACCAGGGCAATACTTTGAGTTTACAGCTTGTCCAAGGTCATTTATTATTAATACTATTATTAATATCTTCGTTAAAGACTTTGATGGCTACAGCTCAAACATGAGAGGTTGAGCTTTATTAGCTCCACCTTGCGGAAATTCCGGATACTATTATTTTGCTAGCGGTATTTACCGGTAACTCGCGGTATTTACCGGTAGCTTGCGGTAGACTGCGTACAGCGTACCGGAAAATAATGCGGTATCGCCCGCGCATTTTGAATGGCTGCATCTGTAGAGCTCGCGGAAATGCTCAATGGACACCCCAGGTAGGGTAAGGATCAGCATTTCCACACTACTCAGAGAATATTTATTTTCAGGGATGGATTTTTAGCCCAATTCAAGTTGATGAAAAGTGGTTTCGTGAAAATCGCAGAAAATTTTTTTTCAGAAACTCCGGGGTGCCTGGAGGTCGCGGTGCACCACGCGACAGTTGTATTCCAAAACTGAGTCACTCAGATAACACGAGTACCCAAGCATGCTTGAAACTCATTCAAATGCAAGTGCCTCTATCTCTTTTCTTGAATGTTTCCCACTCATTCCTTTTGGTTTGGGGAACATGTCAAAATCCCAAGCCCAGAGAACTTCAGGTAGAGCTCGCGGAAATGCTCTGTGGACAACCCAGGCAGGGTAAGGATCAGTATTTCCACACTACTCAGAGAATTTTTATTTTCAGTGATGGATTTTTAGCCCAATTCAAGTTGAAGAAAAGTGGTTTCGTGAAAATCGCAGAAAATTTTTTTTCAGAAACTCCGGGATGCATGGAGGTCGCGGTGCACCACGCGACAGTTGTATTCGAAAACTGAGTCATTCAGATCACACGAGTACCCAAGCATGTTTGAAACTCATTCAAATGCAAGTGCCTCTATCTGTTTTCTTGATTGTTTCCCACTCATTCCTTTTCGTTTGGGGAACATGTCAAAATCCCATGCCCAGAGAACTTCAGGTAGAGTTCGGGGAAATGCTCAGTGGACAACCCAGGCAGGGTAAGGATCAGCATTTACACACTACTCAGAGAATTTTTATTTTCAGGGATGGATTTTTAGCCCAATTCAAGTTGAAGAAAAGTGGTTTCGTGAAAATCGCAGAAAATTTTTTTTCAGAAACTCCGGGGTGCCTGGAGGTCGCGGTGCACCACGCGACAGTTGTATTCCAAAACTGAGTCACTCAGATCACACGAGTACCCAAGCATGCTTGAAACTCATTCAAATGCAAGTGCTTCTATCTGTTGTCTTGATTGTTTCCCACTCATTCCTTTTGGTTTCGGGAACATGTCAAAATCCCATGCCCAGAGAACTTCAGATAGAGCTCGCGGAAATGCTCAGTGGACAACCCAGGCAGGGTAAGGATCAGTATTTCCACACTACTCAGAGAATTTTTATTTTCAGGGATGGATTTTTAGCCCATTTCAAGTTGAAGAAAAGTGGTTTCGTGAAAATCGCAGAAAATTTTTTTTCAGAAACTCCGGGGTGCCTTGAGGTCGCGATGCACCACGCGACAGTTGTATTCGAAAACTGAGTCACTCAGATCACACGAGTACCCAAGCATGTTTGAAACTCATTCAAATGCAAGTGCTTCTATCTGTTGTCTTGATTGTTTCCCACGCATTCCTTTTGGTTTGGGGAACATGTCAAAATCCCATGCCCAGAGAACTTCAGGTAGAGCTCGCGGAAATGCTCAATGGACACCCCAGGTAGGGTAAGGATCAGCATTTCCACACAACTCAGAGAATATTTATTTTCAGGGATGGATTTTTAGCCCAATTCAAGTTGATGAAAAGTGGTTTCGTGAAAATCGCAGAAAATTTTTTTTCAGAAACTCCGGGGTGCCTGGAGGTCGCGGTGCACCACGCGACAGTTGTATTCCAAAACTGAGTCACTCAGATAACACAAGTACCCAAGCATGCTTGAAACTCATTCAAATGCAAGTGCCTCTATCTCTTTTCTTGATTGTTTCCCACTCATTCCTTTTGGTTTGGGGAACATGTCAAAATCCCAAGCCCAGAGAACTTCAGGTAGAGCTCGCGGAAATGCTCTGTGGACAACCCAGGCAGGGTAAGGATCAGTATTTCCACACTACTCAGAGAATTTTTATTTTCAGTGATGGATTTTTAGCCCAATTCAAGTTGAAGAAAAGTGGTTTCGTGAAAATCGCAGAAAATTTTTTTTCAGAAACTCCGGGATGCATGGAGGTCGCGGTGCACCACGCGACAGTTGTATTCGAAAACTGAGTCACTCAGATCACACGAGTACCCAAACATGCTTGAAACTCATTCAAATGCAAGTGCCTCTATCTGTTTTCTTGTTTGTTTCCCACTCATTCCTTTTGGTTTGGGGAACATGTCAAAATCCCATGCCCAGAGAACTTCAGGTAGAGTTCGGGGAAATGCTCAGTGGACAACCCAGGCAGGGTAAAGATCAGCATTTCCACACTACTCAGAGAATTTATATTTTCAGGGATGGATTTTTAGCCCAATTCAAGTTGAAGAAAAGTGGTTTCGTGAAAATTGCAGAAAATTTTTTTTCAGAAACTCCTGGGTGCCTTGAGGTCGCGATGCACCACGCGACAGTTGTATTCCAAAACTGAGTCACTCAGATCACAAGAGTACCCAAGCATGCTTGAAACTCATTCAAATGCAAGTGCCTCTATCTTATTTCTTGATTGTTTCCCACTCATACCTTTTGGTTTGGGGAACATGTCAAAATCCCATGCCCAGAGAACTTCAGATAGAGTTCGGGGAAATGCTCAGTGGACAACCCAGGCAGGGTAAGGATCAGCATTTCCACACTACTCAGAGAATTTTTATTTTCAGGGATGGATTTTTAGCCCAATTCAAGTTGAAGAAAAGTGGTTTTGTGAAAATCGCAGAAAATTTTTTTTCAGAATCTCCGGGGTGCCTGGAGGTCGCGGTGTACCACGCGACAGTTGTATTCCAAAACTGAGTCACTCAGATCACACGAGTACCCAAGCATGCTTGAAACTTTCAAATGCAAGTGCTTCTATCTGTTGTCTTGATTGTTTCCCACTCATTCCTTTTGGTTTGGGGAACATGTCAAAATCCCATGCCCAGAGAACTTCAGGTAGAGCTCGCGGAAATGCTCAGTGGACAACCCAGGCAGGGTAAGGATCAGCATTTACACTCTACTCAGAGAATTTTTATTTTCAGGGATGGATTTTTAGCCCAATTCAAGTTGAAGAAAAGTGGTTTTGTGAAAATCGCAGAAAATTTTTTTTCAGAAACTCCGGGGTGCCTGGAGGTCGCGGTGCACCACGCGACAGTTGTATTCGAAAACTGAGTCATTCAGATCACACGAGTACCCAAGCATGTTTGAAACTCATTCAAATGCAAGTGCTTCTATCTGTTGTCTTGATTGTTTCCCACTCATTCCTTTTGGTTTGGGTAAAATGTCAAAATCCCATGCCCAGAGAACTTCAGGTAGAGTTCGGGGAAATGCTCAGTGGACAACCCAGGCAGGGTAAGGATCAGCATTTACACACTACTCAGAGAATTTTTATTTTCAGGGATGGATTTTTAGCCCAATTCAAGTTGAAGAAAAGTGGTTTCGTGAAAATCGCAGAAAATTTTTTTTCAGAAACTCCGGGGTGCCTGGAGGTCGCGGTGCACCACGCGACAGTTGTATTCCAAAACTGAGTCACTCAGATCACACGAGTACCCAAGCATGCTTGAAACTCATTCAAATGCAAGTGCTTCTATCTGTTGTCTTGATTGTTTCCCACTCATTCCTTTTGGTTTGGGGAACATGTTAAAATCCCATGCCCAGAGAACTTCAGGTAGAGCTCGCGGAAATGCTCAGTGGACAACCCAGGCAGGGTAAGGATCAGTATTTCCACACTACTCAGAGAATTTTTATTTTCAGGGATGGATTTTTAGCCCAATTCAAGTTGAAGAAAAGTGGTTTCGTGAAAATCGCAGAAAATTTTTTTTCAGAAACTCCGGGGTGCCTGGAGGTCGCGGTGCACCACGCGACAGTTGTATTCGAAAACTGAGTCATTCAGATCACACGAGTACCCAAGCATGTTTGAAACTCATTCAAATGCAAGTGCTTCTATCTGTTGTCTTGATTGTTTCCCACTCATTCCTTTTGGTTTGGGTAAAATGTCAAAATCCCGTGCCCAGAGAACTTCAGGTAGAGTTCGGGGAAATGCTCAGTGGACACCCCAGGTAGGGTAAGGATCAGCATTTCCACACTACTCAGAGAATTTTTATTTTCAGGGATGGATTTTTAGCCCAATTCAAGTTGAAGAAAAGTGGTTTCGTGAAAATCGCAGAAATTTTTTTTTCAGAAACTCCGGGGTGCCTGGAGGTCGCGGTGCACCACGCGACAGTTGTATTCCAAAACTGAGTCACTCAGATCACACGAGTACCCAAGCATGCTTGAAACTCATTCAAATGCAAGTGCTTCTATCTGTTGTATTGATTGTTTCCCACTCATTCCTTTTGGTTTGGGGAACATGTCAAAATCCCATGCCCAGAGAACTTCAGGTAGAGTTCGGGGAAATGCTCAGTGGACAACCAAGGTAGGGTAAGGATTAGCATTTACACACTACTCAGAGAATTTTTATTTTCAGGGATGGATTTTTAGCCCAATTCAATTTGAAGAAAAGTGGTTTCGTGAAAATCGCAGAAAATTTTTTTTCAGAAACTCCGGGGTGCCTGGAGGTCGCGGTGCACCACGCGACAGTTGTATTCCAAAACTGAGTCACTCAGATCACACGAATACCCAAGCATGCTTGAAACTCATTCAAATGCAAGTGCTTCTATCTGTTGTCTTGATTGTTTCCCACTCATTCCTTTTGGTTTGGGGAACATGTCAAAATCCCATGCCCAGAGAACTTCAGGTAGAGCTCGCGGAAATGCTCAATGGACACCCCAGGTAGGGTAAGGATCAGCATTTCCACACTACTCAGAGAATATTTATTTTCAGGGATGGATTTTTAGCCCAATTCAAGTTGATTAAAAAATGTGGTTTCGTGAAAATCGCAGAAAATTTTTTTTCAGAAACTCCGGGGTGCCTGGAGGTCGCGGTGCACCACGCGACAGTTGTATTCCAAAACTGAGTCACTCAGATAACACGAGTACCCAAGCATGCTTGAAACTCATTCAAATGCAAGTGCCTCTATCTCTTTTCTTGATTGTTTCCCACTCATTCCTTTTGGTTTGGGGAACATGTCAAAATCCCAAGCCCAGAGAACTTCAGGTAGAGCTCGCGGAAATGCTCTGTGGACAACCCAGGCAGGGTAAGGATCAGTATTTCCACACTACTCAGAGAATTTTTATTTTCAGTGATGGATTTTTAGCCCAATTCAAGTTGAAGAAAAGTGGTTTCGTGAAAATCGCAGAAAATTTTTTTTCAGAAACTCCGGGATGCATGGAGGTCGCGGTGCACCACGCGACAGTTGTATTCGAAAACTGAGTCACTCAGATCACACGAGTACCCAAACATGCTTGAAACTCATTCAAATGCAAGTGCCTCTATCTGTTTTCTTGTTTGTTTCCCACTCATTCCTTTTGGTTTGGGGAACATGTCAAAATCCCATGCCCAGAGAACTTCAGGTAGAGCTCGCAGAAATGCTCAGTGGACAACCCAGGCAGGGTAAGGATCAGTATTTCCACACTACTCAGAGAATTTTTATTTTCAGGGATGGATTTTTAGCCCAATTCAAGTTGAAGAAAAGTGGTTTCGTGAAAATCGCAGAAAATTTTTTTTCAGAAACTCCGGGGTGCCTGGATGTCGCGGTGCACCACGCGACAGTTGTATTCGAAAACTGAGTCATTCAGATCACACGAGTACCCAAGCATGTTTGAAACTCATTCAAATGCAAGTGCTTCTATCTGTTGTCTTGATTGTTTCCCACTCATTCCTTTTGGTTTGGGTAAAATGTCAAAATCCCATGCCCAGAGAACTTCAGGTAGAGTTCGGGGAAATGCTCAGTGGACAACCCAGGCAGGGTAAGGATCAGCATTTACACAATACTCAGAGAATTTTTATTTTCAGGGATGGATTTTTAGCCCAATTCAAGTTGAAGAAAAGTGGTTTCGTGAAAATCGCAGAAAATTTTTTTTCAGAAACTCCGGGGTACCTGGAGGTCGCGGTGCACCACGCGACAGTTGTATTCCAAAACTGAGTCACTCAGATCACACGAGTACCCAAGCATGTTTGAAACTCATTCAAATGCAAGTGCCTCTATCTGTTTTCTTGATTGTTTACCACTCATTCCTTTTCGTTTGGGGAACATGTCAAAATCCCATGCCCAGAGAACTTCAGGTAGAGTTCGGGGAAATGCTCAGTGGACAACCCAGGCAGGGTAAAGATCAGCATTTCCACACTACTCAGAGAATTTATATTTTCAGGGATGGATTTTTAGCCCAATTCAAGTTGAAGAAAAGTGGTTTCGTGAAAATTGCAGAAAATTTTTTTTCAGAAACTCCTGGGTGCCTTGAGGTCGCGATGCACCACGCGACAGTTGTATTCCAAAACTGAGTCACTCAGATCACAAGAGTACCCAAGCATGCTTGAAACTCATTCAAATGCAAGTGCCTCTATCTTATTTCTTGATTGTTTCCCACTCATACCTTTTGGTTTGGGGAACATGTCAAAATCCCATGCCCAGAGAACTTCAGATAGAGTTCGGGGAAATGCTCAGTGGACAACCCAGGCAGGGTAAGGATCAGCATTTCCACACTACTCAGAGAATTTTTATTTTCAGGGATGGATTTTTAGCCCAATTCAAGTTGAAGAAAAGTGGTTTTGTGAAAATCGCAGAAAATTTTTTTTCAGAATCTCCGGGGTGCCTGGAGGTCGCGGTGTACCACGCGACAGTTGTATTCCAAAACTGAGTCACTCAGATCACACGAGTACCCAAGCATGCTTGAAACTTTCAAATGCAAGTGCTTCTATCTGTTGTCTTGATTGTTTCCCACTCATTCCTTTTGGTTTGGGGAACATGTCAAAATCCCATGCCCAGAGAACTTCAGGTAGAGCTCGCGGAAATGCTCAGTGGACAACCCAGGCAGGGTAAGGATCAGCATTTACACTCTACTCAGAGAATTTTTATTTTCAGGGATGGATTTTTAGCCCAATTCAAGTTGAAGAAAAGTGGTTTTGTGAAAATCGCAGAAAATTTTTTTTCAGAAACTCCGGGGTGCCTGGAGGTCGCGGTGCACCACGCGACAGTTGTATTCGAAAACTGAGTCATTCAGATCACACGAGTACCCAAGCATGTTTGAAACTCATTCAAATGCAAGTGCTTCTATCTGTTGTCTTGATTGTTTCCCACTCATTCCTTTTGGTTTGGGTAAAATGTCAAAATCCCATGCCCAGAGAACTTCAGGTAGAGTTCGGGGAAATGCTCAGTGGACAACCCAGGCAGGGTAAGGATCAGCATTTCCACACTACTCAGAGAATTTTTATTTTCAGGGATGGATTTTTAGCCCAATTCAAGTTGAAGAAAAGTGGTTTCGTGAAAATCGCAGAAATTTTTTTTTCAGAAACTCCGGGGTGCCTGGAGGTCGCGGTGCACCACGCGACAGTTGTATTCCAAAACTGAGTCACTCAGATCACACGAGTACCCAAGCATGCTTGAAACTCATTCAAATGCAAGTGCTTCTATCTGTTGTATTGATTGTTTCCCACTCATTCCTTTTGGTTTGGGGAACATGTCAAAATCCCATGCCCAGAGAACTTCAGGTAGAGCTCGCGGAAATGCTCAATGGACACCCCAGGTAGGGTAAGGATCAGCATTTCAACACTACTCAGAGAATATTTATTTTCAGGGATGGATTTTTAGCCCAATTCAAGTTGATGAAAAGTGGTTTCGTGAAAATCGCAGAAAATTTTTTTTCAGAAACTCCGGGGTGCCTGGAGGTCGCGGTGCACCACACGACAGTTGTATTCGAAAACTGAGTCACTCAGATCACACGAGTACCCAAACATGCTTGAAACTCATTCAAATGCAAGTGCCTCTATCTGTTTTCTTGATTGTTTCCCACTCATTCCTTTTCGTTTGGGGAACATGTCAAAATCCCATGCCCAGAGAACTTCAGGTAGAGTTCGGGGAAATGCTCAGTGGACAACCCAGGCAGGGTAAGGATTAGCATTTACACACTACTCAGAGAATTTTTATTTTCAGGGATGGATTTTTAGCCCAATTCAAGTTGAAGAAAAGTGGTTTCGTGAAAATCGCAGAAAATTTTTTTTCAGAAACTCCGGGGTGCCTGGAGGTCGCGGTGCACCACGCGACAGTTGTATTCCAAAACTGAGTCACTCAGATAACACGAGTACCCAAGCATGCTTGAAACTCATTCAAATGCAAGTGCTTCTATCTGTTGTCTTGATTGTTTCCCACTCATTCCTTTTGGTTTGGGTAAAATGTCAAAATCCCATGCCCAGAGAACTTCAGGTAGAGTTCGGGGAAATGCTCAGTGGACAACCCAGGCAGGGTAAGGATCAGCATTTACACAATACTCAGAGAATTTTTATTTTCAGGGATGGATTTTTAGCCCAATTCAAGTTGAAGAAAAGTGGTTTCGTGAAAATCGCAGAAAATTTTTTTTCAGAAACTCCGGGGTACCTGGAGGTCGCGGTGCACCACGCGACAGTTGTATTCCAAAACTGAGTCACTCAGATCACACGAGTACCCAAGCATGCTTGAAACTCATTCAAATGCAAGTGCTTCTATCTGTTGTCTTGATTGTTTCCCACTCATTCCTTTTGGTTTGGGGAACATGTCAAAATCCCATGCCCAGAGAACTTCAGGTAGAGCTCGCGGAAATGCTCAGTGGACAACCCAGGCAGGGTAAGGATCAGTATTTCCACACTACTCAGAGAATTTTTATTTTCAGGGATGGATTTTTAGCCCAATTCAAGTTGAAGAAAAGTGGTTTCGTGAAAATCGCAGAAAATTTTTTTTCAGAAACTCCGGGGTGCCTGGAGGTCGCGGTGCACCACGCGACAGTTGTATTCGAAAACTGAGTCACTCAGATCACACGAGTACCCAAGCATGCTTGAAACTCATTCAAATGCAAGTGCCTCTATCTGTTTTCTTGATTGTTTACCACTCATTTCTTTTCGTTTGGGGAACATGTCAAAATCCCATGCCCAGAGAACTTCAGGTAGAGTTCGGGGAAATGCTCAGTGGACAACCCAGGCAGGGTAAAGATCAGCATTTCCACACTACTCAGAGAATTTATATTTTCAGGGATGGATTTTTAGCCCAATTCAAGTTGAAGAAAAGTGGTTTCGTGAAAATTGCAGAAAATTTTTTTTCAGAAACTCCTGGGTGCCTTGAGGTCGCGATGCACCACGCGACAGTTGTATTCCAAAACTGAGACACTCAGATCACAAGAGTACCCAAGTATGCTTGAAACACATTCAAATGCAAGTGCCTCTATCTTATTTCTTGATTGTTTCCCACTCATACCTTTTGGTTTGGGGAACATGTCAAAATCCCATGCCCAGAGAACTTCAGATAGAGTTCGGGGAAATGCTCAGTGGACAACCCAGGCAGGGTAAGGATCAGCATTTCCACACTACTCAGAGAATTTTTATTTTCAGGGATGGATTTTTAGCCCAATTCAAGTTGAAGAAAAGTGGTTTTGTGAAAATCGCAGAAAATTTTTTTTCAGAATCTCCGGGGTGCCTGGAGGTCGCGGTGTACCACGCGACAGTTGTATTCCAAAACTGAGTCACTCAGATCACACGAGTACCCAAGCATGCTTGAAACTCATTCAAATGCAAGTGCTTCTATCTGTTGTCTTGAATGTTTCCCACTCATTCCTTTTGGTTTGGGGAACATGTCAAAATCCCATGCCCAGAGAACTTCAGGTAGAGCTCGCGGAAATGCTCAATGGACACCCCAGGTAGGGTAAGGATCAGCATTTCAACACTACTCAGAGAATTTTTATTTTCAGGGATGGATTTTTAGCCCATTTCAAGTTGAAGAAAAGTGGTTTCGTGAAAATCGCAGAAAATTTTTTTTCAGAAACTCCGGGGTGCCTTGAGGTCGCGATGCACCACGCGACAGTTGTATTCGAAAACTGAGTCACTCAGATCACACGAGTACCCAAGCATGTTTGAAACTCATTCAAATGCAAGTGCTTCTATCTGTTGTCTTGATTGTTTCCCACGCATTCCTTTTGGTTTGGGGAACATGTCAAAATCCCATGCCCAGAGAACTTCAGGTAGAGCTCGCGGAAATGCTCAATGGACACCCCAGGTAGGGTAAGGATCAGCATTTCCACACTACTCAGAGAATATTTATTTTCAGGGATGGATTTTTAGCCCAATTCAAGTTGATGAAAAGTGGTTTCGTGAAAATCGCAGAAAATTTTTTTTCAGAAACTCCGGGGTGCCTGGAGGTCGCGGTGCACCACGCGACAGTTGTATTCCAAAACTGAGTCACTCAGATAACACGAGTACCCAAGCATGCTTGAAACTCATTCAAATGCAAGTGCTTCTATCTGTTGTCTTGATTGTTTCCCACTCATTCCTTTTGGTTTGGGTAAAATGTCAAAATCCCATGCCCAGAGAACTTCAGGTAGAGTTCGGGGAAATGCTCAGTGGACAACCCAGGCAGGGTAAGGATCAGCATTTACACAATACTCAGAGAATTTTTATTTTCAGGGATGGATTTTTAGCCCAATTCAAGTTGAAGAAAAGTGGTTTCGTGAAAATCGCAGAAAATTTTTTTTCAGAAACTCCGGGGTACCTGGAGGTCGCGGTGCACCACGCGACAGTTGTATTCCAAAACTGAGTCACTCAGATCACACGAGTACCCAAGCATGCTTGAAACTCATTCAAATGCAAGTGCTTCTATCTGTTGTCTTGATTGTTTCCCACTCATTCCTTTTGGTTTGGGGAACATGTCAAAATCCCATGCCCAGAGAACTTCAGGTAGAGCTCGCGGAAATGCTCAGTGGACAACCCAGGCAGGGTAAGGATCAGTATTTCCACACTACTCAGAGAATTTTTATTTTCAGGGATGGATTTTTAGCCCAATTCAAGTTGAAGAAAAGTGGTTTCGTGAAAATCGCAGAAAATTTTTTTTCAGAAACTCCGGGGTGCCTGGAGGTCGCGGTGCACCACGCGACAGTTGTATTCGAAAACTGAGTCACTCAGATCACACGAGTACCCAAGCATGCTTGAAACTCATTCAAATGCAAGTGCCTCTATCTGTTTTCTTGATTGTTTACCACTCATTTCTTTTCGTTTGGGGAACATGTCAAAATCCCATGCCCAGAGAACTTCAGGTAGAGTTCGGGGAAATGCTCAGTGGACAACCCAGGCAGGGTAAAGATCAGCATTTCCACACTACTCAGAGAATTTATATTTTCAGGGATGGATTTTTAGCCCAATTCAAGTTGAAGAAAAGTGGTTTCGTGAAAATTGCAGAAAATTTTTTTTCAGAAACTCCTGGGTGCCTTGAGGTCGCGATGCACCACGCGACAGTTGTATTCCAAAACTGAGACACTCAGATCACAAGAGTACCCAAGTATGCTTGAAACTCATTCAAATGCAAGTGCCTCTATCTTATTTCTTGATTGTTTCCCACTCATACCTTTTGGTTTGGGGAACATGTCAAAATCCCATGCCCAGAGAACTTCAGATAGAGTTCGGGGAAATGCTCAGTGGACAACCCAGGCAGGGTAAGGATCAGCATTTCCACACTACTCAGAGAATTTTTATTTTCAGGGATGGATTTTTAGCCCAATTCAAGTTGAAGAAAAGTGGTTTTGTGAAAATCGCAGAAAATTTTTTTTCAGAATCTCCGGGGTGCCTGGAGGTCGCGGTGTACCACGCGACAGTTGTATTCCAAAACTGAGTCACTCAGATCACACGAGTACCCAAGCATGCTTGAAACTCATTCAAATGCAAGTGCTTCTATCTGTTGTCTTGAATGTTTCCCACTCATTCCTTTTGGTTTGGGGAACATGTCAAAATCCCATGCCCAGAGAACTTCAGGTAGAGCTCGCGGAAATGCTCAGTGGACAACCCAGGCAGGGTAAGGATCAGCATTTACACACTACTCAGAGAATTTTTATTTTCAGGGATGGATTTTTAGCCCAAAACAAGTTGAAGAAAAGTGGTTTCGTGAAAATCGCAGAAAATTTTTTTTCAGAAACTCTGGGGTGCCTGGAGGTCGCGGTGCACCACGCGACAGTTGTATTCCAAAACTGAGTCACTCAGGTCACACGAGTACCCAAGCATGCTTGAAACTCATTCAAATGCAAGTGCTTCTATCTGTTGTCTTGATTGTTTCCCACGCATTCCTTTTGGTTTGGGGAACATGTCAAAATCCCATGCCCAGAGAACTTCAGGTAGAGCTCGCGGAAATGCTCAGTGGACAACCCAGGCAGGGTAAGGATCAGCATTTCCACACTACTCAGAGAACATTTATTTTCAGGGATGGATTTTTAGCCCAATTCAAGTTGATGAAAAGTGGTTTCGTGAAAATTGCAGAAAATTTTTTTTCAGAAACTCCGGGGTGCCTTGAGGTCGCGATGCACCACGCGACAGTTGTATTCGAAAACTGAGTCACTCAGATCACACGAGTACCGAAGCATGTTTGAAACTCATTCAAATGCAAGTGCCTCTATCTGTTTTCTTGATTGTTTCCCACTCATTCCTTTTCCTTTGGGGAACATGTCAAAATCCCATGCCCAGAGAACTTCAGATAGAGTTCGGGGAAATGCTCAGTGGACAACCCAGGCAGGGTAAGGATCAGCATTTCCACACTACTCAGAGAATTTTTAATTTCAGGGATGGATTTTTAGCCCAATTCAAGTTCAAGAAAAGTGGTTTCGTGAAAATCGCAGAAAATTTTTTTTCAGAAACTCCGGGGTGCCTGGAGGTCGCGGTGCACCACGCGACAGTTGTATTCCAAAACTGAGTCACTCAGATCACATGAGTACCCAAGCATGCTTGAAACTCATTCAAATGCAAGTGCTTCTATCTGTTGTCTTGATTGTTTCCCACTCATTCCTTTTGGTTTGGGGAACATGTTAAAATCCCATGCCCAGAGAACTTCAGGTAGAGCTCGCGGAAATGCTCAGTGGACAACCCAGGCAGAGTAAGGATCAGTATTTCCACACTACTCAGAGAATTTTAATTTCAGGGATGGATTTTTAGCCCAATTCAAGTTGAAGAAAAGTGGTTTCGTGAAAATCGCAGAAAATTTTTTTTCAGAAACTCCGGGGTGCCTGGAGGTCGCGGTGCACCACGCGACAGTTGTATTCGAAAACTGAGTCATTCAGATCACACGAGTACCCAAGCATGTTTGAAACTCATTCAAATGCAAGTGCTTCTATCTGTTGTCTTGATTGTTTCCCACTCATTCCTTTTGGTTTGGGTAAAATGTCAAAATCCCATGCCCAGAGAACTTCAGGTAGAGTTCGGGGAAATGCTCAGTGGACACCCCAGGTAGGGTAAGGATCAGCATTTCCACACTACTCAGAGAATATTTATTTTCAGGGATGGATTTTTAGCCCAATTCAAGTTGATGAAAAGTGGTTTCGTGAAAATTGCAGAAAATTTTTTTTCAGAAACTCCGGAGTGCCTTGAGGTCGCGATGCACCACGCTACAGTTGTATTCGAAAACTGAGTCACTCAGATCACACGAGTACCCACGCATGTTTGAAACTCATTCAAATGCAAGTGCCTCTATCTGTTTTCTTGATTGTTTCCCACTCATTCCTTTTCGTTTGGGGAACATGTCAAAATCCCATGCCCAGAGAACTTCAGGTAGAGTTCGGGGAAATGCTCAGTGGACAACCCAGGCAGGGTAAGGATCAGCATTTCCACACTACTCAGAGAATTTATATTTTCAGGGATGGATTTTTAGCCCAATTCAAGTTGAAGAAAAGTGGTTTCGTGAAAATTGCAGAAAATTTTTTTTCAGAAACTCCGGGGTGCCTTGAGGTCGCGATGCACCACGCGACAGTTGTATTCCAAAACTGAGTCACTCAGATCACAAGAGTACCCAAGCATGCTTGAAACTCATTCAAATGCAAGTGCCTCTATCTTATTTCTTGATTGTTTCCCACTCATACCTTTTGGTTTGGGGAACATGTCAAAATCCCATGCCCAGAGAACTTCAGATAGAGTTCGGGGAAATGCTAAGTGGACAACCCAGGCAGGGTAAGGATCAGCATTTCCACACTACTCAGAGAATTTTTATTTTCAGGGATGGATTTTTAGCCCAATTCAAGTTGAAGAAAAGTGGTTTCGTGAAAATCGCAGAAAATTTTTTTTCAGAAACTCCGGGATGCATGGAGGTCGCGGTGCACCACGCGACAGTTGTATTCGAAAACTGAGTCACTCAGATCACACGAGTACCCAAACATGCTTGAAACTCATTCAAATGCAAGTGCCTCTATCTGTTTTCTTGTTTGTTTCCCACTCATTCCTTTTGGTTTGGGGAACATGTCAAAATCCCATGCCCAGAGAACTTCAGGTAGAGCTCACGGAAATGCTCAGTGGACAACCCAGGCAGGGTAAGGATCAGTATTTCCACACTACTCAGAGAATTTTTATTTTCAGGGATGGATTTTTAGCCCAATTCAAGTTGAAGAAAAGTGGTTTCGTGAAAATCGCAGAAAATTTTTTTTCAGAAACTCCGGGGTGCCTTGAGGTCGTGGTGCACCACGCGACAGTTGTATTCGAAAACTGAGTCATTCAGATCACACGAGTACCCAAGCATGTTTGAAACTCATTCAAATGCAAGTGCTTCTATCTGTTGTCTTGATTGTTTCCCACTCATTCCTTTTGGTTTGGGTAAAATGTCAAAATCCCATGCCCAGAGAACTTCAGGTAGAGTTCGGGGAAATGCTCAGTGGACAACCCAGGCAGGGTAAGGATCAGCATTTACACAATACTCAGAGAATTTTTATTTTCGGGGATGGATTTTTAGCCCAATTCAAGTTGAAGAAAAGTGGTTTCGTGAAAATTGCAGAAAATTTTTTTTCAGAAACTCCTGGATGCCTTGAGGTCGCGATGCACCACGCGACAGTTGTATTCCAAAACTGAGTCACTCAGATAACAAGAGTACCCAAGCATGCTTGAAACTCATTCAAATGCAAGTGCCTCTATCTTATTTCTTGATTGTTTCCCACTCATACCTTTTGGTTTGGGGAACATGTCAAAATCCCATGCCCAGAGAACTTCAGATAGAGTTCGGGGAAATGCTCAGTGGACAACCCAGGCAGGGTAAGGATCAGCATTTCCACACTACTCAGAGAATTTTTATTTTCAGGGATGGATTTTTAGCCCAATTCAAGTTGAAGAAAAGTGGTTTCGTGAAAATCGCAGAAAATTTTTTTTCAGAAACTCCGGGGTGCCTGGAGGTCGCGGTGCACCACGCGACAGTTGAATTCCAAAACTGAGTCACTCAGATCACACGAGTACCCAAGCATGCTTGAAACTCATTCAAATGCAAGTGCTTCTATCTGTTGTCTTGATTGTTTCCCACTCATTCCTTTTGGTTTGGGGAACATGTCAAAATCCCATGCCCAGAGAACTTCAGGTAGAGTTCGGGGAAATGCTCAGTGGACAACCCAGGCAGGGTAAGGATCAGCATTTCCACACTACTCAGAGAATTTTTATTTTCAGGGATGGATTTTTAGCCCAATTCAAGTTGAAGAAAAGTGGTTTTGTGAAAATCGCAGAAAATTTTTTTTCAGAAACTCCGGGGTGCCTGGAGGTCGCGGTGCACCACGCGACAGTTGTATTCGAAAACTGAGTCATTCAGATCACACGAGTACCCAAGCATGTTTGAAACTCATTCAAATGCAAGTGCTTCTATCTGTTGTCTTGATTGTTTCCCACTCATTCCTTTTGGTTTGGGTAAAATGTCAAAATCCCATGCCCAGAGAACTTCAGGTAGAGTTCGGGGAAATGCTCAGTGGACACCCCAGGTAGGGTAAGGATCAGCATTTCCACACTACTCAGAGAATATTTATTTTCAGGGATGGATTTTTAGCCCAATTCAAGTTGATTAAAAGTGGTTTCGTGAAAATTGCAGAAAATTTTTTTTCAGAAACTCCGGGGTGCCTTGAGGTCGCGATGCATCACGCGACAGTTGTATTCGAAAACTGAGTCACTCAGTTCACACGAGTACCCAAGCATGTTTGAAACTCATTCAAATGCAAGTGCCTCTATCTGTTTTCTTGATTGTTTCCCACTCATTCCTTTTCGTTTGGGGAACATGTCAAAATCCCATGCCCAGAGAACTTCAGATAGAGTTCGGGGAAATGCTCAGTGGACAACCCAGGCAGGGTAAGGATCAGCATTTCCACACTACTCAGAGAATTTTTATTTTCAGGGATGGATTTTTAGCCCAATTCAAGTTGAAGAAAAGTGGTTTCGTGAAAATCGCAGAAAATTTTTTTTCAGAAACTCCGGGGTGCCTGGAGGTCGCGGTGCACCACGCGACAGTTGTATTCCAAAACTGAGTCACTCAGATCACACGAGTACCCAAGCATGCTTGAAACTCATTCAAATGCAAGTGCTTCTATCTGTTGTCTTGATTGTTTCCCACTCATTCCTTTTGGTTTGGGGAACATGTCAAAATCCCATGCCCAGAGAACTTCAGGTAGAGCTCGCGGAAATGCTCAGTGGACAACCCAGGCAGGGTAAGGATCAGTATTTCCACACTACTCAGAGAATTTTTATTTTCAGGGATGGATTTTTAGCCCAATTCAAGTTGAAGAAAAGTGGTTTTGTGAAAATCGCAGAAAATTTTTTTTCAGAAACTCCGGGGTGCCTGGAGGTCGCGGTGCACCACGCGACAGTTGTATTCGAAAACTGAGTCATTCAGATCACACGAGTACCCAAGCATGTTTGAAACTCATTCAAATGCAAGTGCTTCTATCTGTTGTCTTGATTGTTTCCCACTCATTCCTTTTGGTTTGGGTAAAATGTCAAAATCCCATGCCCAGAGAACTTCAGGTAGAGTTCGGGGAAATGCTCAGTGGACAACCCAGGCAGGGTAAGGATCAGCATTTACACACTACTCAGAGAATTTTTATTTTCAGGGATGGATTTTTAGCCCAATTCAAGTTGAAGAAAAGTGGTTTCGTGAAAATCGCAGAAAATTTTTTTTCAGAAACTCCGGGGTGCCTGGAGGTCGCGGTGCACCACGCGACAGTTGTATTCGAAAACTGAGTCATTCAGATCACACGAGTACCCAAGCATGTTTGAAACTCATTCAAATGCAAGTGCTTCTATCTGTTGTCTTGATTGTTTCCCACTCATTCCTTTTGGTTTGGGGAACATGTAAAAATCCCATGCCCAGAGAACTTCAAGTAGAGTTCGCGGAAATGCTCAGTGGACACCCCAGGTAGGGTAAGGATCAGCATTTCCACACTACTCAGAGAATTTATATTTTCAGGGATGGATTTTTACCCCAATTCAAGTTGAAGAAAAGTGGTTTCGTGAAAATCGCAGAAATTTTTTTTTCAGAAACTTCGGTATGCCTGGAGGTCGCGGTGCACCACGCGACAGTTGTATTCGAAAACTGAGTCACTCAGATCACACGAGTACCCAAACATGCTTGAAACTCATTCAAATGCAAGTGCCTCTATCTGTTTTCTTGATTGTTTCCCACTCATTCCTTTTCGTTTGGGGAACATGTCAAAATCCCATGCCCAGAGAACTTCAGGTAGAGTTCGGGGAAATGCTCAGTGGACAACCCAGGCAGGGTAAGGATCAGCATTTACACACTACTCAGAGAATTTTTATTTTCAGGGATGGATTTTTAGCAAAATTCAAGTTGAAGAAAAGTGGTTTCGTGAAAATCGCAGAAAATTTTTTGTTCAGAAACTCCGGGGTGCCTGGAGGTCGCGGTGCACCACGCGACAGTTGTATTCCAAAACTGAGTCACTCAGATCACACGAGTACCCAAGCATGCTTGAAACTCATTCAAATGCAAGTGCTTCTATCTGTTGTCTTGATTGTTTCCAACTCATTCCTTTTGGTTTGGGGAACATGTCAAAATCCCATGCCCAGAGAACTTCAGGTAGAGCTCGCGGAAATGCTCAGTGGACAACCCAGGCAGGGTAAGGATTTGCATTTCCACACTACTCAGAGAATATTTATTTTCAGGGATGGATTTTTACCCCAATTCAAGTTGAAGAAAAGTGGTTTCGTGAAAATCGCAGAAAATTTTTTTTCAGAAACTCCGGGGTGCCTGGAGGTCGCGGTGCACCACGCGACAGTTGTATTCGAAAACTGAGTCACTCAGATCACACGAGTACCCAAGCATGCTTGAAACTCATTCAAATGCAAGTGCTTCTATCTGTTGTCTTGATTGTTTCCCACTCATTCCTTTTGGTTTGGGGAACATGTCAAAATCCCATGCCCAGAGAACTTCAGGTAGAGCTCGCGGAAATGCTCAATGGACACCCCAGGTCGGGTAAGGATCAGTATTTCCACACTACTCAGAGAATTTTTATTTTCAGTGATGGATTTTTAGCCCAATTCAAGTTGAAGAAAAGTGGTTTCGTGAAAATCGCAGAAAATTTTTTTTCAGAAACTCCGGGATGCCTGGAGGTCGCGGTGCACCACACGACAGTTGTATTCGAAAACTGAGTCACTCAGATCACACGAGTACCCAAACATGCTTGAAACTCATTCAAATGCAAGTGCCTCTATCTGTTTTCTTGATTGTTTCCCACTCATTCCTTTTGGTTTGGGGAACATGTCAAAATCCCATGCCCAGAGAACTTCAGGTAGAGCTCGCGGAAATGCTCAGTGGTCAACCCAGGCAGGGTAAGGATCAGTATTTCCACACTACTCAGAGAATTTTTATTTTCAGGGATGGATTTTTAGCCCAATTCAAGTTGAAGAAAAGTGGTTTCGTGAAAATCGCAGAAAATTTTTTTTCAGAAACTCCGGGGTGCCTTGAGGTCACGATGCACCACGTGACAGTTGTATTCGAAAACTGAGTCACTCAGATCACACGAGTACCCAAGCATGTTTGAAACTCATTCAAATGCAAGTGCCTCTATCTGTTTTCTTGATTGTTTCCCACTCATTCCTTTTCGTTTGGGGAACATGTCAAAATCCCATGCCCAGAAAACTTCAGGTAGAGTTCGGGGAAATGCTCAGTGGACAACCCAGGCAGGGTAAGGATCAGCATTTACACACTACTCAGAGAATTTATATTTTCAGGGATGGATTTTTAGACCAATTCAAGTTGAAGAAAAGTGGTTTCGTGAAAATTGCAGAAAATTTTTTTTCAGAAACTCCGGGGTGCCTTGAGGTCGCGATGCACCACGCGACAGTTGTATTCCAAAACTGAATCACTCAGATCACAAGAGTACCCAAGCATGCTTGAAACTCATTCAAATGCAAGTGCCTCTATCTTATTTCTTGATTGTTTCCCACTCATACCTTTTGGTTTGGGGAACATGTCAAAATCCCATGCCCAGAGAACTTCAGATAGAGTTCGGGGAAATGCTCAGTGGACAACCCAGGCAGGGTAAGGATCAGCATTTCCACACTACTCAGAGAATATTTATTTTCAGTGATGGATTTTAAGCTCAATTCAAGTTGAAGAAAAGTGGTTTCGTGAAAATCGGAGAAAATTTTTTTTTCAGAAACTCCGGGGTGCCTGGAGGTCACGGTGCACCACGCAACAGTTGTATTCGAAAACTGAGTTACTCAGATCACACGAGTACCCAAGCATGCTTGAAACTCATTCAAATGCAAGTGCTTTTATCTGCTGTCTTGATTGTTTCAAACTCATTCCTTTTGGTTTGGTTAACATGTCAAAATCCCATGCCCAGAGAACTTCAAGTAGAGTTCGCGGAAATGCTCAGTGGACACCCCAGGTAGGGTAAGGATCAGCATTTCCACACTACTCAGAGAATATTTATTTTCAGGGATGGATTTTTAGCCCAATTCAAGTTGATTAAAAGTGGTTTCGTGAAAATTGCAGAAAATTTTTTTTCAGAAACTCCGGGGTGCCTTGAGGTCGCGATGCACCACGCGACAGTTGTATTCCAAAACTGAGTCACTCAGATCACACGAGTACCCAAACATGCTTGAAACTCATTCAAATGCAAGTGCCTCTATCTCTTTTCTTGATTGTTTCCCACTCATTCCTTTTGGTTTGGGGAACATGTCAAAATCCCATGCCCAGAGAACTTCAGGTAGAGCTCGAGGAAATGCTCAGTGGACAACCCAGGCAGGGTAAGGATCAGTATTTCCACACTACTCAGAGAATTTTTATTTTCAGTGACGGATTTTTAGCCCAATTCAAGTTGAAGAAAAGTGGTTTCGTGTAAATCGCAGAAAATTTTTTTTCAGAAACTCCGGTATGCCTGGAGGTCGCGGTGCACCACGCGACAGTTGTATTCGAAAACTGAGTCAGTTAGATCACGCGAGTACCCAAGCATGTTTGAAACTCATTCAAATGCAAGTGCCTCTATCTGTTTTCTTGATTGTTTCCCACTCATTCCTTTTCGTTTGGGGAACATGTCAAAATCCAATGCTCAGAAAACTTCATGTCGAGTTCGGGAAAATGCTCAGTGGACAACCCAGGCAGGGTAAGGACCAGCATTTACACACTACTCAGAGAATTTATATTTTCAGGGATGGATTTTTAGCCCAATTCAAGTTGAAGAAAAGTGGTTTCGTGAAAATTGCAGAAAATTTTTTTTCAGAAACTCCGGGGTGCCTTGAGGTCGCGATGCACCACGCGACAGTTGTATTCCAAAACTGAGTCACTCAGATCACAAGAGTACCCAAGCATGCTTGAAACTCATTCAAATGCAAGTGCCTCTATCTTATTTCTTGATTGTTTCCCACTCATACCTTTTGGTTTGGGGAACATGTCAAAATCCCATGCCCAGAGAACTTCAGATAGTGTTCGGGGAAATGCTCAGTGGACAACCCAGGCAGGGTAAGGATCAGCATTTCCACACTACTCAGAGAATATTTATTTTCAGTGATGGATTTTTAGTTCAATTCAAGTTGAAGAAAAGTGGTTTCGTGAAAATCGGAGAAAATTTTTTTTCAGAAACTCCGGGGTGCCTGGAGGTCACGGTGCACCACGCAACAGTTGTATTCGAAAACTGAGTTACTCAGATCACACGAGTACCCTAGCATGCTTGAAACTCATTCAAATGCAAGTGCTTTTATCTGTTGTCTTGATTGTTTCAAACTCATTCCTTTTGGTTTGGGTAACATGTCAAAATCCCATGCCCAGAGAACTTCAAGTAGAGTTCGCGGAAATACTCAGTGGACACCCCAGGTAGGGTAAGGATCAGCATTTCCACACTACTCAGAGAATATTTATTTTCAGGGATGGATTTTTAGCCCAATTCAAGTTGATGAAAAGTGGTTTCGTGAAAATTGCAGAAAATTTTTTTTCAGAAACTCCGGGGTGCCTTGAGGTCGCGATGCACTACGCGACAGTTGTATTCCAAAACTGAGTCACTCAGATCACACGAGTACCCAAACATGCTTGAAACTCATTCAAATGCAAGTGCCTCTATCTCTTTTCTTGATTGTTTCCCACTCATTCCTTTTGGTTTGGGGAACATGTCAAAATCCCATGCCCAGAAAACTTCAGGTAGAGCTCGAGGAAATGCTCAGTGGACAACCCAGGCAGGGTAAAGATCAGTATTTCCACACTACTCAGAGAATTTTTATTTTCAGTGATGGATTTTTAGCCCAATTCAAGTTGAAGAAAAGTGGTTTCGTGAAAATCGCAGAAAATTTTTTTTCAGAAACTCCGGTATGCCTGGAGGTCGCGGTGCACCACACGACAGTTGTATTCGAAAACTGAGTCACTCAGATCACACGAGTACCCAAACATGCTTGAAACTCATTCAAATGCAAGTGCCTCTATCTGTTTTCTTGATTGTTTCCCACTCATTCCTTTTCGTTTGGGGAACATGTCAAAATCCCATGCCCAGAGAACTTCAGGTAGAGTTCGGGGAAATGCTCAGTGGACAACCCAGGCAGGGTAAGGATCAGCATTTACACACTACTCAGAGAATTTTTATTTTCAGGGATGGATTTTTAGCCCAATTCAAGTTGAAGAAAAGTGGTTTCGTGAAAATCGCAGAAATATTTTTTTCAGAAACTCCGGGGTGCCTGGAGGTCGAGGTGCACCACGCGACAGATGTATTCCAAAACTGAGTCACTCAGATCACACGAGTACCCAAGCATGCTTGAAACTCATTCAAATGCAAGTGCTTCTATCTGTTGTCTTGATTGTTTCCAACTCATTCCTTTTGGTTTGGGGAACATGTCAAAATCCCATGCCCAGAGAACTTCAGGTAGAGCTCGCGGAAATGCTCAGTGGACAACCCAGGCAGGGTAAGGATTTGCATTTCCACACTACTCAGAGAATCTTTATTTTCAGGGATGGATTTTTAGCCCAATTCAAGTTGAAGAAAAGTGGTTTCGTGAAAATCGCAGAAAATTTTTTTTCAGAAAATCCGGGGTACCTTGAGGTCGCGATGCACCAAGCGACAGTTGTATTCCAAAACTGAGTCACTCAGATCACAAGAGTACCCAAGCATGCTTGAAACTCATTCAAATGCAAGTGCCTCTATCTTATTTCTTGATTGTTTCCCACTCATACCTTTTGGTTTGGGGAACATGTCAAAATCCCATGCCCAGAGAACTTCAGATAGAGTTCGGGGAAATGCTCAGTGGACAACCCAGGCAGGGTAAGGATCAGCATTTCCACACTACTCAGAGAATTTATATTTTCAGGGATGGATTTTTAGCCCAATTCAAGTTGAAGAAAAGTGGTTTCGTGAAAATTGCAGAAAAATTTTTTTCAGAAAATCCGGGGTACCTTGAGGTCGCGATGCACCAAGCGACAGTTGTATTCCAAAACTGAGTCACTCAGATCACAAGAGTACCCAAGCATGCTTGAAACTCATTCAAATGCAAGTGCCTCTATCTTATTTCTTGATTGTTTCCCACTCATACCTTTTGGTTTGGGGAACATGTCAAAATCCCATGCCCAGAGAACTTCAGATAGAGTTCGGGGAAATGCTCAGTGGACAACCCAGGCAGGGTAAGGATCAGCATTTCCACACTACTCAGAGAATATTTATTTTCAGTGATGGATTTTTAGCTCAATTCAAGTTGAAGAAAAGTGGTTTCGTGAAAATCGGAGAAAATTTTTTTTCAGAAACTCCGGGGTGCCTGGAGGTCACGGTGCACCACGCAACAGTTGTATTCGAAAACTGAGTTACTCAGATCACACGAGTACCCAAGCATGCTTGAAACTCATTCAAATGAAAGTGCCTCTATCTCTTTTCTTGATTGTTTCCCACTCATTTCTTTTGGTTTGGGGAACATGTCAAAATCCCATGCCCAGAGAACTTCAGGTAGAGCTCGAGGAAATGCTCAGTGGACAACCCAGACAGGGTAAGGATCAGTATTTCCACACTACTCAGAGAATTTTTATTTTCAGTGATGGATTTTTAGCCCAATTCAAGTTGAAGAAAAGTGGTTTCGTGAAAATCACAGAAAATTTTTTTTCAGAAACTGCGGTATGCCTGGAGGTCGCGGTGCACCACGCGACAGTTGTATTCGAAAACTGAGTCACTCAGATCACACGAGTACCCAAACATGCTTGAAACTCATTCAAATGCAAGTGCCTCTATCTGTTTTCTTGATTGTTTCCCACTCATTCCTTTTCGTTTGGGGAACATGTCAAAATCCCATGCCCAGAGAACTTCAAGTAGAGTTCGCGGAAATGCTCAGTGGACACCCCAGGTAGGGTAAGGATCAGCATTTCCACACTACTCAGAGAATATTTATTTTCAGGGATGGATTTTTAGCCCAATTCAAGTTGATGAAAAGTGGTTTCGTGAAAATTGCAGAAAATTTTTTTTCAGAAACTCCGGGGTGCCTTGAGGTCGCGATGCACCACGCGACAGTTGTATTCCAAAACTGAGTCACTCAGATCACACGAGTACCCAAGCATGCTTGAAACTCATTCAAATGCAAGTGCCTCTATCTCTTTTCTTGATTGTTTCCCACTCATTCCTTTTGGTTTGGGGAACATGTCAAAATCCCATGCCCAGAGAACTTCAGGTAGAGCTCGAGGAAATGCTCAGTGGACAACCCAGGCAGGGTAAGGATCAGTATTTCCACACTACTCAGAGAATTTTTATTTTCAGTGATGGATTTTTAGCCCAATTCAAGTTGAAGAAAAGTGGTTTCGTGAAAATCGCAGAAAATTTTTTTTCAGAAACTCCGGTATGCCTGGAGGTCGCGGTGCACCACGCGACAGTTGTATTCGAAAACTGAGTCAGTCAGATCACACGAGTACCCAAGCATGTTTGAAACTCATTCAAATGCAAGTGCCTCTATCTGTTTTCTTGATTGTTTCCCACTCATTCCTTTTCGTTTGGGGAACATGTCAAAATCCAATGCCCAGAAAACTTCATGTCGAGTTCGGGAAAATGCTCAGTGGACAACCCAGGCAGGGTAAGGACCAGCATTTACACACTACTCAGAGAATTTATATTTTCAGGGATGGATTTTTAGCCCAATTCAAGTTGAAGAAAAGTGGTTTCGTGAAAATTGCAGAAAATTTTTTTTCAGAAACTCCGGGGTGCCTTGAGGTCGCGATGCACCACGCGACAGTTGTATTCCAAAACTGAGTCACTCAGATCACAAGAGTACCCAAGCATGCTTGAAACTCATTCAAATGCAAGTGCCTCTATCTTATTTCTTGATTGTTTCCCACTCATACCTTTTGGTTTGGGGAACATGTCAAAATCCCATGCCCAGAGAACTTCAGGTAGAGCTCGCGGAAATGCTCAATGGACACCCCAGGTAGGGTAAGGATCAGCATTTCCACACTACTCAGAGAATATTTATTTTCAGTGATGGATTTTTAGCCCAATTCAAGTTGAAGAAAAGTGGTTTCGTGAAAATCGCAGAAAATTTTTTTTCAGAAACTCCGGTATGCCTGGAGGTCGCGGTGCACCACACGACAGTTGTATTCGAAAACTGAGTCACTCAGATCACACGAGTACCCAAACATGCTTGAAACTCATTCAAATGCAAGTGCCTCTATCTGTTTTCTTGATTGTTTCCCACTCATTCCTTTTCGTTTGGGGAACATGTCAAAATCCCATGCCCAGAGAACTTCAGGTAGAGTTCGGGGAAATGCTCAGTGGACAACCCAGGCAGGGTAAGGATCAGCATTTACACACTACTCAGAGAATTTTTATTTTCAGGGATGGATTTTTAGCCCAATTCAAGTTGAAGAAAAGTGGTTTCGTGAAAATCGCAGAAATATTTTTTTCAGAAACTCCGGGGTGCCTGGAGGTCGAGGTGCACCACGCGACAGATGTATTCCAAAACTGAGTCACTCAGATCACACGAGTACCCAAGCATGCTTGAAACTCATTCAAATGCAAGTGCTTCTATCTGTTGTCTTGATTGTTTCCAACTCATTCCTTTTGGTTTGGGGAACATGTCAAAATCCCATGCCCAGAGAACTTCAGGTAGAGCTCGCGGAAATGCTCAGTGGACAACCCAGGCAGGGTAAGGATTTGCATTTCCACACTACTCAGAGAATCTTTATTTTCAGGGATGGATTTTTAGCCCAATTCAAGTTGAAGAAAAGTGGTTTCGTGAAAATCGCAGAAAATTTTTTTTCAGAAAATCCGGGGTACCTTGAGGTCGCGATGCACCAAGCGACAGTTGTATTCCAAAACTGAGTCACTCAGATCACAAGAGTACCCAAGCATGCTTGAAACTCATTCAAATGCAAGTGCCTCTATCTTATTTCTTGATTGTTTCCCACTCATACCTTTTGGTTTGGGGAACATGTCAAAATCCCATGCCCAGAGAACTTCAGATAGAGTTCGGGGAAATGCTCAGTGGACAACCCAGGCAGGGTAAGGATCAGCACTTCCACACTACTCAGAGAATTTATATTTTCAGGGATGGATTTTTAGCCCAATTCAAGTTGAAGAAAAGTGGTTTCGTGAAAATTGCAGAAAATTTTTTTTCAGAAAATCCGGGGTACCTTGAGGTCGCGATGCACCAAGCGACAGTTGTATTCCAAAACTGAGTCACTCAGATCACAAGAGTACCCAAGCATGCTTGAAACTCATTCAAATGCAAGTGCCTCTATCTTATTTCTTGATTGTTTCCCACTCATACCTTTTGGTTTGGGGAACATGTCAAAATCCCATGCCCAGAGAACTTCAGATAGAGTTCGGGGAAATGCTCAGTGGACAACCCAGGCAGGGTAAGGATCAGCATTTCCACACTACTCAGAGAATATTTATTTTCAGTGATGGATTTTTAGCTCAATTCAAGTTGAAGAAAAGTGGTTTCGTGAAAATCGGAGAAAATTTTTTTTCAGAAACTCCGGGGTGCCTGGAGGTCACGGTGCACCACGCAACAGTTGTATTCGAAAACTGAGTTACTCAGATCACACGAGTACCCAAGCATGCTTGAAACTCATTCAAATGAAAGTGCCTCTATCTCTTTTCTTGATTGTTTCCCACTCATTTCTTTTGGTTTGGGGAACATGTCAAAATCCCATGCCCAGAGAACTTCAGGTAGAGCTCGAGGAAATGCTCAGTGGACAACCCAGACAGGGTAAGGATCAGTATTTCCACACTACTCAGAGAATTTTTATTTTCAGTGATGGATCTTTAGCCCAATTCAAGTTGAAGAAAAGTGGTTTCGTGAAAATCACAGAAAATTTTTTTTCAGAAACTGCGGTATGCCTGGAGGTCGCGGTGCACCACGCGACAGTTGTATTCGAAAACTGAGTCACTCAGATCACACGAGTACCCAAACATGCTTGAAACTCATTCAAATGCAAGTGCCTCTATCTGTTTTCTTGATTGTTTCCCACTCATACCTTTTGGTTTGGGGAACATGTCAAAATCCCATGCCCAGAGAACTTCAGGTAGAGCTCGCGGAAATGCTCAATGGACACCCCAGGTAGGGTAAGGATCAGCATTTCCACACTACTCAGAGAATATTTATTTTCAGTGATGGATTTTTAGCCCAATTCAAGTTGAAGAAAAGTGGTTTCGTGAAAATCGCAGAAAATTTTTTTTCAGAAACTCCGGTATGCCTGGAGGTCGCGGTGCACCACACGACAGTTGTATTCGAAAACTGAGTCACTCAGATCACACGAGTACCCAAACATGCTTGAAACTCATTCAAATGCAAGTGCCTCTATCTGTTTTCTTGATTGTTTCCCACTCATTCCTTTTCGTTTGGGGAACATGTCAAAATCCCATGCCCAGAGAACTTCAGGTAGAGTTCGGGGAAATGCTCAGTGGACAACCCAGGCAGGGTAAGGATCAGCATTTACACACTACTCAGAGAATTTTTATTTTCAGGGATGGATTTTTAGCCCAATTCAAGTTGAAGAAAAGTGGTTTCGTGAAAATCGCAGAAATATTTTTTTCAGAAACTCCGGGGTGCCTGGAGGTCGAGGTGCACCACGCGACAGATGTATTCCAAAACTGAGTCACTCAGATCACACGAGTACCCAAGCATGCTTGAAACTCATTCAAATGCAAGTGCTTCTATCTGTTGTCTTGATTGTTTCCAACTCATTCCTTTTGGTTTGGGGAACATGTCAAAATCCCATGCCCAGAGAACTTCAGGTAGAGCTCGCGGAAATGCTCAGTGGACAACCCAGGCAGGGTAAGGATTTGCATTTCCACACTACTCAGAGAATCTTTATTTTCAGGGATGGATTTTTAGCCCAATTCAAGTTGAAGAAAAGTGGTTTCGTGAAAATCGCAGAAAATTTTTTTTCAGAAAATCCGGGGTACCTTGAGGTCGCGATGCACCAAGCGACAGTTGTATTCCAAAACTGAGTCACTCAGATCACAAGAGTACCCAAGCATGCTTGAAACTCATTCAAATGCAAGTGCCTCTATCTTATTTCTTGATTGTTTCCCACTCATACCTTTTGGTTTGGGGAACATGTCAAAATCCCATGCCCAGAGAACTTCAGATAGAGTTCGGGGAAATGCTCAGTGGACAACCCAGGCAGGGTAAGGATCAGCACTTCCACACTACTCAGAGAATTTATATTTTCAGGGATGGATTTTTAGCCCAATTCAAGTTGAAGAAAAGTGGTTTCGTGAAAATTGCAGAAAATTTTTTTTCAGAAAATCCGGGGTACCTTGAGGTCGCGATGCACCAAGCGACAGTTGTATTCCAAAACTGAGTCACTCAGATCACAAGAGTACCCAAGCATGCTTGAAACTCATTCAAATGCAAGTGCCTCTATCTTATTTCTTGATTGTTTCCCACTCATACCTTTTGGTTTGGGGAACATGTCAAAATCCCATGCCCAGAGAACTTCAGATAGAGTTCGGGGAAATGCTCAGTGGACAACCCAGGCAGGGTAAGGATCAGCATTTCCACACTACTCAGAGAATATTTATTTTCAGTGATGGATTTTTAGCTCAATTCAAGTTGAAGAAAAGTGGTTTCGTGAAAATCGGAGAAAATTTTTTTTCAGAAACTCCGGGGTGCCTGGAGGTCACGGTGCACCACGCAACAGTTGTATTCGAAAACTGAGTTACTCAGATCACACGAGTACCCAAGCATGCTTGAAACTCATTCAAATGAAAGTGCCTCTATCTCTTTTCTTGATTGTTTCCCACTCATTTCTTTTGGTTTGGGGAACATGTCAAAATCCCATGCCCAGAGAACTTCAGGTAGAGCTCGAGGAAATGCTCAGTGGACAACCCAGACAGGGTAAGGATCAGTATTTCCACACTACTCAGAGAATTTTTATTTTCAGTGATGGATCTTTAGCCCAATTCAAGTTGAAGAAAAGTGGTTTCGTGAAAATCACAGAAAATTTTTTTTCAGAAACTGCGGTATGCCTGGAGGTCGCGGTGCACCACGCGACAGTTGTATTCGAAAACTGAGTCACTCAGATCACACGAGTACCCAAACATGCTTGAAACTCATTCAAATGCAAGTGCCTCTATCTGTTTTCTTGATTGTTTCCCACTCATTCCTTTTCGTTTGGGGAACATGTCAAAATCCCATGCCCAGAGAACTTCAAGTAGAGTTCGCGGAAATGCTCAGTGGACACCCCAGGTAGGGTAAGGATCAGCATTTCCACACTACTCAGAGAATATTTATTTTCAGGGATGGATTTTTAGCCCAATTCAAGTTGATGAAAAGTGGTTTCGTGAAAATTGCAGAAAATTTTTTTTCAGAAACTCCGGGGTGCCTTGAGGTCGCGGTGCACCACGCGACAGTTGTATTCGAAAACTGAGTCAGTCAGATCACACGAGTACCCAAGCATGTTTGAAACTCATTCAAATGCAAGTGCCTCTATCTGTTTTCTTGATTGTTTCCCACTCATTCCTTTTCGTTTGGGGAACATGTCAAAATCCAATGCCCAGAAAACTTCATGTCGAGTTCGGGAAAATGCTCAGTGGACAACCCAGGCAGGGTAAGGACCAGCATTTACACACTACTCAGAGAATTTATATTTTCAGGGATGGATTTTTAGCCCAATTCAAGTTGAAGAAAAGTGGTTTCGTGAAAATTGCAGAAAATTTTTTTTCAGAAACTCCGGGGTGCCTTGAGGTCGCGATGCACCACGCGACAGTTGTATTCCAAAACTGAGTCACTCAGATCACAAGAGTACCCAAGCATGCTTGAAACTCATTCAAATGCAAGTGCCTCTATCTTATTTCTTGATTGTTTCCCACACATACCTTTTGGTTTGGGGAACATGTCAAAATCCCATGCCCAGAGAACTTCAGGTAGAGCTCGCGGAAATGCTCAATGGACACCCCAGGTAGGGTAAGGATCAGCATTTCCACACTACTCAGAGAATATTTATTTTCAGTGATGGATTTTTAGCTCAATTCAAGTTGAAGAAAAGTGGTTTCGTGAAAATCGGAGAAAATTTTTTTTCAGAAACTCCGGGGTGCCTGGAGGTCACGGTGCACCACGCAACAGTTGTATTCGAAAACTGAGTTACTCAGATCACACGAGTACCCTAGCATGCTTGAAACTCATTCAAATGCAAGTGCTTTTATCTGTTGTCTTGATTGTTTCAAACTCATTCCTTTTGGTTTGGGTAACATGTCAAAATCCCATGCCCAGAGAACTTCAAGTAGAGTTCGCGGAAATGCTCAGTGGACACCCCAGGTAGGGTAAGGATCAGCATTTCCTCACTACTCAGAGAATATTTATTTTCAGGGATGGATTTTTAGCCCAATTCAAGTTGATGAAAAGTGGTTTCGTGAAAATTGCAGAAAATTTTTTTTCAGAAACTCCGGGGTGCCTTGAGGTCGCGATGCACCACGCGACAGTTGTATTCCAAAACTGAGTCACTCAGATCACACGAGTACCCAAACATGCTTGAAACTCATTCAAATGCAAGTGCCTCTATCTCTTTTCTTGATTGTTTCCCACTCATTCCTTTTGGTTTGGGGAACATGTCAAAATCCCATGCCCAGAGAACTTCAGGTAGAGTTCGGGGAAATGCTCAGTGGACAACCCAGGCAGGGTAAGGATCAGCATTTACACACTACTCAGAGAATTTTTATTTTCAGGGATGGATTTTTAGCCCAATTCAAGTTGAAGAAAAGTGGTTTCGTGAAAATCGCAGAAATATTTTTTTCAGAAACTCCGGGGTGCCTGGAGGTCGAGGTGCACCACGCGACAGATGTATTCCAAAACTGAGTCACTCAGATCACAAGAGTACCCAAGCATGCTTGAAACTCATTCAAATGCAAGTGCTTCTATCTGTTGTCTTGATTGTTTCCAACTCATTCCTTTTGGTTTGGGGAACATGTCAAAATCCCATGCCCAGAGAACTTCAGGTAGAGCTCGCGGAAATGCTCAGTGGACAACCCAGGCAGGGTAAGGATTTGCATTTCCACACTACTCAGAGAATCTTTATTTTCAGGGATGGATTTTTAGCCCAATTCAAGTTGAAGAAAAGTGGTTTCGTGAAAATCGCAGAAAATTTTTTTTCAGAAAATCCGGGGTACCTTGAGGTCGCGATGTACCAAGCGACAGTTGTATTCCAAAACTGAGTCACTCAGATCACAAGAGTACCCAAGCATGCTTGAAACTCATTCAAATGCAAGTGCCTCTATCTTATTTCTTGATTGTTTCCCACTCATACCTTTTGGTTTGGGGAACATGTCAAAATCCCATGCCCAGAGAACTTCAGATAGAGTTCGGGGAAATGCTCAGTGGACAACCCAGGCAGGGTAAGGATCAGCATTTCCACACTACTCAGAGAATTTATATTTTCAGGGATGGATTTTTAGCCCAATTCAAGTTGAAGAAAAGTGGTTTCGTGAAAATTGCAGAAAATTTTTTTTCAGAAAATCCGGGGTACCTTGAGGTCGCGATGCACCAAGCGACAGTTGTATTCCAAAACTGAGTCACTCAGATCACAAGAGTACCCAAGCATGCTTGAAACTCATTCAAATGCAAGTGCCTCTATCTTATTTCTTGATTGTTTCCCACTCATACCTTTTGGTTTGGGGAACATGTCAAAATCCCATGCCCAGAGAACTTCAGATAGAGTTCGGGGAAATGCTCAGTGGACAACCCAGGCAGGGTAAGGATCAGCATTTCCACACTACTCAGAGAATATTTATTTTCAGTGATGGATTTTTAGCTCAATTCAAGTTGAAGAAAAGTGGTTTCGTGAAAATCGGAGAAAATTTTTTTTCAGAAACTCCGGGGTGCCTGGAGGTCACGGTGCACCACGCAACAGTTGTATTCGAAAACTGAGTTACTCAGATCACACGAGTACCCAAGCATGCTTGAAACTCATTCAAATGAAAGTGCCTCTATCTCTTTTCTTGATTGTTTCCCACTCATTCCTTTTGGTTTGGGGAACATGTCAAAATCCCATGCCCAGAGAACTTCAGGTAGAGCTCGAGGAAATGCTCAGTGGACAACCCAGGCAGGGTAAGGATCAGTATTTCCACACTACTCAGAGAATTTTTATTTTCAGTGATGGATTTTTAGCCCAATTCAAGTTGAAGAAAAGTGGTTTCGTGAAAATCACAGAAATTTTTTTTTCAGAAACTGCGGTATGCCTGGAGGTCGTGGTGCACCACGCGACAGTTGTATTCGAAAACTGAGTCACTCAGATCACACGAGTACCCAAACATGCTTGAAACTCATTCAAATGCAAGTGCCTCTATCTGTTTTCTTGATTGTTTCCCACTCATTCCTTTTCGTTTGGGGAACATGTCAAAATCCCATGCCCAGAGAACTTCAAGTAGAGTTCGCGGAAATGCTCAGTGGACACCCCAGGTAGGGTAAGGATCAGCATTTCCACACTACTCAGAGAATATTTATTTTCAGGGATGGATTTTTAGCCCAATTCAAGTTGATGAAAAGTGGTTTCGTGAAAATTGCAGAAAATTTTTTTTCAGAAACTCCGGGGTGCCTGGAGGTCGCGGTGCACCACGCGACAGTTGTATTCGAAAACTGAGTCATTCAGATCACACGAGTACCCAAGCATGTTTGAAACTCATTCAAATGCAAGTGCTTCTATCTGTTGTCTTGATTGTTTCCCACTCATTCCTTTTGGTTTGGGTAAAATGTCAAAATCCCATGCCCAGAGAACTTCAGGTAGAGTTCGGGGAAATGCTCAGTGGACAACCCAGGCAGGGTAAGGATCAGCATTTACACAATACTCAGAGAATTTTTATTTTCAGGGATGGATTTTTAGCCCAATTCAAGTTGAAGAAAAGTGGTTTCGTGAAAATCGCAGAAAATTTTTTTTCAGAAACTCCGGGGTACCTGGAGGTCGCGGTGCACCACGCGACAGTTGTATTCCAAAACTGAGTCACTCAGATCACATGAGTACCCAAGCATGCTTGAAACTCATTCAAATGCAAGTGCTTCTATCTGTTGTCTTGATTGTTTCCCACTCATTCCTTTTGGTTTGGGGAACATGTCAAAATCCCAAGCCCAGAGAACTTCAGGTAGAGCTCGCGGAAATGCTCAGTGGACAACCCAGGCAGGGTAAGGATCAGTATTTCCACACTACTCAGAGAATTTTTATTTTCAGGGATGGATTTTTAGCCCAATTCAAGTTGAAGAAAAGTGGTTTCGTGAAAATCGCAGAAAATTTTTTTTCAGAAACTCCGGGGTGCCTGGAGGTCGCGGTGCACCACGCGACAGTTGTATTCGAAAACTGAGTCACTCAGATCACACGAGTACCCAAGCATGTTTGAAACTCATTCAAATGCAAGTGCCTCTATCTGTTTTCTTGATTGTTTACCACTCATTCCTTTTCGTTTGGGGAACATGTCAAAATCCCATGCCCAGAGAACTTCAGGTAGAGTTCGGGGAAATGCTCAGTGGACAACCCAGGCAGGGTAAAGATCAGCATTTCCACACTACTCAGAGAATTTATATTTTCAGGGATGGATTTTTAGCCCAATTCAAGTTGAAGAAAAGTGGTTTCGTGAAAATTGCAGAAAATTTTTTTTCAGAAACTCCTGGGTGCCTTGAGGTCGCGATGCACCACGCGACAGTTGTATTCCAAAACTGAGTCACTCAGATCACGAGAGTACCCAAGCATGCTTGAAACTCATTCAAATGCAAGTGCCTCTATCTTATTTCTTGATTGTTTCCCACTCATACCTTTTGGTTTGGGGAACATGTCAAAATCCCATGCCCAGAGAACTTCAGATAGAGTTCGGGGAAATGCTCAGTGGACAACCCAGGCAGGGTAAGGATCAGCATTTCCACACTACTCAGAGAATTTTTATTTTCAGGGATGGATTTTTAGCCCAATTCAAGTTGAAGAAAAGTGGTTTTGTGAAAATCGCAGAAAATTTTTTTTCAGAATCTCCGGGGTGCCTGGAGGTCGCGGTGTACCACGCGACAGTTGTATTCCAAAACTGAGTCACTCAGATCACACGAGTACCCAAGCATGCTTGAAACTTTCAAATGCAAGTGCTTCTATCTGTTGTCTTGATTGTTTCCCACTCATTCCTTTTGGTTTGGGGAACATGTCAAAATCCCATGCCCAGAGAACTTCAGGTAGAGCTCGCGGAAATGCTCAGTGGACAACCCAGGCAGGGTAAGGATCAGCATTTACACTCTACTCAGAGAATTTTTATTTTCAGGGATGGATTTTTAGCCCAATTCAAGTTGAAGAAAAGTGGTTTTGTGAAAATCGCAGAAAATTTTTTTTCAGAAACTCCGGGGTGCCTGGAGGTCGCGGTGCACCACGCAACAGTTGTATTCGAAAACTGAGTCATTCAGATCACACGAGTACCCAAGCATGTTTGAAACTCATTCAAATGCAAGTGCTTCTATCTGTTGTCTTGATTGTTTCCCACTCATTCCTTTTGGTTTGGGTAAAATGTCAAAATCCCATGCCCAGAGAACTTCAGGTAGAGTTCGGGGAAATGCTCAGTGGACAACCCAGGCAGGGTAAGGATCAGCATTTACACACTACTCAGAGAATTTTTATTTTCAGGGATGGATTTTTAGCCCAATTCAAGTTGAAGAAAAGTGGTTTCGTGAAAATCGCAGAAAATTTTTTTTCAGAAACTCCGGGGTGCCTGGAGGTCGCGGTGCACCACGCGACAGTTGTATTCCAAAACTGAGTCACTCAGATCACACGAGTACCCAAGCATGCTTGAAACTCATTCAAATGCAAGTGCTTCTATCTGTTGTCTTGATTGTTTCCCACTCATTCCTTTTGGTTTGGGGAACATGTTAAAATCCCATGCCCAGAGAACTTCAGGTAGAGCTCGCGGAAATGCTCAGTGGACAACCCAGGCAGGGTAAGGATCAGTATTTCCACACTACTCAGAGAATTTTTATTTTCAGGGATGGATTTTTAGCCCAATTCAAGTTGAAGAAAAGTGGTTTCGTGAAAATCGCAGAAAATTTTTTTTCAGAAACTCCGGGGTGCCTGGAGGTCGCGGTGCACCACGCGACAGTTGTATTCGAAAACTGAGTCATTCAGATCACACGAGTACCCAAGCATGTTTGAAACTCATTCAAATGCAAGTGCTTCTATCTGTTGTCTTGATTGTTTCCCACTCATTCCTTTTGGTTTGGGTAAAATGTCAAAATCCCGTGCCCAGAGAACTTCAGGTAGAGTTCGGGGAAATGCTCAGTGGACACCCCAGGTAGGGTAAGGATCAGCATTTCCACACTACTCAGAGAATTTTTATTTTCAGGGATGGATTTTTAGCCCAATTCAAGTTGAAGAAAAGTGGTTTCGTGAAAATCGCAGAAATTTTTTTTTCAGAAACTCCGGGGTGCCTGGAGGTCGCGGTGCACCACGCGACAGTTGTATTCCAAAACTGAGTCACTCAGATCACACGAGTACCCAAGCATGCTTGAAACTCATTCAAATGCAAGTGCTTCTATCTGTTGTATTGATTGTTTCCCACTCATTCCTTTTGGTTTGGGGAACATGTCAAAATCCCATGCCCAGAGAACTTCAGGTAGAGCTCGCGGAAATGCTCAATGGACACCCCAGGTAGGGTAAGGATCAGCATTTCAACACTACTCAGAGAATTTTTATTTTCAGGGATGGATTTTTAGCCCAATTCAAGTTGAAGAAAAGTGGTTTCGTGAAAATCGCAGAAAATTTTTATTCAGAAACTCCGGGGTGCCTGGAGGTCGCGGTGCACCACGCGACAGTTGTATTCCAAAACTGAGTCACTCAGATCACACGAATACCCAAGCATGCTTGAAACTCATTCAAATGCAAGTGCTTCTATCTGTTGTCTTGATTGTTTCCCACTCATTCCTTTTGGTTTGGGGAACATGTCAAAATCCCATGCCCAGAGAACTTCAGGTAGAGCTCGCGGAAATGCTCAATGGACACCCCAGGTAGGGTAAGGATCAGCATTTCAACACTACTCAGAGAATTTTTATTTTCAGGGATGGATTTTTAGCCCATTTCAAGTTGACGAAAAGTGGTTTCGTGAAAATCGCAGAAAATTTTTTTTCAGAAACTCCGGGGTGCCTTGAGGTCGCGATGCACCACGCGACAGTTGTATTCGAAAACTGAGTCACTCAGATCACACGAGTACCCAAGCATGTTTGAAACTCATTCAAATGCAAGTGCTTCTATCTGTTGTCTTGATTGTTTCCCACGCATTCCTTTTGGTTTGGGGAACATGTCAAAATCCCATGCCCAGAGAACTTCAGGTAGAGCTCGCGGAAATGCTCAATGGACACCCCAGGTAGGGTAAGGATCAGCATTTCCACACTACTCAGAGAATATTTATTTTCAGGGATGGATTTTTAGCCCAATTCAAGTTGATGAAAAGTGGTTTCGTGAAAATCGCAGAAAATTTTTTTTCAGAAACTCCGGGGTGCCTGGAGGTCGCGGTGCACCACGCGACAGTTGTATTCCAAAACTGAGTCACTCAGATAACACGAGTACCCAAGCATGCTTGAAACTCATTCAAATGCAAGTGCTTCTATCTGTTGTCTTGATTGTTTCCCACTCATTCCTTTTGGTTTGGGTAAAATGTCAAAATCCCATGCCCAGAGAACTTCAGGTAGAGTTCGGGGAAATGCTCAGTGGACAACCCAGGCAGGGTAAGGATCAGCATTTACACAATACTCAGAGAATTTTTATTTTCAGGGATGGATTTTTAGCCCAATTCAAGTTGAAGAAAAGTGGTTTCGTGAAAATCGCAGAAAATTTTTTTTCAGAAACTCCGGGGTACCTGGAGGTCGCGGTGCACCACGCGACAGTTGTATTCCAAAACTGAGTCACTCAGATCACACGAGTACCCAAGCATGCTTGAAACTCATTCAAATGCAAGTGCTTCTATCTGTTGTCTTGATTGTTTCCCACTCATTCCTTTTGGTTTGGGGAACATGTCAAAATCCCATGCCCAGAGAACTTCAGGTAGAGCTCGCGGAAATGCTCAGTGGACAACCCAGGCAGGGTAAGGATCAGTATTTCCACACTACTCAGAGAATTTTTATTTTCAGGGATGGATTTTTAGCCCAATTCAAGTTGAAGAAAAGTGGTTTCGTGAAAATCGCAGAAAATTTTTTTTCAGAAACTCCGGGGTGCCTGGAGGTCGCGGTGCACCACGCGACAGTTGTATTCGAAAACTGAGTCACTCAGATCACACGAGTACCCAAGCATGCTTGAAACTCATTCAAATGCAAGTGCCTCTATCTGTTTTCTTGATTGTTTACCACTCATTTCTTTTCGTTTGGGGAACATGTCAAAATCCCATGCCCAGAGAACTTCAGGTAGAGCTCGCGGAAATGCTCAGTGGACAACCCAGGCAGGGTAAGGATCAGTATTTCCACACTACTCAGAGAATTTTTATTTTCAGGGATGGATTTTTAGCCCAATTCAAGTTGAAGAAAAGTGGTTTCGTGAAAATCGCAGAAAATATTTTTTCAGAAACTCCGGGGTGCCTGGAGGTCGCGGTGCACCACGCGACAGTTGTATTCGAAAACTGAGTCATTCAGATCACACGAGTACCCAAGCATGTTTGAAACTCATTCAAATGCAAGTGCTTCTATCTGTTGTCTTGATTGTTTCCCACTCATTCCTTTTGGTTTGGGTAAAATGTCAAAATCCCATGCCCAGAGAACTTCAGGTAGAGTTCGGGGAAATGCTCAGTGGACACCCCAGGTAGGGTAAGGATCAGCATTTCCACACTACTCAGAGAATATTTATTTTCAGGGATGGATTTTTAGCCCAATTCAAGTTGATGAAAAGTGGTTTCGTGAAAATTGCAGAAAATTTTTTTTCAGAAACTCCGGGGTGCCTTGAGGTCGCGATGCACCACGCGACAGTTGTATTCGAAAACTGAGTCACTCAGATCACACGAGTACCCAAGCATGTTTGAAACTCATTCAAATGCAAGTGCCTCTATCTGTTTTCTTGATTGTTTCCCACTCATTCCTTTTCCTTTGGGGAACATGTCTAAATCCCATGCCCAGAGAACTTCAGATAGAGTTCGGGGAAATGCTCAGTGGACAACCCAGGCAGGGTAAGGATCAGCATTTCCACACTACTCAGAGAATTTTTAATTTCAGGGATGGATTTTTAGCCCAATTCAAGTTCAAGAAAAGTGGATTCGTGAAAATCGCAGAAAATTTTTTTTCAGAAACTCCGGGGTGCCTGGAGGTCGCGGTGCACCACGCGACAGTTGTATTCCAAAACTGAGTCACTCAGATCACATGAGTACCCAAGCATGCTTGAAACTCATTCAAATGCAAGTGCTTCTATCTGTTGTCTTGATTGTTTCCCACTCATTCCTTTTGGTTTGGGGAACATGTTAAAATCCCATGCCCAGAGAACTTCAGGTAGAGCTCGCGGAAATGCTCAGTGGACAACCCAGGCAGAGTAAGGATCAGTATTTCCACACTACTCAGAGAATTTTAATTTCAGGGATGGATTTTTAGCCCAATTCAAGTTGAAGAAAAGTGGTTTCGTGAAAATCGCAGAAAATTTTTTTTCAGAAACTCCGGGGTGCCTGGAGGTCGCGGTGCACCACGCGACAGTTGTATTCGAAAACTGAGTCATTCAGATCACACGAGTACCCAAGCATGTTTGAAACTCATTCAAATGCAAGTGCTTCTATCTGTTGTCTTGATTGTTTCCCACTCATTCCTTTTGGTTTGGGTAAAATGTCAAAATCCCATGCCCAGAGAACTTCAGGTAGAGTTCGGGGAAATGCTCAGTGGACACCCCAGGTAGGGTAAGGATCAGCATTTCCACACTACTCAGAGAATATTTATTTTCAGGGATGGATTTTTAGCCCAATTCAAGTTGATGAAAAGTGGTTTCGTGAAAATTGCAGAAAATTTTTTTTCAGAAACTCCGGAGTGCCTTGAGGTCGCGATGCACCACGCGACAGTTGTATTCGAAAACTGAGTCACTCAGATCACACGAGTACCCACGCATGTTTGAAACTCATTCAAATGCAAGTGCCTCTATCTGTTTTCTTGATTGTTTCCCACTCATTCCTTTTCGTTTGGGGAACATGTCAAAATCCCATGCCCAGAGAACTTCAGGTAGAGTTCGGGGAAATGCTCAGTGGACAACCCAGGCAGGGTAAGGATCAGCATTTCCACACTACTCAGAGAATTTATATTTTCAGGGATGGATTTTTAGCCCAATTCAAGTTGAAGAAAAGTGGTTTCGTGAAAATTGCAGAAAATTTTTTTTCAGAAACTCCGGGGTGCCTTGAGGTCGCGATGCACCACGCGACAGTTGTATTCCAAAACTGAGTCACTCAGATCACAAGAGTACCCAAGCATGCTTGAAACTCATTCAAATGCAAGTGCCTCTATCTTATTTCTTGATTGTTTCCCACTCATACCTTTTGGTTTGGGGAACATGTCAAAATCCCATGCCCAGAGAACTTCAGATAGAGTTCGGGGAAATGCTAAGTGGACAACCCAGGCAGGGTAAGGATCAGCATTTCCACACTACTCAGAGAATTTTTATTTTCAGGGATGGATTTTTAGCCCAATTCAAGTTGAAGAAAAGTGGTTTCGTGAAAATCGCAGAAAATTTTTTTTCAGAAACTCCGGGGTGCCTGGAGGTCGTGGTGCACCACGCGACAGTTGTATTCGAAAACTGAGTCATTCAGATCACACGAGTACCCAAGCATGTTTGAAACTCATTCAAATGCAAGTGCTTCTATCTGTTGTCTTGATTGTTTCCCACTCATTCCTTTTGGTTTGGGTAAAATGTCAAAATCCCATGCCCAGAGAACTTCAGGTAGAGTTCGGGGAAATGCTCAGTGGACAACCCAGGCAGGGTAAGGATCAGCATTTACACAATACTCAGAGAATTTTTATTTTCAGGGATGGATTTTTAGCCCAATTCAAGTTGAAGAAAAGTGGTTTCGTGAAAATCGCAGAAAATTTTTTTTCAGAAACTCCGGGGTACCTGGAGGTCGCGGTGCACCACGCGACAGTTGTATTCCAAAACTGAGTCACTCAGATCACACGAGTACCCAAGCATGCTTGAAACTCATTCAAATGCAAGTGCTTCTATCTGTTGTCTTGATTGTTTCCCACTCATTCCTTTTGGTTTGGGGAACATGTCAAAATCCCATGCCCAGAGAACTTCAGGTAGAGCTCGCGGAAATGCTCTGTGGACAACCCAGGCAGGGTAAGGATCAGTATTTCCACACTACTCAGAGAATTTTTATTTTCAGGGATGGATTTTTAGCCCAATTCAAGTTGAAGAAAAGTGGTTTCGTGAAAATCGCAGAAAATTTTTTTTCAGAAACTCCGGGGTGCCTGGAGGTCGCGATGCACCACGCGACAGTTGTATTCCAAAACTGAGTCACTCAGATAACAAGAGTACCCAAGCATGCTTGAAACTCATTCAAATGCAAGTGCCTCTATCTTATTTCTTGATTGTTTCCCACTCATACCTTTTGGTTTGGGGAACATGTCAAAATCCCATGCCCAGAGAACTTCAGATAGAGTTCGGGGAAATGCTCAGTGGACAACCCAGGCAGGGTAAGGATCAGCATTTCCACACTACTCAGAGAATTTTTATTTTCAGGGATGGATTTTTAGCCCAAAACAAGTTGAAGAAAAGTGGTTTCGTGAAAATTGCAGAAAATTTTTTTTCAGAAACTCCGGGGTGCCTTGAGGTCGCGATGCATCACGCGACAGTTGTATTCGAAAACTGAGTCACTCAGATCACACGAGTACCCAAGCATGTTTGAAACTCATTCAAATGCAAGTGCCTCTATCTGTTTTCTTGATTGTTTCCCACTCATTCCTTTTCGTTTGGGGAACATGTCAAAATCCCATGCCCAGAGAACTTCAGATAGAGTTCGGGGAAATGCTCAGTGGACAACCCAGGCAGGGTAAGGATCAGCATTTCCACACTACTCAGAGAATTTTTATTTTCAGGGATGGATTTTTAGCCCAATTCAAGTTGAAGAAAAGTGGTTTCGTGAAAATCGCAGAAAATTTTTTTTCAGAAACTCCGGGGTGCCTGGAGGTCGCGGTGCACCACGCGACAGTTGTATTCCAAAACTGAGTCACTCAGATCACACGAGTACCCAAGCATGCTTGAAACTCATTCAAATGCAAGTGCTTCTATCTGTTGTCTTGATTGTTTCCCACTCATTCCTTTTCGTTTGGGGAACATGTCAAAATCCCATGCCCAGAGAACTTCAGGTAGAGCTCGCGGAAATGCTCAGTGGACAACCCAGGCAGGGTAAGGATCAGTATTTCCACACTACTCAGAGAATTTTTATTTTCAGGGATGGATTTTTAGCCCAATTCAAGTTGAAGAAAAGTGGTTTTGTGAAAATCGCAGAAAATTTTTTTTCAGAAACTCCGGGGTGCCTGGAGGTCGCGGTGCACCACGCGACAGTTGTATTCGAAAACTGAGTCATTCAGATCACACGAGTACCCAAGCATGTTTGAAACTCATTCAAATGCAAGTGCTTCTATCTGTTGTCTTGATTGTTTCCCACTCATTCCTTTTGGTTTGGGTAAAATGTCAAAATCCCATGCCCAGAGAACTTCAGGTAGAGTTCGGGGAAATGCTCAGTGGACAACCCAGGCAGGGTAAGGATCAGCATTTCCACACTACTCAGAGAATTTTTATTTTCAGGGATGGATTTTTAGCCCAATTCAAGTTGAAGAAAAGTGGTTTCGTGAAATCGCAGAAATTTTTTTTTCAGAAACTCCGGGGTGCCTGGAGGTCGCGGTGCACCACGCGACAGTTGTATTCGAAAACTGAGTCACTCAGATCACACGAGTACCCAAACATGCTTGAAACTCATTCAAATGCAAGTGCCTCTATCTGTTTTCTTGATTGTTTCCCACTCATTCCTTTTGGTTTGGGGAACATGTAAAAATCCCATGCCCAGAGAACTTCAAGTAGAGTTCGCGGAAATGCTCAGTGGACACCCCAGGTAGGGTAAGGATCAGCATTTCCACACTACTCAGAGAATTTATATTTTCAGGGATGGATTTTTACCCCAATTCAAGTTGAAGAAAAGTGGTTTCGTGAAAATCGCAGAAATTTTTTTTTCAGAAACTTCGGTATGCCTGGAGGTCGCGGTGCACCACGCGACAGTTGTATTCGAAAACTGAGTCACTCAGATCACACGAGTACCCAAACATGCTTGAAACTCATTCAAATGCAAGTGCCTCTATCTGTTTTCTTGATTGTTTCCCACTCATTCCTTTTCGTTTGGGGAACATGTCAAAATCCCATGCCCAGAGAACTTCAGGTAGAGTTCGGGGAAATGCTCAGTGGACAACCCAGGCAGGGTAAGGATCAGCATTTACACACTACTCAGAGAATTTTTATTTTCAGGGATGGATTTTTAGCCCAATTCAAGTTGAAGAAAAGTGGTTTCGTGAAAATCGCAGAAAATTTTTTGTTCAGAAACTCCGGGGTGCCTGGAGGTCGCGGTGCACCACGCGACAGTTGTATTCCAAAACTGAGTCACTCAGATCACAAGAGTACCCAAGCATGCTTGAAACTCATTCAAATGCAAGTGCTTCTATCTGTTGTCTTGATTGTTTCCAACTCATTCCTTTTGGTTTGGGGAACATGTCAAAATCCCATGCCCAGAGAACTTCAGGTAGAGCTCGCGGAAATGCTCAGTGGACAACCCAGGCAGGGTAAGGATTTGCATTTCCACACTACTCAGAGAATATTTATTTTCAGGGATGGATTTTTACCCCAATTCAAGTTGAAGAAAAGTGGTTTCGTGAAAATCGCAGAAAATTTTTTTTCAGAAACTCCGGGTTGCCTGGAGGTCGCGGTGCACCACGCGACAGTTGTATTCGAAAACTGAGTCACTCAGATCACACGAGTACCCAAGCATGCTTGAAACTCATTCAAATGCAAGTGCTTCTATCTGTTGTCTTGATTGTTTCCCACTCATTCCTTTTGGTTTGGGGAACATGTCAAAATCCCATGCCCAGAGAACTTCAGGTAGAGCTCGCGGAAATGCTCAATGGACACCCCAGGTAGGGTAAGGATCAGTATTTCCACACTACTCAGAGAATTTTTATTTTCAGTGATGGATTTTTAGCCCAATTCAAGTTGAAGAAAAGTGGTTTCGTGAAAATCGCAGAAAATTTTTTTTCAGAAACTCCGGGATGCCTGGAGGTCGCGGTGCACCACGCGACAGTTGTATTCGAAAACTGAGTCACTCAGATCACACGAGTACCCAAACATGCTTGAAACTCATTCAAATGCAAGTGCCTCTATCTGTTTTCTTGATTGTTTCCCACTCATTCCTTTTGGTTTGGGGAACATGTCAAAATCCCATGCCCAGAGAACTTCAGGTAGAGCTCGCGGAAATGCTCAGTGGTCAACCCAGGCAGGGTAAGGATCAGTATTTCCACACTACTCAGAGAATTTTTATTTTCAGGGATGGATTTTTAGCCCAATTCAAGTTGAAGAAAAGTGGTTTCGTGAAAATCGCAGAAAATTTTTTTTCAGAAACTCCGGGGTGCCTTGAGGTCGCGATGCACCACGTGACAGTTGTATTCGAAAACTGAGTCACTCAGATCACACGAGTACCCAAGCATGTTTGAAACTCATTCAAATGCAAGTGCCTCTATCTGTTTTCTTGATTGTTTCCCACTCATTCCTTTTCGTTTGGGGAACATGTCAAAATCCCATGCCCAGAAAACTTCAGGTAGAGTTCGGGGAAATGCTCAGTGGACAACCCAGGCAGGGTAAGGATCAGCATTTACACACTACTCAGAGAATTTATATTTTCAGGGATGGATTTTTAGCCGAATTCAAGTTGAGGAAAAGTGGTTTCGTGAAAATTGCAGAAAATTTTTTTTCAGAAACTCCGGGGTGCCTTGAGGTCGCGATGCACCACGCGACAGTTGTATTCCAAAACTGAATCACTCAGATCACACGAGTACCCAAGCATGCTTGAAACTCATTCAAATGCAAGTGCTTTTATCTGTTGTCTTGATTGTTTCAAACTCATTCCTTTTGGTTTGGGTAACATGTCAAAATCCCATGCCCAGAGAACTTCAGGTAGAGTTCGGGGAAATGCTCAGTGGACAACCCAGGCAGGGTAAGGATCAGCATTTCCACACTACTCAGAGAATATTTATTTTCAGGGATGGATTTTTAGCCCAATTCAAGTTGATGAAAAGTGGTTTCGTGAAAATTGCAGAAAATTTTTTTTCAGAAACTCCGGGGTGCCTTGAGGTCGCGATGCACCACGCGACAGTTGTATTCCAAAACTGAGTCACTCAGATCACACGAGTACCCAAGCATGCTTGAAACTCATTCAAATGCAAGTGCCTCTATCTCTTTTCTTGATTGTTTCCCACTCATTCCTTTTGGTTTGGGGAACATGTCAAAATCCCATGCCCAGAGAACTTCAGGTAGAGCTCGAGGAAATGCTCAGTGGACAACCCAGGCAGGGTAAGGATCAGTATTTCCACACTACTCAGAGAATTTTTATTTTCAGTGATGGATTTTTAGCCCAATTCAAGTTGAAGAAAAGTGGTTTCGTGAAAATCGCAGAAAATTTTTTTTCAGAAACTCCGGTATGCCTGGAGGTCGCGGTGCACCACGCGACAGTTGTATTCGAAAACTGAGTCAGTCAGATCACACGAGTACCCAAGCATGTTTGAAACTCATTCAAATGCAAGTGCCTCTATCTGTTTTCTTGATTGTTTCCCACTCATTCCTTTTCGTTTGGGGAACATGTCAAAATCCCATGCCCAGAAAACTTCATGTAGAGTTCGGGAAAATGCTCAGTGGACAACCCAGGCAGGGTAAGGACCAGCATTTACACACTACTCAGAGAATTTATATTTTCAGGGATGGATTTTTAGCCCAATTCAAGTTGAAGAAAAGTGGTTTCGTGAAAATTGCAGAAAATTTTTTTTCAGAAACTCCGGGGTGCCTTGAGGTCGCGATGCACCACGCGACAGTTGTATTCCAAAACTGAGTCACTCAGATCACAAGAGTACCCAAGCATGCTTGAAACTCATTCAAATGCAAGTGCCTCTATCTTATTTCTTGATTGTTTCCCACTCATACCTTTTGGTTTGGGGAACATGTCAAAATCCCATGCCCAGAGAACTTCAGATAGTGTTCGGGGAAATGCTCAGTGGACAACCCAGGCAGGGTAAGGATCAGCATTTCCACACTACTCAGAGAATATTTATTTTCAGTGATGGATTTTTAGCTCAATTCAAGTTGAAGAAAAGTGGTTTCGTGAAAATCGGAGAAAATTTTTTTTCAGAAACTCCGGGGTGCCTGGAGGTCACGGTGCACCACGCAACAGTTGTATTCGAAAACTGAGTTACTCAGATCACACGAGTACCCTAGCATGCTTGAAACTCATTCAAATGCAAGTGCTTTTATCTGTTGTCTTGATTGTTTCAAACTCATTCCTTTTGGTTTGGGTAACATGTCAAAATCCCATGCCCAGAGAACTTCAAGTAGAGTTCGCGGAAATGCTCAGTGGACACCCCAGGTAGGGTAAGGATCAGCATTTCCACACTACTCAGAGAATATTTATTTTCAGGGATGGATTTTTAGCCCAATTCAAGTTGATGAAAAGTGGTTTCGTGAAAATTGCAGAACATTTTTTTTCAGAAACTCCGGGGTGCCTTGAGGTCGCGATGCACCACGCGACAGTTGTATTCCAAAACTGAGTCACTCAGATCACACGAGTACCCAAACATGCTTGAAACTCATTCAAATGCAAGTGCCTCTATCTCTTTTCTTGATTGTTTCCCACTCATTCCTTTTGGTTTGGGGAACATGTCAAAATCCCATGCCCAGAAAACTTCAGGTAGAGCTCGAGGAAATGCTCAGTGGACAACCCAGGCAGGGTAAGGATCAGTATTTCCACACTACTCAGAGAATTTTTATTTTCAGTGATGGATTTTTAGCCCAATTCAAGTTGAAGAAAAGTGGTTTCGTGAAAATCGCAGAAAATTTTTTTTCAGAAACTCCGGTATGCCTGGAGGTCGCGGTGCACCACACGACAGTTGTATTCGAAAACTGAGTCACTCAGATCACACGAGTACCCAAACATGCTTGAAACTCATTCAAATGCAAGTGCCTCTATCTGTTTTCTTGATTGTTTCCCACTCATTCCTTTTCGTTTGGGGAACATGTCAAAATCCCATGCCCAGAGAACTTCAGGTAGAGTTCGGGGAAATGCTCAGTGGACAACCCAGGCAGGGTAAGGATCAGCATTTACACACTACTCAGAGAATTTTTATTTTCAGGGATGGATTTTTAGCCCAATTCAAGTTGAAGAAAAGTGGTTTCGTGAAAATCGCAGAAATATTTTTTTCAGAAACTCCGGGGTGCCTGGAGGTCGAGGTGCACCACGCGACAGATGTATTCCAAAACTGAGTCACTCAGATCACACGAGTACCCAAGCATGCTTGAAACTCATTCAAATGCAAGTGCTTCTATCTGTTGTCTTGATTGTTTCCAACTCATTCCTTTTGGTTTGGGGAACATGTCAAAATCCCATGCCCAGAGAACTTCAGGTAGAGCTCGCGGAAATGCTCAGTGGACAACCCAGGCAGGGTAAGGATTTGCATTTCCACACTACTCAGAGAATCTTTATTTTCAGGGATGGATTTTTAGCCCAATTCAAGTTGAAGAAAAGTGGTTTCGTGAAAATCGCAGAAAATTTTTTTTCAGAAAATCCGGGGTACCTTGAGGTCGCGATGCACCAAGCGACAGTTGTATTCCAAAACTGAGTCACTCAGATCACAAGAGTACCCAAGCATGCTTGAAACTCATTCAAATGCAAGTGCCTCTATCTTATTTCTTGATTGTTTCCCACTCATACCTTTTGGTTTGGGGAACATGTCAAAATCCCATGCCCAGAGAACTTCAGATAGAGTTCGGGGAAATGCTCAGTGGACAACCCAGGCAGGGTAAGGATCAGCATTTCCACACTACTCAGAGAATATTTATTTTCAGTGATGGATTTTTAGCCCAATTCAAGTTGAAGAAAAGTGGTTTCGTGAAAATCACAGAAAATTTTTTTTCAGAAACTGCGGTATGCCTGGAGGTCGCGGTGCACCACGCGACAGTTGTATTCGAAAACTGAGTCACTCAGATCACACGAGTACCCAAACATGCTTGAAACTCATTCAAATGCAAGTGCCTCTATCTGTTTTCTTGATTGTTTCCCACTCATTCCTTTTCGTTTGGGGAACATGTCAAAATCCCATGCCCAGAGAACTTCAGGTAGAGTTCGCGGAAATGCTCAGTGGACACCCCAGGTAGGGTAAGGATCAGCATTTACACACTACTCAGAGAATTTTTATTTTCAGGGATGGATTTTTAGCCCAATTCAAGTTGAAGAAAAGTGGTTTCGTGAAAATCGCAGAAAATTTTTTTTCAGAAACTCCGGGGTGCCTAGAGGTCGTGGTGCACCACGCGACAGTTGTATTCCAAAACTGAGTCACTCAGATCACACGAGTACCCAAGAATGCTTGAAACTCATTCAAATGCAAGTGCTTCTATCTGTTGTCTTGATTGTTTCCCACTCATTCCTTTTGGTTTGGGGAACATGTCAAAATCCCATGCCCAGAGAACTTCAGGTAGAGCTCGCGGAAATGCTCAGTGGACAACCCAGGCAGGGTAAGGATCAGTATTTCCACACTACTCAGAGAATTTTTATTTTCAGGGATGAATTTTTAGCCCAATTCAAGTTGAAGAAAAGTGGTTTCGTGAAAATCGCAGAAATTTTTTTTTCAGAAATTCCGGGGTGCCTGAAGGTCGCGGTGCACCACGCGACAGTTGTATTCGAAAACTGAGTCATTCAGATCACACGAGTACCCAAGCATGTTTGAAACTCATTCAAATGCAAGTGCTTCTATCTGTTGTCTTGATTGTTTCCCACTCATTCCTTTTGGTTTGGGTAAAATGTCAAAATCCCATGCCCAGAGAACTTCAGGTAGAGTTCGGGGAAATGCTCAGTGGACAACCCAGGCAGGGTAAGGATCAGCATTTACACACTACTCAGAGAATTTTTATTTTCAGGGATGGATTTTTAGCCCAATTCAAGTTGAAGAAAAGTGGTTTCGTGAAAATCGCAGAAAATTTTTTTTCAGAAACTCCGGGGTGCCTGGAGGTCGCGGTGCACCACGCGACAGTTGTATTCCAAAACTGAGTCACTCAGATCACACGAGTACCCAAGCATGCTTGAAACTCATTCAAATGCAAGTGCTTCTATTTGTTGTC